>NW_022990224.1:1024252-1421099 GCF_902827175.1 Gymnodraco acuticeps | reverse complement strand
TGTGTTTGTCTCTGATTTAGAATACAAAAAAAGCAGGTAAACCGATAAAGCATCATAGTGATTGATCGGTTACACATCGTAACCGATCAATCAGTATGATGCTTTATCGGTTTTGTATTTAATACGCAGCACAGTTGTCTTATCTACTATAACCTAGTGATAGACTATAGTGGAAGAAGCTATTGTGACAAGCAGGGCTACTACCATGATTACCCACAACACAGACAGAGAACAAAGTGTGTGAATCATTAGCGCAATCTTTTAAGATTGATTTGGTTTGCTTTTGAAATTCACTTCGGTTTCAACTTTGATCAGGAACAAATGGGTCTGCCGCCTCCACTCACTGTCTCTGTTTCTCATCGACTTTCTTTCTCCTTATCGCATGCACACAGCACATTCACACACCGGATGAAGACTCACACAAACTCGGCAGAAAGTCCACAGAAACTTTTCCATTTCCAAATAGTCCTGAAGTGAAGTTTTCAAAGTAGAAAAGTATTCACACAAAGTAAGGGACTCACTTTAAAAAAGGGCAGACGTGAAAATGTGTCAAATTACAAACAACTAGCTTATAGCAATACAATGTATGGATTAATACATCTTTTTATAGAATAAACATGTGAAATTGTGTTTTTTTGACACAACAAAGCAGTGAGATAGGTACACTACACAAAGGAAATTGATTCAGGAATTGATTTTACACTTTTTCTGTGTACAATCTTCCCTGTACTGCAGCTAGCTAATGCTAAATCATAAAGTATTAAGGCTGGTATTGATTTGTGTGTGTGTTTTAAAGTAGTGCTGGTAATCAGAGCAAGATCAATAGGAGCAAATCAAAATGAGACATTCATCCCTATGCATATCAAATGAAAAGACTGTGCCTAATTGCAGGGTGACTAACTCAAAGACAAGTGTGTCTAACCAGGTGCCGACTGGATTAGGACAAGAGGGAGAGTAGCTGTAGCACATGGCTAAGGTTTACAGGTGTTCTAAGATAGCTATGTCTCTCTGTCGAAGCATGTTTTTCTATTACACAGCTTCCTTATTCGGCCTCACACTGCACAATGACACTGATAACTCACTATGTTTAAAGTCTGGCTGCCTCTACCGGGAAGTCTGTGCGTCTCTTGGCTGCAGAATTTATCATAATGAAATCAAATATAATTCTCCAGTGTATGACTGATGATGCTAATTAAATCATCTCTAGTTGGCAATACCCAAATGTAGGTTTACAAATGCTTTAAAAGCATGTCTCCCCTCGTCTCCACCCTTAAACAAACACAACAATATGAGAACAAACTACAGACTATCTTTCCATCACTACAGCCCCATATGAGACCATGTACTTAATGTATGGGGGGGCTTCCCCTCTTTCTCTCCTCTGACTAACAGCACCCTATAGGACAAAAGTAATGATCTAACGTAGCCTTTGTTTTGATCTCAACTACATACATGTAAAGTTTTGTCTGAGACAAATCAGACAAGCGGCTTAAATTGGTGGGTGCTTTGGCCCCCGCTTGCTTGGACCAAACCCCAATTTTAAATTTGATCTAGAGTGTAGACTACACATTTGTAAAGTGTGTACAGCTGCTGTGAAGGTTGCAATGCTCTCACCTTGACAAAATGTCTCCACAGAGAAATATAAAGACATTGATCAAAACTGCTTCTGTTATTTCCAGCTGCAGTACGTGCCTGCCTACTCACAAGGTACCGGAGTCGCTATTAAGGCAGGTAATTACATTCCATATTTGTAGTAGTTCAAGTCTATTACCAACCTTCTTCACACAACCCAGTCTCATGGCATTTCGTGTTCACCAACACGATTTTTAATCTATTGATTCGTGTTCACCAACACGATTTCCCCCTTTTTTTCGTGTTGCACAGCACGATTTTAAAAGCAATGTATTTCTACTGGTAATGTGTTTTCGTGCCTGCAGCACGTCTTTTTCTCCGGTCGGGTCGAGGAAGACCAGAAGCTGTGTGGTTCATAAAAACATGTTCTTACTCAATATCAAGCCACAATTATTGCTTTTATTTTAAATCCTATAATTTTGGACTTTTGTTGCCGTCTGTGAGGAAAATAAATGGGGCTCAGAGCCTCAGAATACTGAAATCTGTATTTTTAAATCTTTTTTTCCTTCTAATTTGTTATTCTTTTCAAAATAACACACTGTTATTTACTCACCAATAACACACAATTATCCTTGCTTTTATTTATTGGTTTAATTCCATAATCTCTGGCTTTTTTGGCATCCGTCAGGAACTGAATTTCAAAATAAAAACAACCGGAAACAGACGTAGGCCTATAAGGGACATTCCGAGCATCATTGCGATTGTCAACATTTCTGAGTTTAGGATGGCCGAAGACACTACACTACCCATAATCCCCAGCTATCGTTTAGGACTACAGTCCCCGTGATTAATCTTCAAACTCTGGGATTGGATGTTGGAGTGGCAGTGCGCCAAGGTTACGCTGAGCGTCAAACAGCTGTTTGAAATGGAACGAAACCACGCCAGACTATCCAAAACTGGAATCGAACGCCCCCCCAGAACTACACATGCTGGCTATTGTGTTTCGCAAAATGTTCTATGGGACGTCTCTACTTAACGTTTTCGTTTTTCCCACAATTAGAAGTTGCCAGTATTAAACACATTGGTGTTATCAAATGTAAAACATATAATTAATAAATGGGTGAAAATCGCTTGTGTCCATAATGTGCAGCATTAATATACCCACATGACAGCTCATTGTTACTTTGTAATTCTACTCCACTACAATTCAGAGGTTAACCTGGTATTTTTACTCCACTGCATTTATTTGAGTTACTTTGCAGATTCTGATTAATGATGTGAAATATAAACAACCCTTAAATCAGACTTTAGTTACACCTGAGTAAAATTCAGGTAAGGTGATTGTCAAGTGCCAACAATCAGGAGAGATATTTGATAGTTGGTGCTTGAGAAGACTAAACATGTATCTGCAATTGACATGAATGGAAACGAGTAATAAAGTATATTCATTACTCGTTATTCTCTACTAATAGTTAATTAAAGACTGTATATTATGGCTATTTTGCACATCCCTTTCAAGATTTCAAGATTTTCAAAGGTGTATTGACATATCATATACACAACTACGGTGTAGTTATGCAATGAATGAAACACTTGGGTCACAGGTTCCTCAACAGTGCATTACAAGACATCTATCAATATGTGTGTACCTCCACCATTAAACTGTTATATTCTGTACATTTCTTATTCTATCTACATACATAAGAGTATAATTCATATGTATAATATCAGTTAAAATAAGTGCTTCAACATAGTTAACATTGCAGGAAAGCAATATATTAGACGTTAAGTACTTTGTCAGGCTTAATATTTATCTGTAGATAGATACCCCCAACATTTTTTTCTTATTTAAAAGAAGACCTTAATCTGTTATTTAATGTTTAAATAAAGGTTAATTTGTTTTTCTGTTTTGCACCTCCTCCTATTAATATCTTTGTACATCCTGCACTAAACTGTTTTATTGTAGAGATCACTTATAGTATCTTCTTGATTTTTTATATTCTATATTTCTATCACAGACCTTCTACTTTCCCCCTATGAAAGTATGTACTCTTAATATTTAATCAAATATAACACAAAAAAACAATAATTCAATAACGTGCTTTAACCACTAGGTGGTGCATACAAGGTACACACAGCCATAATAACTTTGTATTATTAGTGTAGGACACTTATGTATGTACAACATCTGAAGATGTGTAGTTTTATTTATGTTTTCACATCATTTTACAGCATATTGCTATACTATTTCAGACTCAGTATTTACATTCTTACATTCAAAGAAAATCAGTAATATCTTTAAAAACTACAATTCCTTTTATATCAGCTGTGCACCGTTATGGTGTAAATATAACCTATCTATGAATTAGATCAAATGTAAAAGTCAGCCGAATTAGTGTTGATACTGTGTGACGAAGGTAACTTCGTCACTGTGGACTAACGGCTTCGGGCCTTGTATATTGCACATGTCTTTTATTTTGAAAAGTGTTCCCCCTCCCGTTCTTTCTGTTACTCCTGATTATGTTCACCTGGTGCCCTGTGTTGTCTCCTCCCCCCCCCCACCTGTGTCTAATTGCTCCCCCCTCACCTGTGTCTAATTGCTGATTAGTGGGTGTGTATTTAGGCTCTGTGTTTCCTGTTTGGTAGAGGCTGGTAGTGTGGGTGAGATCCTTGTGGCTGGTGACTGTGTTCACCTGGGCAGCAATATTGAGGCTGTTTATCCTGTACCACAGCGATGAATAAATGCCCACACCGGGTTATATTTGAATTCTCTGCCTCTGCCTCCTTGCTTGGTCGGGCCGCTCAACGGTCAGCTTCACATACTGCAAGGAGACGTATTGTGTGAAGAGAAATTTAAGATGTTGTTTAATTGTTGATATATTTATGATTCACGTCAAGTATTCAGTTTCGACGGCATTTCTTCCAGTTTTTCAAAAGTCTTCTCATCAGGGCTCTATAAATAAAGAACTACGGCAGATCTGTAATATGTAATGCAGCCGAACCGTGTATTACAATGCCGTTATGTGATGACTTTCAAAGAGAAAAGCAAGAGCACTCGGAATTAAGTATTTTATTCTTTTAAAATGTTTTCCGGATTTCATATAATATAAACACCAAATCTCAGCATGCATTGCGGCTAAAACATCCAATCAGCGAGCTTAATCCATAGCTGAGGATCTTGGGTAATCGCTCGAAATGCCTACGTCTGTTTCCGGTTATTTTTATTTTGAAATTCAGTTCCTGACGGACGCCAAAAAAAATCAGAGATTATGGAATTAAACCAATAAATAAAAGCAAGGATAATTGTGTGTTATTGGTGAGTAAATAACAGTGTGTTATTTTGAAAAGAATAACAAATTAGAAGGAAAAAAAGATTTAAAAAATTTCAATTTCAGTATCCCGAGGCTCTGAGCCCCATTTATTTTCCTCACAGACGGCAACAAAAGTCCGAAATTATACGATTTAACATAAAAGCAATAATTGTGGCTTGATATTGAGTAAGAACATGTTTTTATGAACCACACAGCTTCCGGTCTTCCTCGACCCGACCGGAGAAAAAGACGTGCTGCAGGCACGAAAACACATTACCAGTAGAAATACATTGCTTTTAAAATCGTGCTGTGCAACACGAAAAAAAGGGGGAAATCGTGTTGGTGAACACGAATCAATAGATTAAAAATCGTGTTGGTGAACACGAAATGCCATGAGACTGGGTAGCTTCACAAAATGGTTGCTGTGGAAGATGAAGCACACTAAGCTAGAATAAAAACAGTGCCTGCTCTGCTTGATTCCAGCATGTCAAAAGGTCAGCAGAAGAGGAACTCACCTGTGCAGGAATAGTCATCGATCCTGATGTAGCCCGTATGGCAAATGCACATGAAGGAGCCCGGAGTGTTAACGCACATGGTGTTCTCCCTGCAGTAGTGCTTCCCCTCAGCGCACTCGTCAATATCTGCAGGTAGAGAGAAGCAGAGAGGGGGAGAACAAAGCTTGGTTAGATGTGGAATGCTTTCACATTACTAACAAGTTATAAGACAACTGTAAATGCGCTTTTATAATCGTTTTAAGATGATTTCCACATTTGAAGGTAAGTACATGGTTATAGACCTTCACATACAAAATGTTTGGTAGATTTGAGACTGCCTACACTGGTGCAAATCAAACAATACTTTTAATCAGTGTTCAATGACCTCAAGTTCAAGGCCCTTGCTAACCCTAACCCTTTTTTTAAACCTTCTAAACTGAGTGACGTTCAACAGCTTCATCATCTGGAACTAGTTGATTTTTTCATCACGTAACCTCCAACATTTTTATCCAGTGGTTTTATTTAACTTTATGGCATCATTTGTTGAACAGGTTGCAACAGTACAGTTATCTTTGAAAAAGGTATGACAGGCAAATAAGACACAAAGGAGGTGCTAAAGTCACTTATTTATCATGTGTGTTGTTTGTCGGAGTTTCACCAGCTTGTATTCTGATGATGGAAATTACATTACATTACATTGCATTTAGCTGACGCTTTTATCCAAAGCGACTTACAATAAGTACAATAAATTAGCTGACGGAGCTTGTTGTCTTGTCTGGTTCTACAAAGCTGGGGATGATGTTTAGTAGCTTCCAGAATTCATTAAAGATGTTGAAGCAGGCTTTAATTGACTTTGGCTTTCATTAATTTGTAATGAGAGATAAGACGACACTGACATGTAGTCATTGGTGACTTCTTGGGATTAAGATCCGGCTTTCTCTTGCTAATTTTCTCAACAAGTCCCCTATCAGCAATATGATGTCATTTGTCTGCGCCTTCCATGTTGTAAATCTGTATTGTGAACTTATCATTTGACGCTAAAACGTGATGTGGCTAATAGAGGGCATTGTCTACGTAAACTTATGCTATGTATTAATTTCCAATAAAGAGAAGGTACAGCACTGTCATAGTGACATCTCCAGTATGATACTGTGGCTTAGTCCAATCCTGGAGACCATCTTTTGTAGTTTCTGAAATAGTTGGTTCTTACATCAGAAGAGTTCTAAAAGCTTCTATGCAGCCATTGGGAAAAGTGCCATTTGTCTTCATCAGAGGCAGACAGAGGTCGAAAAGCAGAGGGTCCATGAAAGGGGGGCGCTGAAGCACTTAAGGTTCCACCACTCGATTTTCAATCCATTTAAAGTAAAGCAGAGCTTGGCTGCTTTTTTCCAGACTTCTGGTCATTTATCTGTGTGTTTGAGTTTACTTTAGAGTAAGAATTATATAACTTGGGAAGATGTTTAGGTTTAGAAATCTGAACGGGTAGGAAACAAACTCAAATGTTTTCAATTATGCTGGCTCAATTTAAGTAAACCAGGGCATAGTTGAGGTAACCAAGTGAATGTATTTAAATTATGATAAAGGTGTATGTAAGGGAGGTCTAATCAGGCAAATAAATGAAAAACCTGGAATTATAACATTAAGTCTCAATCACGATTTATAAAATCTAAGGGGGCAGTTTCTAGACGAACAGTATCTGCATAATAAGAGTCAGGTTGTCAGAAATACTCACGCTCAAGTAGTCTGATAACTAGACTGAATTACTATTTTCTTTCACTCATTCAGCCTGATACTGTGCTCAGAAAGCACCAGGTGACAAACTTGAACCTCTGACAGCCTTGTACGAAGATGAAGTCCAAATGATTTTCTTTCTCATACTGCTTTGATTAGTCAATAATTTCTCTAATAGCAGAACTATTTAAAAGGGTCCTATTATGCTCATTTTCCAATGTTATAATTGTGCCTCTACTGTGATATGTTGACATGCTTTAATGTTCAAAAGTTCTTTATTTTTCTCATACTGCCTGTGCTACAGAACCTCTTTCCACCCTCTGTCTGAAACCAGAGTCCAGTCTTCTCTGATTGGTTAGCTGGCCGGCTATAATGTGAGTGGTTAATCTATTTTAGATGTCCCGCCCCTTAGCCTCTCACTTGCAATGTGTTTCAGTGCTAGTCAATAAAAGCGCAAGTGTTACTTATAGTGATGTCATTATTTTGTGGAAGTAAACAAAGGAGTCCAATGGAAGTGTTTCAGGCAGGGCGGGGGAGTGTGTGGGAGAGAAACTCCCTCTGGAGGGAACTTTGGGATTTCAGCCTTTGCAGACCATTTACTTGCACAAAAACCTTTACAACACACTAGAGGAAAGGGAAACCCCAAAAAACAGAATAGGGCCCCTTTAAATTACTAAGCAAATCTATGGGTGGTGATTCAAATGTCTGCAACAGGCTAATACTGATGTTGCTGTTGCTCCGTCTCTGCTGGATATGTTAGCTGGCAATTGTTTGCTAACATGTTGGCAAAACAACTTGGTGCTTTGTTTCTTTGACATTGTTAAGAAAGCTTTCGGCAACCTAGTAATTAAACTCGGTTAGTGTAGCTTTAAGAAAAATAATTCATTAGATTGTCCTTTGTATTTCCGTTTCACCCTCATGATTCCATATTTGGATCCTTATTAGCTGTTGCCTTAGCAACAGCTATTCCTGGGTTCTATACTGCATGCCAAACCATCAGATAGAAGATGCACAACACTGCCAGGGTAAACAAAATAATCTTGATAATGTGATGCAACCAAATGCAATTCGATGCAAATACGAGTTGATCCGAACAAACCCGGCAGTGTAATATGCTCCCGGTCCTGTTCCTGTTGAAAGAACAGGTCAAATGTAGGTTTCTTCTTGAGGGACAAGCTCCATAGTCCTTGAGGTGACTAATTTATTATTCATCCCCTGTATTCAGTGTCTGTCAGAGTGCAAAAGGACATTCACCCCTGAATATGTTCCGTGCCAGGTGCTCTTACAAAGAGCACTTGAAATTGAATTTCAATAGATTTGCATTGGCATTCATTTTGGCTTGCATGTCCTTGGGTATGGCACCGCCCAGCAAGCCGCACACTCAGAGCTCAGCACCTGTCTACAACTCAAGCATTCCTATTTCCTTAGTCTTCTTCCTTTCACAGTTGCATCAATACTTGCTGCCTCCGGCTACTGAAAAGCTTTATGGATAAATAAGCATAGACAGACAATCACAGACCACCTATGAAAGTACATATGCCCTTCAGTAAATGAATGGAGGCTAATTAAACCCTGTGACTGGTAGAGGGGGAGGGAGAAGCAGAGAAGTTGAAAGGTAGGGAGAAATTGGAAGTAGATGGAAGGGCAAATAGCAGTGCAGGTAGGGATAAAAACTGATGTAGAGACAAAGATGGAGTCACGACTAGCTTTACTATTGAGCTTGACAGAAAAGGGGAAATGAGAGAGCGGCGTAGAGGGCGACTGACAGAGATAGTGAGGTGAGAGAGGCACATAAGGAGGACAGGAGGAGGTGGAGAGAAAAGGGAAGGAAAAGTAGTGGATTAAACAGAGAATGATTGAAAAAGAGCCCAGTGTGAAGTAAAAGTGTTGAAAAGTGTCGACTGTAAGAGGGTGGACAATTGAGATAGTAAAAAGAGTATTAACTGTATCTGAAGAGACAGAATGTGGAACTAATTATGTCCGTCCGCAATCGCAATAATAACCTTGAGCGTAGGTCTAAGGTGAAAGCTTTCCTGCTTTGTGATTGGCCGTCCATGCTGCGGCTTTGATTTAGAGCCTATTAACTGTAAGACATCATCCGTCTCGCCCCTGGTGACAGCAGTTACGTTTGCTAAAACAATATGTTTGGAGGTGAGATGATATGGGGCAACTGAACGCACAGGGGAGAGCGACCATCTCCATCTCCATTAACGCACTCCATTTTCTTGATTGGCCTGTCGCATGGTCACACGTGATGCGCCAAGCGAAGGAAGCTTGCCAAGTGTCAGCGGCGGCTTTTATCGTTGAATAGAGTGCTCGGGGTCAATGTTTTGCCACATCGCGATAGATGGCTCGAGAAGGGCTTTCTTCTCTTTTTTTTCACCTTTGCGCATTCCTGCATAGCGATGGAATCAATCACAGTCATATCTGAGGAGGGCGGGTAACTTTGTATTAATAGGACAAAAGACGTCCTTGTTATGCAGAAAGAGGGAGGTCTTTGGTTCCTAATGTCGGACAAAAACCACAGCAGCTATAGCTGTCAGTGATTGGAGGGCTTTATGTTATATGGACTCACTGGTTTGCTATGGAAGAAAGAAACTCATTTAAAATCAAATTCATTTTGACACATTTTTCAATAATTAATATAACTATAAACCAAACACCACAACATAATGATTTCAATTGATTACTCTAAAAGGGATTAATCAAAATAAACAACAAATATCAGTTTTAGATTAGTAAGAGCCGTTCTTATTATCGAGTGTGGAGTTACTCTGTAATGAACTTTATTTCCCACAAGCCGAGTACCTTCGCAGGCCAAACGAGTGGGGAAAAAGAGAATTGACTTTTCAATCTCCATAGTCTCCACAAGGCTATTAAATTGCGCACCATTACTTTTTTTAAAGAGGACCTGACAAGAGGCAGAAAAGCAATGTTTCACTTCCAATTCTGCGGAAAACTGTTGCACATCTGACCAAACATACTGTAGCATGAGCACTGATTGGTTTTGGTAGAGTATGGTCAGAAGTGTGATCTGTAAACAAACAGTCATACCACAGTGTACTGACACACTCTCGAGTGCAATTTAGAATCACTGAAGCACAAAACTCAAGGTCAGCAAAGAAGGAAATATTCTCTGGTAAAGTAGTTCTTTAAATACAATTCATAAACAGATAAACAAAAGGATAACTAATAATAAGGAAGGACTTTAGATGATGATGCTGCTGCCCTGAAAACACAATACGGGAGCTGTGACTTTTGAATTACCAACAAATGAGTTATTGCTTGAATCCCCAAGAGTTCAAATTGTAATAGCAAGTGATGTACTCATAGTTATGTTAACATATGAGTATTAAACAAACTTTTTTTTTTCCCAAGGAACATTGAAACACATTTTTAGTGTAGTTAGAGAAGTTACACCGTCTTTATTGACTCTTATCTAAGCCAAAATTGCCTGTCCATGATATGAAACTCTTCATCCATCTTCTAGTATTTAAATGATTTGCAAGCCAAGCGTTGTTACATTCTTGGAGGTCATAACTTTTCATTAACATTTTTTACATGATTCCTCATCAACTATGTAAATAGGGAATATCAGCTTAGCCCTCTCAGCTTGCCTAACATGTCGTTTCTAAAAGAGCGTCCTCACTATCTGTTTTTCATACTGCAGTACACCAAGGTCTGGGAGTAGGGAGATAACACTGGCTTTGCCTCTGGATGTCCCACAAAGACACCCGAGTCTGTGCCATTCCACCAGCAGTCTCTCTTTCCCTTTATCTCTCCGTCTTTTTCTCTTCTATCCCTCTTTTCCCCAACCATCTCTCTAACTCGGTTTCAATAATCAGCAGAGGGACGACGGTTGCCAAAACAGTGTCAGATATTCTTCAGTAGGCAGTTCCCTCATGGCGAGACGTGTAGCAGGCAGAGGGAAGAGCAAAGAGACAAAGGGCTGTCCCTGCTGGCCAAACAGTGTCCCACTCAGCAAATAATCTCCACTGTTAGCCTTGGTTCCTCGTGGGTGGAGAAAGATGTCAGAGAATGTTACAGGATCAGATTAAGGGGAGTGGCATTGGATCAAATATTAAGTTATAGTTGGTGGTCGGGAGAGTTTTTATGATTTGGATTTTAATGTGATTTTCAAATCTTGAGAATTTGTTTTTAGGAAAACAAATCAATGCTTGTGAACATTCGTGCAGTATGTGTTGGGCTAATTTGTCCACTTTCGCATACTTTTGATTTGTATTACTAAACCCCATTAAGAAATGTTGAGCATGTCAATGTTTTGGTATCTATCACCTATATACATTGATAGTTATTTCTTACATTTTGACATACTATGTGAACATTTTGGACCCAAAACCGCACAAAAAACGAAAAAACTGATTTTGAAAATGATATTATGTGTACACAAACATGCACAACGAAACATTTTGAAAGCTGGAAATATATACCTGGGATGTCACTATGATAAAGTAAAAGTTTGATTGAGGTAGCATGAACCATATACACATTTTATGAACAAATAGCAGGTGTATCCATAGGCGTTTTTATTCGGTGCCGGCTTGACCAGGTCACATGATCTGATCACGCCGGCGTGAGGATTAAGGGTTAAGGGCCTTTTTTTATTTAAATTAAATAGTGAATGGAATTCCATACATTCTGTATGTAAACATATTATACACATAGTGGCTTTTATTGTACTTTAAAAGAAGAGTTCAACATTTTAGAAGATGTATATGAAATAAGTTTAGTTTAGCATCAAAGCTGGAAGCAGAGGGATACAGCTCGCCTGCTTTGTTCACCGGTGCATAGTATTTTATGGCCAGACACAGTGTTTTCCTGAATGTGTCACATTAAGGACACATTATAATGAGCTAACACAAATGGCTGCTGGTGGTAACTTTATTTTATTGTACAGATAAGACCGGTATCCAATTCCAGGAAAACAAGTCAATTAATTTATTTCACAAAATGTTCCACGGTGATACTGCATACTGCAATTCAACACTTTGAAGTTCATTTCAGAAATTAAGGGTTTTATAAGAGTTGCAACAAATCAATAAATTAATTTTAAATGAGTATTTTTTTGAAGTTGCATGGGCCAAAAGGCTTGAAATTGCTTATTTTGTTCACAGTGCAGACTTTCCTATTATGTTGAAGGAGTGTTTAGGGCTATGAGCACATTGTCTGGATCTTGGAAAAGCAGTACAATAATGGGTAATTCTCTAAAACCTCTCCACTCCTTTTTATTCAGAAGAAAATTGCCGTAAAGGTGTGGCGTGTTTGCTACCTTATTGTAGAAATCCTTCGAGACACTTATCGTTATAATATGGGTATAAAAGAAAATAACAGTGAGAAAAAAAACAGATCAAATGAGTTTCTTTTGAATGTAGCATAATTTATTTTATGAGCACTTAACCCAGACAAGCTGTCCCGCATCAGAACAGCCATAATTACAATTCATGTTATTTATTTAGCGCCTTTCCAAATGTTCAAAGTGCTCTACGTTATACTACATATTAGACTTGTAATACATTCAATACTGATTACTGCCTTCAATGATGGTCTCCCACTGGTAGTCTCTCTAAAAGAGATGTTTTATATTTATAAGGAACAAGCGCTAGCCTTTCTGTTCAAACCTTAAGGCACCATAGTCTTAGGTCACGTTCACACCTGCTTGGTTAGTACTATTGAATCGGTCCCTGTAGCGTTAACCCCTTGATGCGGTTCGTTGGATTGGTGTGGAAGCAGTCCGATACCTCTGCTCCGCCTAAAAGAGGTGGTCTCGGGTCGCTCGCTAGTAAACTCTGGAGAGGTTCATTGCTGGTGTGACGCAGTCCGCATCAAAACATGGGAAACAACTATTTGCGCGTCATCGCTTGTTTTGCTATCTATGCTGTGTGCAACATCCAGTAACCTATAGGGTCATGCATTCATTCTGGTGACTGCTTACCTCACTGGTCCCCTGTGTACAGAGAAAAGGCAGTGGTACAATCTCATCAGAGCCACTTGTCATCGGTGAAACCTCCTCACTGCATAACGTCTCATTATGTGTTATAATGTTTTTAATGCACGTTGTCCGATGTATCCTATGCGCCGGCCGCAGAGTCTGTTGATGTACTCTCCAGATTAACAGCAGTATGAAAATAACCTGCCATGCTCCATGATGCAGGCTACTGTAGAAATTGCTGGGATCTGCATTTTATCCGCTTAATGTCCCGCCAATTGTTGAAAAAGCATCTCCGTACAATGACTTTAGTTTACAGTTCATAGTCTGTTTGAGGTTGCCTGGGTGAACGCAAACCCAACCTTCTGCAAATGAAACGATGTAATACACTTGCATCTGGTGTAAAGACGCGGACTATTCGGCATGAATGCAATCTTAGAGATGGCTATTGCTCAGATCTTTGGTCCTTAGCCCCTCTGCGACGAGTGGAAGGTTATTTTCATTCTTTTATAATGACCTTGCGGTGTCCTCAGATCCTCTAGTTACTTACAGATGCTGCGCCTTCTGCTGGTTCGGGGGATTTCACAATGAGTGCTTTGCCCCACCAGCTTGCCATGCCCTTCGTTCAACCAAATGACTCTGGATCTACACATCAAGCCCTCAAGGATTTCCCATATTCTGCCTCCAACCAAGAGCATGATTCAAAGCATACAATTCAGCTTGGTACTTTATCTTCTTCTGTCCCTCCTCTGTGTACTTATGCAATAGATATAATAGTTGTTCATGCATTAATTGTATTTTCATTCGAATCCTGCAATCTTCAAGTGCTAAGTATTAAGCCACGCTAGAGTTAATTAATTTGCTCCTCAAGGGCCTTAAGAAGGCACGTCCTCCACGCAATGATAAAGACTGCCTCTTAACTTTGCACCCGTGGCAAAGGGGTTTCACTATACATTGATAAACGTCAGATGCCGTTGTTACAGCTTTCTATTGGTTTCTCAGGTGGCGAATATACACGACCTCTCACCTTTTAATCCTCAGCATAATCTCTCCCTTACTGAATTAACTTTGGAGATCAAATATACACACTTTTTTTTTAAACATTCAATGTCTGACAGTTCGGTTTTGGGAGTCAAGGAACCCCGAATAATCATTGCTAAAACTAACACTGTTTTCTTTGTCCTTTATCTTCCATGCTGAACTTCTCGCATCATTGCCCTCTGACACATGGGTCGGCGCCCATGTTTATTCGATGGCTGCAAACCCAACGATGAGGGTTCTCCTCCAAGCTGCGTGATCTCTGCCTAAGCTGCGACCTGCCCCCAGATCGCTATTCCCACTGTTTAAGAATCTGCACAGCCACAACCGCAGCTCTATATCCGCCTACCTCAACCCTGAGTATCCTGGGCCGTCGGTCATCTTCTGCCTACCAGCGCTATATCATGCCTCACATGAATGAGATCCTTGCAGCACAAACAACCATGAGCTCTTGCACTACTACTTGCATGATGAGTAACGTTCAAAGATGTATATCTGTAGAATTCTGTTATTGCATACCAGGTGGTTGCTGGGTTAGATTATATTTATTTCATTATAGTATATTCCCCTCATAGCTGCATGCTTGGGGGGGAAAGCTCATTGTCGCTGCCTTAAAGACCTAGACACAGCAGTCTCTCTAGGTAGTATATTCCCCTCATAGCCGCGGTGCTGGGGTGGGGGGGGTCGGCACTGGTCACTTCCAGGCCTACACATAGCAGTCTATCTAGGTAGTATATTCCCCTCAAAGCCGTGGTGCTTAAGGGGGATGGCTTTTCGGGCTGTTCCCGGGCCTACACATAGCAGTCTCTCTAGGTAGTATATTCCCCTCAAAGCCGTGGTGCTTAAGGGGATGGCTTTTCGGGCTGTTCCCGGGCCTACACATAGCAGTCTCTCTAGGTAGTATATTCCCCTCAAAGCCGTGGTGCTTAAGGGGAATGGCTTTTCGGGCTGTTCCCGGGCCTTCACATAGCAGTCACTTGGTAGTATATTCCCCTCAAAGCCGTGGTGCTTAAGGGGGATGGCTTTTCGGGCTGTTCCCGGGCCTTCACATAGCAGTTTCATTAGGTAGCATATATAGGTAGTATATTCCTCTCAAAGCCGCTGTGCTCAGGGAAGAATCGGCTCTGGGCTATTCCTCAGGCCTATATAGCAGTCTCACTTAGTAGTATATTCCCCTTAAAGACGTTGTGCTTAGGGGGAATGGCCACATGGCAGCTCGCCAGGCCCTCTACTTATCAGTCTTACATCACCAGCGTCAGGCTCGGGCTACGCAGTTTTGGGGGATAGTATCTAATCTCCACGCAGTTTTAGGGGTTAGTTATTTAATCATCACTCATCGTGCTATGTATATCTATGGAGCGATGATGCCCGAGCCTAGTCGCCAAACTCAACTATATGCTGCTTCTAATAAACATGTTAAAGGAACACGTGAGTTGTCTGACTGAACTACAGATATACTTTTTAAAGGCAAATTATTTTAAGTATCTTTTAAACTTACCAAATTAGAAAATCACTCAGAAATAAAAGCCTTGGAAAAAGACCCAAAACAAATGTGCAAAACGTCAACGCCAATTTGGAATGGAGCGGGAGGCAATTAAGATGACTGAGTGGAAAGAATCCCATTAGGAAGCAACAAGAGTGAAAACCTGCATACTGAGAGCACAGTCATTGTCTAAATACCAGACACTCATACTGTGATCAATCACTGTAAACACTTAGAAGCCTGTTACCTGACTCAAAACAATGAACATCAAAGGTGTGTGCGTGTCTAAGCTGGTGGAAATGTGAGAAAATGTGTTACTGTTTTTTCTTGTCAATGTGTGCACACAATATCTGAATATATTTAACACATGACAGCCAAATCACTTTCACATAAAGACCCACCCAAACTGAAAAGCCATCATCAAAGCCAAAACATCTACCAGGCCTCGAATGACGTGTGGTGATGGATTTTGTGTGTGTGTGTGTGTGTGTGTATACGTCAAATTCAACATTAATTTAGCACACTTTGATATGGCATGCCGTAAATGAAGCGTGGTGCATCTCGTAGACCAAACTCATTTGTTTTGTCATTACGTGTGTCAGCGTGAATGGGGGTTTGCTCTGCATCAAGGCTCTCATTAAACTTGGAAAGATTTTCCACCACGAGCAAATCGATGGAGCATTAGGATCCATCATTCGTCAAGCTGTGACTGAGAGCAGCCTATAGGCCAGAGGTCTAAACAATGACTCACAGGAAGCACAGCGGCTTTCAGAGCTCTATGACGGACTGATGTTTTATAACTCTGTTTTTCTTAATCAGGGCTCAAAACATTTGTTTGCAACACCTGCATTGTATTTTATTTTTATTTTAGGTTAACTGTAGGACTGCATCTTGTAACGCACTGTGTGTAGGCTGTATTTGATCTGTCTGTATAATTGCTTTCAGTGTTTGTACATATAATTTAGCTTATAGCTAAATCTGGCATAAAACATATTTTCTCTTTACATTAATGTATTTTCTTGCATGGTCCTTTTTTAATTCTACAGTTTAATCTGTCTTAATAATAATACATTTATTTTGTAAGCGCTTTTACAGGTGCTCAAAGTCGCTTTACAGAGGTAGTAAAAAAAAAAAAAAGGGACAACAATTAAATATAGTAAAAATCACATTAAAATCAAGCAATAAAACAACAATCACAGAAGAAACTGAAAAGTCTTAACATATATACGTAAACACCTTTATATATAGTCTATGGTAAACACCCATTTAAAAAAGAAAATATTACATGTATCTTATTAAAGCGTCTTTTTATATCACCTTGTGTTCTCTTCTTTAAGGCTTTATGTTTTATGTATAGCACTTTGAATTGCCTTGTTTAAAGTTGTTAAACAAAGAAGCTTGCCTTGCAAAGATTTGGTTCAATAATGTGTTTTTTTAATTTTATGGCTGTATTTTCTTTCTAAATATATGCTTCTGTAAATGTTACTCGTTGCTCTGCGTGTTTTAATGTACACCACACTGGGTTTACACATTACACTGGGTAATAAAAACGTGTTTTACATATAAAATGGCCTTGCTTACTGTTTGCGGGGATAAACATAGAGATCATTCATTTATTCAGATGTGGTTATACATTAACTGATTTATTCACCATTTTCATTGTTCCTTCATTACTGGGTCAAACGCAAGAAAATTGCTGAGCTCAACTAGTTTTGCATTATAAAAATAAATTGGATTTGGTTGTACGATTCAAAATTCATTGAGTTGTTGTTGTAATAAATGATTCACAATAATTAGGCAATAAACAATTGTGTTGCACAGTCATGGAAATGAATTGGATTCTTTCTGAAGTAAAATGCGGAAAATATACTACTCTGCAAGTTAAAGTGCTGCACGTAGGCAGGGGAAGTGCAAGTACCTGGAATTGGAGTACTTAAGTAAATGTACTATGTCCTTGTGTCAAGGTTTTACTCCACACAACCCACAACACCTAAATCGGGACATAAAGCGTGTACAGCAGAATCATCCAGTAATCATGGATGTTTAAATGTGCAATTAAAAAAAGATATCCTCCTGAGTTTAAAGCAGTCCAAGGATGTGTGTCAGCTGACCCGGAAAAGGGGTAGAGAGAAGATGTTTCCCAAGTGACATTTGAAGGATACTGGTTAACCAGGCACTGTTATTTACACTGGAGGGGGCTGCCTGGATGATGGTGGGATTGTCTGTTTTTGGTGACATTTTCAGCAGGGTCATAGAGGCGACGTGTGTTCAAACACACACAGCCAGACAGAATGTGTGTATGTTTGACTGTGTGTGTGTGTGTGTGTGTGTGTGTGTGTGTGTGTGTGTGTGTGTGTGTGTGGTGTGTGTGTGTGTGTGTGTGTGTGTGTGTGTGTGTGTGTGTGTGTTGAGGGGTGGGGGGGTGGGGGGTGTTTGGGCCCTAGCAGGTGGGAAGCCCAGTGGCTCGAGGCTCATCCCGGCAGTGATTGGGTTTTGGAGTAGGCCGTGCTCTTCAGTCAGCGCCAATTAGCCTGCTGCCACCTTGTGACATTCAGAAGAGAGCGACGGAAATCCGATCGTTCTGTGTTTGCACGAGATATGCTTGCACAAAAACACACACACACAGCAGTGGCTTATAAGCGATAAAACCTCACTCTGTGTGCAAGCGGGCTGACCTTTTTTTAATAAAAAAACACTTCAATGAGCAGTCACACTGGCTGGCTGACATGTGCCTTCAATAAAATGAACATGGGCACTGTAGTTTATATTATGAATCAATTTCACAAACATCATCCTGTTGCTGTAAATAACACATAAAAGGTTACAAAAGTACATCTGAAAGTATTCCCGAACAAGAGCACAGTGAGGAATGTTTGCCTAAAACTTGGGTGTCCAGCTGAGCTTTTTATGAAACTGCAACAAAATATATTTGATGTTTAATACAATCTTTAACGTGAAAGGATCTTACAATGTGGCAGACAAATAAGTAAGATAGATGGATGGATAGATACTTAATTGATCCCAATTTGGAAAATTATTTCGTCGCAGAAGTGTGTTCAGACGTTAAAATACAATACTTAAAAAAGTGGAAAAGAGAATTAACAATTACAAATAAATGAAAAAATTTAAAATATGATATCAAATATAAACAAAGCAATATAAAATATTCTGGATGATTCAAATAAAAAGTCAAAAATACTAAAGGGTCCAAAAAAATATATTGTATGTTTTGGACTCTTCATGGGATTTGTTGGGCATATAATAATACAATACAATTTATTTCTAAATAATGAATTGATGAACTGCTTTAAATGTCCTTGGTTATGCACAGACCATGAAACAAAAAGCAACCAAACTGCAGGAGAAAAGTATTAAAATACTTTCTTGTTGTTTTCAGCAGTACATTTTAAGGCAAAACAATCTTATTGAGTGAGAACATCTAGCCTTCACCCAGGACCAATTCAGAGTGAGATATTTGTTGTAGTGTTTTATATCTCTTATTTCTAGAAACCAAAACACTGAGAACATTTTATTTTTGCATTGGGGGAACCAGCCCTTCAATCTTGTCGTCTTCAAATCTATCAAACTATATAATCTATCTATATGTGTGTCTAATTGTAGTGAACATAAATATATAATATCTGATATATTAATCTGTTTTCCAGCCATGTGCACTGTTCCCTGATGAAGTGAGTCAGTAAAATAACACTATCTAGGATACGCTTCACATGACAAATAAAAGCCTGTTTTACGTTGTCTCTTTCTATTTCCTCGGTTCTACAGGATATTATTTTGTATTTCACAATTCCCAAATGGGTGCCACACAAAACACCCGAGCAGCCTTATTTTGGAATATGGAGACTTTCTTAAGTAGGGCATTTGAAAACCAGACAACAATGGGATATTGCTCTCTGTCTGCAGTCCTTTACAATGCTGAGATGAATAATGGTATTATCTGAACACATTGAACTATAGTGATTGTTCAATTTAAAGACAATCACACAGTCTGTCACTTCTCCACTGCTCGCCCCTCTGTCTAATTCTGTCCTAAACACACGCATGCATGTAGCCTTCAGCCTGGCTGCACCGTAAAATAAATAACTGGGCTCTTTTTTTCTGTTGGAGAACTCAATGCTCTAACACACACACACACACACACCTGCACACATACACACACATAGTTACACAAAGGCAGGGCTAGTATCCCCTTGAGTTTTCCCTACTGCTGCTTCTATGAAACATTTACACAGAAGTGATCTCATCAGCTATTTTGAGCCCATCTCTGACCTAGGAATGTTTTAAAGAGCTAGTATCTGTCTATGCGTTATGTGATGTTTGTCTTTGTTTGACAAGATTAAAAAGACGTAGCGTCTGTGTGTATGTCTGTAAAAACCTGTGTTTCTGTGCTCCTCTCGGTCGTTCTGCTTCATGATCTCTCTGCTGTATTTAATACATAACATTGCCTCTAAGTTCGCATCTCATCTCACAGGCATGACTGTTTTGAAACTCATCTACTTTTGAAACTCATTGAGAATTGAAAGCAGACAATTTCACTCATCTATTAGCACATGTCCTAGCAGCCACACAATAGTGTATCTATTACATGAAGGCATTTTCTCATCCATCTGCAGGATCCTCAATGTTTTGGCAAGACAGTTGTTTCATTTTCCACACAGCACAAACAGAATCATAAGTTACAGGAACACACTTAACATCGATTGCTTTTGAGAGAACTCCATCAGTAAATTGAGTCGATTACAGGTTTCTCTGTGCAGTCTCTGATGCAAACACTCACCACAAACACTGCCTTCCAATTTCATAGCGAGAGCCAGGCTGTTCTTGAGGTGAATATTGTTGATGTTGGAGGCACGAGTGTGTCTGTGCCGTGTACTTAGTTTCACACTGGTAATGGGATGTGTTGCTCTATGCTTATTTTCTAAAACAACGACCCGCGAGGAACGTGTCCTTGGATATTGCACAAGTGATAACGATGAATTGAAAAGCAACCGAGCTGCGACACGGACTAGAATACGGAATATTTTATGGTTGTTTTCAGCATATTTTCAGAGCAAAGAATGTTAATTTGTGAGTGGAAAATAAATCTAGCCTTGACGGAGGACCAATTTAGAGTCATATGTTGGTTGTCATGGTTTATCTTCATTTTTACCACCTAGATGAAATGGATTGTGAGGCAATTTTCAAAGAATGACCACTTCTGTTTACCCAAAGACAAACTGGGGTATAAAAACTGTGGGGCGGGAACATTCAAACTACACAACACTGACATATTAGCTCTTTAAAAAGTCAATATGGCGAATCACAGAGCAACAGCATTCCTATAAGCATCCACTATTGTCTCTGTTTTCATATCCACCCACTGCTGAGGGAAATATCTATATATTGTGCTGCTAAATGCTCGGGTTTCTACACCAGCTAGCTGCTATAGTAGTGGTTAACAGCTGATTTATCAACAGGTTGATGGAAGTGATGAAAGTGAATCAGGAACTAAAACAATGAGCTGAAAGACAATATACTGTAGCACTCTGTAGAGCTTATGAGAACTGAGCAATTGGATAATGATTATTTTGTAAGATCGCTATTACAGGCGACCCATTTAACATGACAGAGTTCCTTTATTGTTTATATATTTTTTTAAATACAAAAACACCTGTATTTACAAATTGAAGATATGATACTAAGTAAAATAGTCCTAAAGGATCTCCCCTGATTACTGTTAAATTATCATATGTACTTTGTGAGTACTGTTCTGTTCTTTAGGAAAAGCATTATATTTTCTAAAAGATGTTTTTTATGTTAAATCTTAATCTGAGAAGTAATTAGTAGAGAGTTACCTCAGAAACGGGTTTATTGCCTGGTAGGTTCACACATACGAGGAATTTGACTTGATGTATGCATACATAAAATATAAAACAAAGAATCTCCATATAAAACAAAAAATCGAATAGAAAGTTATACTGTAGCATTGTGCTTAAATAAATGTAAATGACTTTTCACCGCTGTAAGAATTATGTTTTTAAAAGAGACTATAATTCAGCACTGGTATGGTGATTAAGGAAAGCATTTGCTATGTGATCAAAACCCACAACTAACGGAATCATTTCTTATTACTGTAACACAGATACTATCTTAATGTATTCAGATATACTAAGACCGTCTAATTACCTAGCCACTGCAGAAGCTGTGAACAACTACTCTTCATTTAGTTCCCTGTTTAACAAAAACCCGACACTTAAGCCTCATCTTGATGAAGGGGACAGCGAATATATAACAGGGAGTGTGTGGACTGCAGATCAAATAAATAGGCCGAGGCATTTTCTCACAAACAGATGCTCTAAAACTGCACACACACAATGCAGGAGGAAGATCAAGAAGGCTGTATATTGACAAGGCAGCTGTCAAGGTCATAGGCAGAGGAATCTGAATAACTTTGATGCCATGTTTGCTCATTAATAGCAGCGATGCACAGGGGTAGCAGTTATGACATGATGTTTACTACATATTTTACTCCGGGATAGCATTTAAGATGATATAGTCATCATTTTTTAACGATGTAACTGGTGAAATGCAGTCAAGATGATAGAGGGGCAATTCAGCTGAAGCATCGTCAATTTAGAGAGTGAACGTTTGAACTCTATGCAGGTTTTTCAAAACTTCAACATCATCATAAAAATGACCTGCTCAATGAGGTATGCAGCATGTTTTTCATGTGGATGTTCAAAAGGCAATTTAAGGAAACATGCGCTGTTTGTATAAGACAGCAGTGCTGATTTAATCATTTACATTGTGTGTTACATAATAAGTGCAACGTGGCTGAAGATATGTGAGTCTTAGTGTGCAATTAGTCACATGACCTCACTAATGACGGATGGCGTGACATTTATCACTCCACCAGCAGAGTGACTAAATGCATGCACACATTAAGCCCTTAAGCATGTGTTTGTATCACAAGTTGATCAACTCACTGAGAAAACAAACATTAGTCTCATATAATAATGAAAAGCAGTTATTGCGTGTTGTGGACACAAATAATGAGGGGATTACAATGTCCCATCGCAAAGGGATTATGTGATAAAAGCTTGAATTGGAAAAATGTATTCATGAGTATTTAGCAAATGTCTACATTATCTTTTTGCTGTGTATGCATTTCTATTCTTAACAATTAATTGTTCATTTAAAATCAAATCAAACTTACTTAAGCGGCACAAGTATAGTAGCAGCATGGCAGTAAAGGGACAATAAAGGTGTCAGATCAGTAGATACTAATGTTACCTTTTCATTAAAACATATCAATTGTATTCATTGTGCAAGTTGATTTTGTTTCTTCTAAAAAGGTGTAAAATAAGCTGTCACATCTTCTTATATGATTAGTGTGAGATGACCCCGGGAGGAATACAAGAAACAACACAACTGGCATAAACCAGCTCAAAGCAGAGTGTCATAATCAATATACATACATTTCAAGAGTTCAAAATCGATGTATATGCACTCCGCACCCTCGAGACTTTCCACTGCATGATTTCAATGTCAAACACGTTTTATTATTTGACTGTAATCCATTTTTGTTTCCGAATTCTGCGTCCTAGCCATGCACAGCAAAGAATAGGTTCCTCTCATGACCCCTTTGATGCAGCCCAGGCGCAACCACAACCAAAATCCACACATCCCCTCTCGGAGGGCAAACAAACTTCAGCTGAAAGTCACGGCCATGCCTTACCTTCACAGTAGGCATTATCATCTCGCAGTGGGCGGAAGCCATCCTTACAAACACAGCAGTCTCCCGCCTCCAGGTTCACGCAGTCGGAGTGCTCCACGCAGCCGTGGCCCTCCGAGCAGAAGTCATGACCTGCAGGAGGAACGCAGAGGGAAAGGTTGAGCTCCAGAGGAGAGATGAGGAGCGGAGTGATGGAGGCATAAAGGGCCAGTGGAAAGGTCATGTCAAAGTATAACAGTCGTTTGTCTGAGCATCCATACCATGGCTTCCTTCTTAAGGCACATTAGGGCAAAGAGGCAGTCATTTGCTATATTTCCCTCAGTTAAATCTGACTTTATAATCTGAAGGGAACATTTTTGAAAGTTTTGCAGACACTGGGAGGAATTTGAGCTCAACGTATAAATAATACATGAACAAGATTTTGCCAAATTCCTACAAATCACAGATGGTTTGTATTATTGCAGTTTTTTAGAATGAAATGCTGCAACCGGCAATCATTGACTTTAGTTATTTGCCAGAAAACTTCCATCTAAACTGAAATGGGGAAACTAGCAACTTAAAATAATCATGTTCATCCATAGAAAATTATTGTTAAACATTATAAAATTAAGAAACACTATCTCCGGGAGGAAATTCGATTTTTTAACACTTTAAATACAGTAAAAAAATAAAAAAAGATATATAAACAGAGGTTGAAGTAAAAATGCATATTGCACTACAATATATAACAATAATTGATATGTTAAATATGTATATTGCAATATATACAGTAGTTAAATAATATGAATAGAGATATTAATGCTGAAAACCAGATTACTACTTGAAATGTAAGGTGAAACATTTATATATACAGTCCAAGGGTGAAACCCAGTAATAATTCAAAAAAAGAAACATAGTGATGCCATGAAGGCCGATGTGTCCTCCATACCTCTGCAAACTTTGCAGCATCTGCCATTCAAGGTGATCTGCTCCGACTCGGCACAGTTGAGCTCGGGGCAGGGCTCGCTGGGAACCACGCGGTGCATGGTCCGGTCCTGATAGCAGAGAAAACATTCCCCATGAGCTCCTTCTTAAGTCCACTCTGCCCCTTCATTTGCAAAGGGCCTGAATCTAATTATAAAGGAAATTCTTCTTCTATTGTGTTCCCTCTTTCCCCTGTGTGTTCATTACAAACCAATTACTTATTGGTCAATAGCCGGCAAAACTAATTCTGGAAGGAAATCAAATCTGTCTTCCTCTCTCCTTCTCAATGATTTACATAACGATTCATGATGCATCTTTATAATACAAACAGTGAATCTATCTTGCGGATTATCTCTGCGTGTGTGTTTAGTCGGAGAGTAAAACTTGATTAGGGGGTTCCTTTTCCCAGCATGCCTTTGGCAGGTCTCTCTAATGATCTCACCCGTGTTGCTCTGACTGATGCTAATTAAGAGTCATTAACATTATACACAGTTGGACAAATACAAAAGGCAGTTTTATCTATTTGTAGTGCACAAATATTTTACTTGAGGATAATCTTATACCAGTCAGTCATGAAGTGTCATGACCTCGACTTGTACACAGATCATGCTCTCTGGAACAAAGTTACCCTAAAAGTCCCCAAACAACTTTCCAAACAAGCCGCACCTTCTTGCCACCCTCTACCCACCTCCAGACAGAAGATCAGAGGCGTGACAAGCAGCTGTCAGGGGAAGCCTGCAGGAGTCTGCAGCGAGGGGCTGACTGACAGCACTCCCCGTCCCCATTTCTTTGATCTGCCACTCAGTTAACTGGGACTACAGATGGGCCAGGTGTGGGCAAGCAAGCCAGACAGCTGTCAGAAACTGCAGATTCTAATGGGGCTTTGCAGAATTCATGGAGGGGGCTGGTTAATACAATAGAGTTGGATGATTAGAAACTTCAAATCACTGTTCTGTGATTGATTGGGCCTGTCTGGCGTAATGTCATCAAGTGAATTACTCCCAAAAGTGAGCGACCCACCCATCTGGTACATGAGACAAAAGCCCAACATAACTCTGAATAATTGGGAATGAATAGCATTTGGGACCACTGTGGTATCTGATGATTGACAGTTGCATTACTCTTGCCTACAAATGTAAACCTAATTAGAAGGATTTTGCCAATTTCTTGACATCACAAAGAAAACGCTGAGAAGCCAGATCAATGAAATGCAGCTGAAGTGGACAATCCTGCATGCTGGCTCGCTGAGGTTTGATTTATCCTCACTGGTTGGGCCAAGCTAGCTGTGGGATGAGTATTTAGTGAGCTGTCATGCACACATACATGGAAATTATTAGAGTCAGTTATTGTTGATTCTCTTCCTGCATCGGATTGATACTAATCGCGTGTGTGTGTTGCCATGACTTACCCTGCATTCAAACAGCAGGCACCTGCCAGAGGAGTCGCGCACAGCCTTCTGATCCCCTTCCACCATCTCTCTTCCACCAAACAGGCAGACAGCTGTGTGGTAGACACAGAAGCACCATCAGCATACACACACTAAATAAACACACAAACACGTCATAAATAAGCCCACTTATAAAGCACATCGCTCTGTTGAAAAAACATGTAATGAATATCATATTCAATACGATAAGCTGTTGTTTTGTTTTGTTGCCATGCATGATGTAACCAATCCAAGGGTGTGTGTGACTAAACGCAATTGAAGTGCATATTGCTGTGATATGTTGCTGATTTTATACATTTTGTGACATTGGTTGTAGAAGAAAGTTTATTTTTGTATGATTCATTGTTTTGTTTTAATTTAGTTCACTGTGATTACAACACATTAGGAAAAGGAAATGTGAAAAAATAACCCCTAGTTTTCCAAAATATATCACCTGTATTATTACCTCATTAAAATAGTTATCGTACATTTTCATTTATTATTTTTTAAAGCAACTCCCTAATAAACTCATCATGTAAATTATGTATTATCCCACTGCCCCCCAAATATATTCACTTTAAGGTCAAATCCAGATTTGTTTGTAGACATGGACTCTGGCGGAAAACCAGGGTTATGTAACAGTACTGTTTTATGCATAATACAATCTGTTTTTAAGTCCTGAGGTAAATTGTGATAAACAAAAGCAAGCATATCAAACCCAATTAAGCAACTAAGGAGGTAATGAAATAATGAACATACGGAGAGAGAAAGCGCTGCCCACTGCAACACTGAGGAGAATCCATGTCAAACAATTTTAGGGCGGGGGCTGGTGCGAAAAATATTCAAATGGCAAGAAGGCCATGTTTGATGAGCAGTCTGGGTCAAACCGCTTCAGGCTCATATGAGGAAGAGGAATGATTGACACCGCCGGTCGGGCCCTATCACAAAGCGATGTATCATGAAAGCGAAGGACTTCTGAAACAGCCATTTGACGTTCTACTTGACAGACCATCAGAAAAAAAAGCAGACTCAGAACCCCTCCCTGCAAGGCCTTGTGCTGCCAGATAAGGCTTTAATTTGGAGAGCGAATCATGTCTTTGTAGTGGGGAAACTTGCGGCACTCTTCTCTCTCCAAAGCCTTAGCATGCGTAATTAGCTGTGTGTTTATCTACCTCGTTGAGATAAGTAAGCAAAGGGGTGTTGAGTTTAAGGGGATTACCAACTACGTGTTTATATTTGTGTAACACAGCAGCAGATTTCGAGTCATGCTTCAAAACCCCTGCGTTGCAACCACGACCCATGGGTCATTGGAGATGATGCCGACGTGTGCTGATTAGGATCCAGGACTAATGGTTTCGTGCTGATAAAGACTCTTGTCTACTATTTACTTTGCCAAGGAAGCAGGAGAGCAGCAGTGTGTGGGAGTGTGTGGTGAGGCAGTTCTCAAGTGAAGTCAGCATGCACAAGATGTGGAGTGAGATCTTCAAAGAAATATTATAAATATGTAAAGCCTCATTCATATGGCCTGTGACCTTATACAAGTCACAGGTGGGAAAACTCTTATTAATACGGAATTAATATAAATTATTCCCTTTTCTATACATTAACAGCTTTTTTCCACCTCTTAAAGCAAATACACCACATTTCTTTAAGTTTCATTAGGGTTAATACCAGAAGAATGATGGGGTGAGAAAAGCTAATATCCTGTCAAATCCATTTTTATTGAAAAGGGAATTGAAAGAATATGAGATGATGAGTGCCGCGGTGAGGAGGCTAATAAGAGTTCATTGCTGAACTCAAAGTCTTGTGGGAAAAAAAACAGACCCTCTATGTAGATTTGTGATGAAACAGAATTATTTATCTAGCGAGAACATTTCAGCGCTCAAAGTAAAAAAAATGGACATTTAAAAAGACACTATTGCCAGTTAGGGTGTGCATCATTTCAGGCATTTAACATTTCTTCAGTTTTCTCCCAGCTTTAACATGCCTGCCATAAATAGGAACTACTTTACATGACATGCAGTGATCCCAGATATACTGGCTCATGTCAGTGTGACTGGTGGCCATCTGTGTTTTGAAGCTAGTGAATAATTGATTAGTCCATGTATATGCAAAAGGATGGACTCATCTCAAGAGGCATGTTAGGAGGTAGCTTAGCAACACAGCGGAGCCCTGGTCAATTGTCAGGCAGCCCTTGTGGAGGCGTGATGCGTGCTCTAAATGTGGCACTGGTGAAGGTTGCTGGGCTGTTATGTGTGTGAGTGTGTTTGTTCTCAATTGTGTCCATGATTGTATGAGTGTAGGAGGGTGACGGGGTTAAGGGTACTCCACTCACGCTGGCACTCCTTGCAGCAGGCACCTTTCACGTAGGCAGGCGCAGTGCCCCCCGGGCACTGAGGGGGAGGGCAGGAGATGGCCTCGCATTGCACTGTGCCATTCTGGTAAATAGAGAGAAACACAACACGTTGTTTAAAGAGGATACTGGATTACTCAGGCTCATTGGGATGGATATTACATCACTATCAAGGAGAGATCCTTATGATGTTTCTTCCTCTTTTTTAAAGATGTACAATGTTTTGACACGGATCCATTGAACAGTTGTGAAATGTATGTAATGTGTGTATGTAATGTATTTCAATATAATGCACAACATATCCTATCCAAAGATGTTTGTGACCAAATAAAATGCCTTCTTCTGTAAAATGTAAGGGATTATATATGTGAGCTCAATCTGTTGTATCATACATTTCCAGTGGAATTTGATATATTTGCTTTCAATCAAAAAAAATTGTTTGATCACTTGCTTTCCACTAGACTTGGAAAACGAAATGCTGTTCAAAGATGGGGAAACAACATGTTTTAAGAGGATACTCGATTACAGAATTGTGATATTTGTGTTTTGTTTTAATACCAACAGACATTTTACAATTAAATCAAAATGTGTCTTTCTAGTTGGCCCACAATGTTAAGGAGACATCTTCTATTAAAGCATTTAAATATCAGCATCATAAATGGTGGTGGAACTAAGCCACTTACTTAATTACTTAAGATGCTGGAAGGGATAATACTGGCAGAATTCAAAGGTGTGCTTACTCTTTGCAACCGAAGCCTTGAACCTAATCATAACCTAAAGTAGATTTCCATAGCAACCTGTAAATGTAATATATTTTAATGCTATCTTTTTTCTCCGGCTGTGTCTGTAATTAACACTGCTTCCATGGATGAAAGCTCTGTGACAGCAACATCTATGAACCTGATCCACATAATTGATAACATCTTAATGCATGACCTTTGAATTTCAAAGGTCGCAGCTAATTGCCACCCATAAGGTAAGGAACATATCCCATCTAATTCCTTAATCGCAGCCCTGGAATGGCAACACACCGTTCCTGGCGGACGAAGCGATTTCATTGGATGAGTGGGCAGAACAAATCCCTGATGATAATTATCATCTGTCAAGAGTAATTAGGTGCGGTGCACTGAGAGATATGTGATTTCCTATTTTTTTTGCATGTTGGGTAGTGGTGCGCGAAGGCATCTCATTGGATGGTTGGAGTAGTTCAGAAGCAGCGAATGAGTTACATTTTCCAAAAGCTGAGTAGACTGACATGGGGTGAAATCTGTTTGCTGATGTGGTACAAGCCCCACATCTCCAATCACTTCTAATTCTCTTTTTGGCAATTATTCACACTTTATGTTACGCCAAGGAGACGCTTGAGAGAATTGAGCATCACTAAGCACTGTTGTTGATGCATCTAATCCCGAGCACTGTGGAGCTTTTCAAAACAGTATCTTTTCCCGGGTAACTGGGGCAACATGCCTCTAATGCTAGAAAATAATGAGAATACAAGCTGTCGACAATAGGGCCCCTGAACTCTGCACCTCCACCCTAGCAAAACACACCCACACACACCCCCACCAGAACACATTGATGAGCAAAACAAAAGCCAAGATCGAGAATGGGAGCAACAGGCACACACCCAAAAGTGCTGCATGCAGACAAACACGAAACAACACGGAATGTTGAAAAACATGATGAAAAATGTATGTTCTTGCTTTCTCTAAGGCACAGTCGCACAGACGTCCACACACACACAGAGAAACACACACAGCTATTTATTATATGTTACGCTCACATGCCAGAAAACATGTATGTATGCATGCAACAGCTACACAGAGAGTATGACAAGCACATAATTCCTGATTTATTAGCCACACACACTGTTATGCACCCACCCACCCACACACATACAGACACACACACATCTGCGCACTACGCACACACACTTAATTAAAATTGCATGCCCTCCCCTTGCTTTTTATTACACACACACACACCCCCCCCCCCACACACACACACACACACACACACACACACACACACATAGAAGCCCCACCGTGCATGTGCAGTTCCTGCAGCCATCTGTCCAGCCCTCGTCCTCCCTGTAGACGACCCCCTTGACGCTGCAGGTTCTCTCACAATAGCAGCCATCGAGCCCATTCATCTTCTCCTCCGCCCTGGACAGCTGCTCACGCCACCCGCCCCCAAAAAACAAAAGGCAAGAAGGAGCGAAGATGAGAGGCAGCCTCGTTGTGTGTCTATATGCTCTTGTAGAAAGCAGAGCTTCAAAAGCAGACCAATGGCCTCACTAAGGAAAGTCATTAAACACCATTAACCCCATTTATACACACAGTGTCTGCATAAAAACAGAAAAGACTTCAATGATAGTTAATGTCTAATGATAAGGTGTCACTGACCGCCTGTTGCAATTCATATTAATGAAAGCAGCACATTGAGTGTATATTATAGCAAAGTTTCCAATTTAGTTTATTAAAAAGGGCAATTCAATTAAAGACAATGCTACAACTGCAGAATACATGTCAAATTAAGTCAAGTTAAATCACATTACATTACCTTGCTGGATGTTTTAGCAAGGATATCCTGCAGCTCCATGATTTTCTGCACAAGTCCGTGGAAATCGTTGCAGGTCGGGCATGCTGAGATGAAAGAGACAATGCAGCATACTGAAATTTAGTACGATATAATTACCGGCAATCATGGTAATTTATGATAATTTCAAATTAAGAATGTTTTAGTTAAAGATAAAAGTGCACATATTTCTTTCAAGAAATGTTGAATGTTTTACAAATAAATAATTACTTTTCAACTGTATAATCAAAAATCCTGGAACATTGGTTAATAATACTGCTATCTACAGTACCAAAGTTATGTAATGCTCCCATTTGTTTTTAATCATTTACTGACTCACTAACATCAGGGAGTTACTGTGGGAGGTGCTGCGGGAGTATGGGGTGAGGGGGTCTCTACTCAGGGCCATCCAATCTCTGTACTCCCAAAGCGAGAGCTGTGTCCGGGTCCTCGGCAGTAAGTCGGACCCATTTCCGGTGAGAGTTGGCCTCCGCCAGGGCTGCGCTTTGTCACCAATCCTGTTTGTAATATACATGGATCGGATTTCGAGGCGTAGTCATGGGGGAGGGGGTCTGCAGTTCGGTGGACTAAGGATTGCACCACTGCTTTTTGCAGATGATGTGGTTCTAATGGCTTCATCGGTCTGCGACCTTCAGCACTCACTGGATCGGTTCGCAACCGAGTGTGAAGCGGCTGGGATGAGGATCAGCACCTCCAAATCTGAGGCCATGGTTCTCAGCAGGAAACCGATGGACTGTCCACTCCAGGTAGGGAATGAGTCCTTACCCCAAGTGAAGGAGTTCAAGTATCTCGGGGTCTTGTTCTCGAGTGAGGGAACAATGGAGCGTGAGATGGGCCGGAGAATCGGAGCAGCGGGAGCGGTACTGCAGTCGCTTTACCGCACCGTTGTGACGAAAAGGGAGCTGAGCCAGAAGGCAAAGCTCTCGGTCTTCCGGGCCATTTTCGTTCCTACCCTCACCTATGGTCATGAAGGATGGGTCATGACCGAAAGAACGAGATCGCGGATACAAGCGGCCGAGATGGGTTTTCTCCGCAGGGTGGCTGGTGTCTCCCTTAGGGATAAGGTGAGAAGTTCGGTCATCAGGGAGGGACTCGGAGTTGAGCCGCTCCTCCTTCGCGTCGAAAGGAGCCAGTTGAGGTGGTTCGGGCACCTAGTTAGGATGCCACCTGGGCGCCTCCCTAGGGAGGTGTTCCAGGCACGTCCAGCTGGGAAGAGACCAAGGGGTAGACCTAGGACCAGGTGGAGGGATTATATCTCTTCGCTGGCCTGGGAGCGCCTTGGGATCCCCCAGTCAGAGCTGGTTGATGTCGCCAGGGAAAAGAAAGTTTGGGGCTCTCTGCTGGAACTGCTACCCCCGCGACCCGATCACGGATAAGCGGGAGAAGATGGATGGATGGATGGACTAACATCAGCAGCAGCACAATGCATTTTATCTCTTCACTTTCTGTCATTGGAAACATTTTCTGAGCCGTGCCGATCCACAAGAGGACATTATTTACTGTCAACCGCAGTAATACATTTCCTATGGCAACTTTTGGATGCGTGGGGACAAACATATGTTGGAAAATTATGTCAAACCATTACATGTTTGAGTGTCTACGCGTAGCCTGCAACAAACTGGAAAGTAAGCATGACCTACAAGAGCCACCCTGGTGAAACGGACCAAAAAACGAGTGCCACCTGCAAATACGAATCAACACAACATCCAATTTAAAAGGCTATCACTGCACTAGGAAGTAATTGCCTTAGCTATTACTATACCAACAGAAAAAAGGCTGCGTAAAGTTGCATTTTGTAGTATCATTGTTCAGAAGAGAGTTTGGCAATTCCTCCCTCTTACAGTTTGATTGGCTATCTGCAAAACATTTTGTAAAATGTTTTATCGAGGGAAAAATGGTTTATTCCCGTGAGTAGTCTTTCAGGAATTTAAATAAGAAAAACAAATCAGTGCGATAAAGAGCCTTGCAAAATCAGAGCCAAAAGTAATTTAAATATCATTAAATTAAATACTTAAAATGCTTCTTTAATGTGTAAGGCTTCACTCACTTCTGTTCAGATCGGGACACTGTGCGATGTAACCCTGTGGCATCACCAGGATCTCCACGTCCTGCATCACTCCCTGCAAACAGAGACAAAGATAAACATTTAAATCAAGAAGAACGTCACCTTACAGAAGGCAGACAGGCAATAAAAATGAGTTGAAGCATGGTGATGTGTAGTGAGTGGATTAGGACTGTGGGGGCAACAGAGTCTGAGCGTGCTTGTGGTTCATTTTCCACATGAGATAACATGGAACCGAAGTGTTGGCAGAACATGCAAACACAGATCCAACAACCCTTTTTATGAGAGCCTTGGTAACTGCAGCACTCGTAAAAATGAACACAGTGAGACAGGAGTGCATCCGGGAGAGAATGCACATTTATTTTTCAATCTGGGGAGTTGGAGATAATATGCTGTGGCTCGGGTGAATCAAATCATAACCGGACAATAACAGAGAGTTAAGAGAGCCAATAATATGGGAGTTTTATTAAGGAGATGGACTTTTCTTTTTGTACACAAATCTTCTCTGATAAGCATAAACAGTAGATACAGAATCAATTTCATTCATAACACCCAATTGATAGCCTTTCGTCCTGTGGCCAAAGACACACACACGTAACACATAAGCACACAGAAACTGTGTCGCCATGGAAACCTGGGCCATTTCATTCCTTGAGTGCATTTATTTCCCTTACAGAAGTGGAGCGGTGCAACTTAGGAGAAATTGTTTTTTAAATTGTCTTGCCACTTCAATTTACAGGCCATACATTTAAAATCCTGCGGAAATTATTTGCTGATTTTCCACGGCAACGTGTTGAAATGGAAGCAGATTGGGGTTGTGTCTGTCAAACTTGTAATGAAACCATAAGACTATACATTTCATATGCAGCCATGGGACACATTTTCCATCATAGAGTTAACCTCATGTGATCTGTGATTTATACTGCGCTATTACTAACTAGGCTTTTTGGAGAGAATGTAGTTTAAGTCACATGAAGTGAGTGAGTGTTCATCATGAGTCAAATAGTTACATAAGGAATTTGAATCAAATCATTTAGATTAAATTAGATCCCTTAAAAGTAAAAATAATTATAAAATAATTATGAATACATTGTCAAAAATGTTGTAATATTATGTAATACAGGGGAACATGTTTAATTATTATGAATTATTTTGTATTTCTATTCTTTAGACCACACAAAAACAGATATTTGAACACAGGGATAAAATGAAAATCTAGTTTTTATTTCCCCTGTGTCTCTAAGCAGAGCCTTTGTTGTAATGCACCACTATCAAAACAACCGGTTACTAGACCTTGCACCTTCTGGCACTCTGCAAAGCGCTTTCTCTGTGTTTACTGCAGTATACATTACACCCTGTAGGATGTGGGACGTCAATGTATGTTCCATCTGTACCGGGAATTGGACTGTGATAAACAACAAGTGGCAGACTGAGAGCATACATTTCCTACACTCAGGAGAAGATATATCTGCGTGGACTGAAAAAGCAAAACCAGAAAAACACCTAGGAAATAAAATCCCATGTGCGTGTTGTTTCTTGTTAAATTTGGTAAACTAAATTTAGTTTTTAGCGTTTCTAGTTGTTGCTTCATCAACACATAATTCACAGCAAATGACACACACCACTGAAGAAATTCTAAAAATGTTTCAGCACATAAGTAAGAGAAAAAATATGTTGCTCTCTTACAATGTGTGTGGACTGTGAAGAAAATACGCTCATTCTAATAAGAGTCTTTACTATTTCTGTTTGCGATGAGGTTTACTCGTCTTCAGATGACACCCACGTTCAGACATTGACTGTTTGTCTGTGTGAGTGTGTGTGTGTACTAGTGAAGGCGTGTGTTTTAAAAGGAGACATGCCTTCCTAGCAAATAATCAAGGCTTCAGAGAGTGGCGATGAGAGATGCTGCTACGTGACAAGATTAGTGAGTGACCTCCAAGGCTTCTTTCATCTACCAATTAACACGGCGGAAATTCAACCACCAGGACACAATGTGCAAACCACTTCACACACACACATACACACACACACACAAACATCACAACACCATAAAACACAGGGGTGGCCACTAGCAGACTGATCAAAATAGTTATAGCTGCTGATAAGCTGACATTTCGCCCCAACATTTCTCCACTGGTGGGAAACTTTTGAGTGCATTCCAGTCTGGAAGAGGCAATATATGTCTCCTTACTGATGCTATACTAAGCTTAATGAGCATAGTCCAGAGTCCATTTATTGATTTCTCCCAAATCAGTGTTGTGGAGGATGCTGGGTTAATTTAACTCGGCTTAAAACAAATAATGACTGAATAGTCAATTCTATGGGTACGCAGAACAAACCTCAATTTAAACTGGTAAGCCTTGAGAAATACATGCAGCTGCTACAATAAATAAAACCAAAAAAGCCAAACAAACAGAGAGGAGAGAGGGATGTGGGGGAGCTGCATAACTCGTTCTTGCCATCATTCAACATGGATCTGCGCAGGGATCAACATTCATACTGGGGGCGAAACTTCTGCAGCAATTGGAAACAGGACTCAGAGAGACACGAGGAGAGCTGGAGTTATTTGGAGTTACGGCCGGAGAATTGACAAGACGGTGTGTCACGAGTTGACACAGCGGTTGCCAAACCAATTCTGAAGAACTCTTCAGCAGCTCGAGGTTTTAACTAGTTCGGAGTGTAATAATCAACATTCTTTATCAGTGAGACTAAACAATTATGGACTCTGAATCTAACTAGAGCTCTCGTCCATAGAATGTGCGCCAGGGACCCTACGTCCCTGATCAGTAAACTACCTCATGGCGGCTTGTGCTCTGTCATAGACTGGCAACAACAATGCGCCCAAGCTGCCCCTCCTTAAGAGAGATAGCAACAATACCCAAGGCCGTAACTATGCCATGGGAAAAGTGACAGTAAAGAGAGAAAACGATGAACTGGGTCGAAGGTTGAATACCTAAGCAAATTATTCCCCAACATATACACAGAGAGAGAAGTTTGCACAGGTGCTCACCTTGAAGAAGCCATGAGCAGCGTTTCTCTGTCCGAGCCAGAAAGAAGCATCCTCAGGTATATCCATGTAGGGGGCTTCCACTACCCGCTCATAAATCCTGCAAAACAAATACAAATGTGTCCATTTTCCGTTCAACTTTTTCAATTTTGAGTTATAACCTTTGTTCCTCCTTTTAGAATAACATAATCCCCCCAGTGCTACAGGTCCTGCCCTGCTAAATCCTTCCTTTAACTCCTTCCCTGAGGAGCGTATAGATAGCCACATGCTTTCCACGGTGTGGCCTTCTGCTCCTTTTATTGTGCCAGCAAGGATCTTCACACACAAACAGTAACACCTCTTCCATACAGCAGATGCACGCATGATGCAGGTCGACTCAGGGTGCATTCGACTTGAGTTGAACCTATATGAAACACTGGAAGAGGTTGCTCTTTCTACATCATGTGCGGCAGAGTCCAGGGGCGTGCAGTTACTAAACTGCAGAATTACTACCTCAACACTTCTCTGTCTCTCCCGCTCTCCTTTACAAGAAGAGTTAAATGATGTTTACATTTCAATGTCATAAAACCTTAAAATAAAGGCCAGTTAAGAACTATTTGCAATATTTGTTATGTAAGATATAGTAACATATGGGGCAGTACTGCTAGGTTGGTGGCTTGCCATGACATTGGAACCTATGAAATTGATAATGACGATGAAAAAAAAACAAATGCACTTAATAAGGTTAGTGTTTGAGCTGATTATATGTGTTGGGGACATCCCTAATTTAAAATAATTTAAAGTAATCTATAGCAACTAGCGAATAGTCATATCTGTGTTTTCTGGATAGCATTGCTGTGTATACATCAGTACTCTTCCGGACAACAACACATATCTCCTTTTTTGATTGACACATCATACCGAGCCTCTTACCGGTTGCAGTCGATGTGAAGTATGACATGAGAGGCACTGATGGCCAAAGAGACCTTATGCCACTGGTCGTCCGCCAGGCTGTAAGGGAACACCTCAGTGTGGGGCTGTTGGCCTTTGGTGCGGTAGTGAAGACGCACCTCACTGCGCTGGCCACTGCTCTCCAGCTCCAGGAACCTACGGAAACAAAGCGGCAGCCACCTGCTTCTAGTAACAGCCATACAATAACAGTTTATCTGAGACAATCCCTGGTATTGTACCGTATGTCTTGTTGCATTAAAGTCTCATTACTGAAACTGAATGTAGTTATTCCTGTTCACAAAAAAAACCCTGAATGCATTATCAGAGTGTCTAAGCTTGGGGTCTCCTTCCGGCGCAGTGCTGAGAGATGCACGTCACTCATTTACAAGCAGTGCACTCACATCCCCCCCGATTTGCAACACCATTTAGAGTGTAATCACAACACCAGTCAAGCGTAATGGTACTATATTACTGTTAAGTGCAACATCAGCAACACACAACAATAAGCCCACATGTAGAGGTTCAACTCTTTACATTGGCGTATTAGTATTCCAGCACAATCCTCTTCTCCACACCGCTGAGATTCACCCAGCATAGTGACACTAATGGAAAGAGCTGCCGATACACACTCATCACACCCTGCCTTTAAAGACAGAGTTATTTAAAAGTCATTTGCTGGGAACATTATTCAAAAGAAAAATAGACACTCATGCAAGTGTAGCAAAGGAATTGATTTATCTGCAAACTGAATCTAATAGATTTACAGTCCCCCAACCATGCATGCACATTCATCCATAAATACACTGGCGTACACTTCTGACTCTGAATTATTCCTTTGCTATGTTTCTAAATGAAACCATGCCGTGCTGCTTTGTTGCGTATGAATGGCTGAGAGAGCTAATCAGCAGTGGGGAAAGTCATTAACATCCCTGTGCGCTCTCTACTCAGGACTGACTTTAAATGTACAAACTGTTCAATCAACGCATTATGTGGATTCAGATTGCCTTTTTGATCACCCAACGGCTCAGCTACCACAAACTAATGGAAAGCATTTGCATGCTGACTGCAGATAGTGTCGCATCAGTTTTTGATCAACAATTCCAGACTCAATGTTTGTATCTTTGATGGACTGTGAATAATACGTTGGCATACAGGGTGATTTGCTCTGTTTACTCGACTGGCGTGTAAAACATCTAAATGTTCATCAAATACAAATATTACGATTTCAATCAACATATTACAGACTGCTGATAAGAGAAAAACAGAATGGTATTACATTTAGACTTTAATTATGGTTTATCAGTGGGGGATAAACAGTTTCATTTTGGGCGCGTAAAATGCTTCTCAAATGAACTTTACGTATACATATTTTTCTAAATGTATTTTAATGTTGTATACACCACTGATTTGGCACAGATTACCCTTTTGTATGTATTAGGGAACATATTATGTTAACCATGTTAAAATGTAAAATGATCCTACCTGTGTTCAGAGTGATGAATGGAGAAGATGACCCCAGAGTTCAGATGTTCCTGTTTGAGGGTCGCCAGCACAGTAAACTCATTCTTGCCCCTCAGCTTCTGGATCATTTTCTTTGAGACTTCGACTGGAGCCATCACTTCCCTGGCGGAGCCTAGAATGAAGACATAAATATCAGACATTATGTAAATGGGAAAAATTATGGGTAACTGCGTTTACAATTTGCCTCTCATTAACCTATTCACACAAAGACACTCCCGCACCAATTGAAGCGACATACCATTCACCAACTTGGGGTTTGACATGGATCCATATACGGCATTTGGTTTTACTATAACTTCCATTATTCACAGCATTTAGAGCCAGTTCCTAATGGGGATGACACTGACATTTGAAATGAGGGATGCAAAGAAACAGGAAATTACAGAACTAGAGACAATTTGGTTGGGATTTTACAGGCCCTAGGCTGTTAATATTTGATGTTTTCAAATAACTCTTGAAAAATAAGAATTCATAAATGAAATATCAAGATTAAACCCACTAAACACAATTACGCCAAACACTTTGTGCAATCAATCTTCTAAAATCATATTATTTCATTTTGCAAGTTTATTTGCAAGTTGGTTTGATCTCAAAGCTGTTTTGATAAAAGGTTAATGTAACCTCAAGACTCCTTAAAATAATAAAGAAGATGTTTCTCAAATCAAGGCATTAGGAAACTAGTGAGCCACTTTTTTACATTAAATAGTTTTCAACATCATGTCAGTTCATTCTTCTCAAAGAACTTGCTGAAATCATTAGGTAACAATGCCACCAAATGTTGCACCAAACATATGTTGGCTTGCATCAGCTACATGAACAATGGGTTCAATTGGTCTTTCTCTTTGGCTTGGTGTAGGAATAGAGATATGAAGTTATGGTTTTGGGGAGAAAAAGACTTATGGTGTTGGTGTTGAAAGAAGGGCATTTTCTGTGTAGTTAGCTCTTAAGCTCATGTTTGCAGCAGTGTGCCCCATTCCTCTTTTCCAACTCTATACAGACGTCTATGCTACTTTAATGGAAGCATCAATAAATGATGACGGTTCTCAGAAGCAATCACATCAAAGAGTTCACTTCCAGCCACGGGATGCATGCAAGATGCCCTGGCATACTTAAGCGCTCCAGGAAGCTAGCATGGCGGCTTTCCCTCTGTGTATTAACATTACTTCCAGCTGGTGGGTGAGTAACCAATTAACACAATGCAACGTGAAACAGCAAGCGATGTCATGACGACAACTGGCACTCACAGTGTACACATCAGATATGTAGAATACAATGGCAGTATGTTAAAATAGGACTGGCGTGCTAGCATTAGCCTTTAGATAGAGGCTTTTAAGCCCATCAGGGACTTATTTTGATTAATTTATCTCCAAACAAAAAGGCTCACCAGAGGAGATGCACAAGGCACAGTTTCATGCATTATGCATTGCTAGTGGAGTATCATTCCAGTGTCATTGGCTGAGGTGGGACAGATGGCCCAATGACGGCAACAAGAGTTCTGCCTAGCAATAATCTGCTGCCATCAACAGATTCCCCTTAATAGTCAAATCCCGATGACCACAGATGAGGATAATCTCAGAAATGATTGGACAGTTCTGTTTTGTTTTGAGGGGTTTTGATACAAATGACTGACTTGTAACCAAAGCTACAGTTGGCTTTTATTTAAAGGTTGTTTCATGTGTACAAAAATCCAGGACGTAAACAGGATTTACAAAATCCACGACTACATTCTGGGGTCAGTCTACTGCCATGCCATGTTTTAAACAGAGAGCACACTGATATCTCAATCATGAGAAAAATTAGCGCAGTGGGAGCTGGTGTCAGGGCGGGGTCCATACTGAGAGGAGGCTGAGGAGGCAGGGGGGATGGTGAGGACCGATGAACCTCTACCACTGTGCTGCTCGCAGCTTGGCGGCCAAGAGCCTTTGATCTATGAGTGGATGACTCTCATCACCAGTCTTAATATTTCGAAGGGAATGGGGTTTCGAATGGGACTTTGGGGGATTGGAGGGCGGAGACACCTTCCCATTTAGATGGAGTGATGAGATTGCTCTGTGCAGAGTTGCCTGTACGAAAAGCACGATGATCTCAACACTCATGACAGGCACTCAAGGGAAGATGAAGACAGCAAAAGCGGAAATATCGCTGCATTCCTAAAAACATACATAAAAGAGCAGAAGATGAATTGTGCTGTGATGAGAGGGCCAGATTTCCCTTCTGCCAAATCAACGTGGCCCTGCTGTGGGCCTTTGGTCGATTATCCATTGGCAGGCGCCTGGATGGGGCAGCCACCTGCTTCTAACTACCACTCTAATGTGAAAACTGACACAAAATAGCTTGAAAATGATGATCCAGCACATACAATTCCAATCAGCACATTTTTCAACACAATAACGCAGCTCTTGTCATCTACCCGAGTTGTTTAGAGGCTATGATGGCGAGAAAAACAGTTTTTTGGAGAAATACAGTTTTTAACAGCTGACTAGCTCAAAAGGCCTTGGGCTCAGTAGCATCTCTAGGAAGAGTAGCTTTTGGCTACGGCCTAATCTTATCTCCTGGGTACATTGTGATTAAATGGTTACACCTACTGTAGGCACCGATTTCCATCCCTCAGCTTAATTTATAATCTTAAACAGTCTAGTATGGTCGTATTTTGTGTGACCCCTAGCACCCATATGGCTGTAATCCCCTCACACTCCCATCACTTTATTCTCATAGACGTATATTGGCAGCGCTGCACCAATCACTAGCTCACACATTTAGCATTTAGAACAGGTGCCCTGCAGCACAGCTTGAGAGCCCAGATACTCCCAGCTTTGCTACAATCCTTTTCTCACACATTGCTTTCACTTCGACCTGTATTTACAGAAAGTTGTTGTACTCGAAAGAGCAAGAGTTCTCCTTTTTCCTGTGCAAAACAAATGCTGTGAAGGACAGGTGGAACTTTATTTGTATGTCAATTTCATGTTTGGTTTCTAATCTAATTAGTACCCAGAGGAAAATATGAACAACAAACTGCATTATAGATATTAGATAAGATGATCATAGACACTTTAGTATGTGAATAATTAGGATTCTCATTATTTGGTCTCTAGTGGATTGCCAGAACAAAATAACACCTCCTACGTCTTATCAACAACATGTTGCAAATAAGAGGGGCCTGAATAAACACAGTGATCCTACAGTATCAGCGGAGGAAGGAAACACAATGGGAAAAAAACAAGTAAAAGTCTACTATTTTCTTATTCAATAATGTTTTATATTTGGAAAATGACAGCATATTTCAAACAACACATTTTATCTGGCGGCCCGAGAGCAGAGAAGGATATGCGTGGGAGGTTTAGACAAGAGAATATCTCTCCAGAGGGATTAGAGTAATGATAAACTCTCTACCGGCAGCAAACTCCAAACCTTTCATTACTGTCAAGACAAACGCACAAACACATGCACACTCAACAACAGGTATACACAGCAACACGGTTAGACATGCAATGGCTGCAAACAAACACGGAGTCAAGACACGACCACAAAGATTGATGCATATACAAACACACACAAATGCCGACCCCCCCAAAGATGGCTGTTATAGCTCCCTGATATTCCACAGTCAATCTGCATTCGGCAGACCATCTCCCCCCACTGTGTCTCCACTCTCTTGGAACAAAAACTAAACTGAGCCAAGGGCACCTCCAGTACTGCTTTGGCCAGCAATTTCTCCCCAATTTTCAGATCCTTTCCCCAGTGACCGCCTGTCTGACATTCACACATACACAGAGCTAATGACAGCCTTCCAGCCACTGTATAAATGTCCTGGGGGGAAAGAAATGTCTCTCCCTCCATGGTTACGCTGCTCCTGTGAGGAACGTAGGATCAGGCTCGCCTCAGAAAGCAGCAAGCAAAGCAGACTTTGACCACAGGGAGTTGGGGATCATGTCAGTCAACAGTTTATTAAGGTTGAGTAACTTGTTGGTCAAGCATCAGAATTCACTGGAAAATCTATAGCATATACAGTATTGGAAGAAATGGTGTAATCTCGTGTGGACTAGATTGTCTAGCCCTTTAACTACCAGTCCAAGAATAAAGCTATGGAAAAATTATTGGTTTGCATTTTTTTATCAAATGGGACACAAATAACCACAAACAATTAAAAAATGTTGACTGACTACACAGTTTTGTTTTTATGAGCCTCTACAAACCAGTGGCGTAGCCAGGAATTATTGTGTGGGTGGGCCTGGAGAAATGTAGGTGGGCCAGGGGGAGACATAATAAGCGTGGGGTCTGAGCTGAAACTTCATTAATGATTTAATGATTTTTTAATGCACTAATAGAACATAAGCATAAATTAGCAGTGAAAACAAAAAACATAGGCACGGCGGCCTCAGATGTGTGTAAAACTGACATCCACATAGGGATGGGTATCGTTAAGGCTTTAACGGTACTACTACTTTTATCGATAGCGCTTATGCTTATGCTCCAGGTTCAGTACCAACCACATCATAAAGTACGCGGACGATACAACAATGGTGGGACTCATCAGGGACAACAACGAACAGGCCTACAGGGAGGAGGTGAAACATCTGACAACCTGATCCTGAATGTCGATAAAACAAAAGAGATCATTGTCGACTTCAGGAACAAAAAGCACTGTCACCCACCACTCCACATCAACGGCACAGCAGTGAAGACTACAGACAGCACCAAGTTCCTGGGGGTGCATATCACAAGCAGTCTGACCTGGTCCACTCACACTACATCACTATTTAAGAAGGCACAGCAGCGCCTACACTTTCTGCGCAGGTTGAGAAGAGCACAGCTCCCCCCTCCCATCCTCACCACGTTCTACAGAGGAACCATAGAGAGTGTGCTGACCAGCGGCATCTCCATCTGGTCGAGAGACTGCAACGCCAAAGACTGGAAGTCTCTGCAGAGAGTGGTTAGGATAGCAGAGAAGATCATCGGAGTGTCTTTCCCTCCCATCAGAGACACCGCTCAGAAACGCTGCCTGACAAAAGCCCAGAACATTTTGAAAGACCCCACTCATCCTCACCATGCTCTGTTCTGCCTGCTGCCCTCCAGCAAGAGGTTTCCGCAGCATTAAGAGCAGAACAGCCAGATTCTGCAATAGCTTTTTCCCCCAAGCCATCAGACTGCTGAACAGCAAGTAGACCAGTAACACAGAGATTACATTACGCTGTGTAAAGAGCACATATTTGTTATATAGTATGTCTATTTTATTTATATGTATAGTAAGTCTTTATATTTTAAACGCACACTTTATCTTTAATTTTATCAGCACCACGTCACTATTATTTATTTATATGTACAATTTTAGCAAGTTTTTATATTGTCCTGTTCCTGTAAGCCAGCACAGCGACATTTCGTTTTAATAGTACACTCTGTGTCTGGTTGAAATGACAATAAAGTATGTCTATGTCTATGTCTTATCGATCCGGTCCTTTAACATTACTTTTATCGGTTCTTTTGGAGAAAAAAAATAAGGTAAACTAACTAAACAAATTGTGAACAAAACTAACATTGCTTTTTATTTAAATTAAATACATAATATTTCACATCAAAAGAAACAACAATGTTTTAACAAATCGTATTAAATCATGTGATGACAGAATTGTAAACAGAATAGCTGAAACTTTAACTAAATAAATAACTCAGTTACCTCTAATCATTAACCCATGTTTGTATAATGTAGTTAACTCGGTGTGTTGCTGCTAGCATACATAACACCTGACGTGGAAACGTTACTCGTGGATGGGGCTACAGAGCTACTAGAAAGACAATCAAACCCGGTGCATTTCTCCGTCTGAATGTGGAGCACTTTTGCTAAATGTTTAGACAAATTGCTCGTGTTACCGCCCTTACATACTAAACGCTTATTCCACTTTTGGTAACGAGTATTGTCCACATCGACAGGGCTATAGTTTAACCACACCTCGGAGCGCGTTCTCTCCGCCATCTCCTCCGTGTGTGTGTGTGTGTGTGTGTGTGTGTGTGTGTGTGTGTGTGTGTGTGTGTGTGTGTGTGTGTGTGTGTGTGTGTGTGTGTGTGTGTGTGTGTGTGTGTGTGTTGCTGCATGTAGCAGCTGCGTGTGTGTAAACTGCCCCGCCCCCTCGCACACAGACGGCGGAGAGATCTCTTAAACGGAGTTGGCGACACTTAAACTGCAATGTAATGTTTGTGTAGCAATAATACATACAACATATATCGGGGGCACAGGTTGTTTATCCTTGACAGTCGCACAGTGGGCACACACTGAGTGTTTTCATATTCAGCAAATGTGTACACGCTAAACTGCAGACCTCAAGAAGAAATAATACTTTCATTCACTCACGGCAAAAGTTACTTTAGGCTACTTACTATAAAAACTCACGGTAAAAAAAATGCACTCCCTATTCCATTGTCATGAAGGTGGAATCTAACTATATCCAGAATAAGTTTGATTGGATCCAGGCTAGAAACATGTTTATTTCTGCTGTAAAGTTGGGCATTTTAACATGGGGGTCTATGGGAATTGCTCCTTTTTGCATTCATCCCCTGTCGGCCACTAGATGAACTGCAGTTTGTGGCACTTCCTTCTGGGCTTCTCGGCTCTGCGCTATGAAGCGCTGATTGGCTGTGGGTGGGCCAGACGTGCATATGGGTGGGCCCAGGCCCACCCGGGCCCACCCACAGCTACGCCGCTGCTACAAACTGGTCGAGCTGGCCTTCTATGGTAAAAGTGCATTTTCAACAATCATCATATACAGTACAGTAGGGGTGTAACGGTTCACAAACATTTCGGTTCGGTACGTACCTCGGTTTTTTGGTCACGGTTCGGTTCGGTACATTTTCGGTACAGCAGAATTTTTTTTCACAAAACATATATTTATATTTTTTTTATTATTATTAAACTGTGAATAATGTATTCACTCAAATAAATACAAAATATAATAAAATAAACATTAAGGTGCAGCATTTCGATGAACTGAAATAATCTGTATTTGAACTTTACTGTACTAGTACTCACAAAACATAAACTATTAGTTTTGGGTTTTTAATTATTATTAAACTGTGAATATTCACTCAAATACAAAATATAATAAAATGAACATTAAGGTGCAGCATTTCGATGAACTGAAATAATCTGTATTTGAACTGTACTAGCACCTAAGCAGCCAGTTTGACATTAGGACTTGCTTGTCATTGTATTTTCATGTTTTTTTAAAGAAAAATGAACTTGTCCACATTGCTTGCCGAAAGGGCAGATCTGCTGGCACTAACAATGTCTCCTGCTGTGGAGAACACCCTCTCGCTAGGGACATAGGTAGCAGATACAGCCAGGTAGCGCTTTGCTAACATGGGATATATAACATAAGGATATTTGGCATTTGTAATAGCTTTGGCTCGGTCTGAACTTTTTGCGAGTGGCTAGCGGGAGTTGGGTTTGCACTTCAGTCTTTTTTTCTTTTGGTATCGGTGATATTCACGTTCGGGTGATGCCTTTTCCAGAGTGTGCAAGTTTGATGTATTGCCAGCCGCGTAACCAATTTTAGTTGAACAATGCCGACAAACAGCTTTGGTTCGGTCCACCTGTCTTTGTCCGTCATCCTTGTACGTAACTGCGAAACCAAAATGTTCCCAAAACCGGAGACTTCAATGATGCTGGAGGATTTTCGAGCTCAACTTTATCTGCGTTCGCCATTAATTTTCGACAGTTGCTCAAATTACTGACTACATTTGAACGCATCCCTCTGACCAGCTCTCATAGAATGCCTCTCATCCAATGAAATGACTTGCTCGCTCTATGACGCGTTGAACCCAATGTGAGCAAATTACGCTGAATGCTGCGACGCAGCACCTGAGATTACTTCCAAAAAGTTGTTCACGTTCTCAATTTTTTACGTTTAACGTTATATTCGTTCGGTACACTTCGGTACACACCTGTACCGAACCGAAGGGCTCGTACCGAATAATTTCGGTACGGGTACGTGTACCGTTACACCCCTACAGTACAGTAGTTGTATGCATCAAATTAAAATAAAACACAAACTGAAATAAATAAAAATATTTTATGGAAAATGAGCAATATATACAACCAGATATATTCATAAAAAATAATAAATTATAATTGTAAAAAAAAAAAATGGAAAAAAGTAATGTTAAAGGTAGGGTAGGTAAGTTTGAGAAACCGGCTCGAGATACACTTTTTGTTATATTCCATGGAATGCTCTTAACATCCCGATAGCAATGAATATCTTAAGTGCTTTGACAAAAAAATCAATAAAACAATGTCATCTGTGGAAGCCGTAGTACTGTAAAAAGCACGACCAATCATCTGAGCCGGCCCGGCTAAAATAACTGGATGGCCTACCTGCCTGTCAGCCTTCCATCTGTGCACAAACTTATCTCTTGCCCTCATTGGTCATGTGCGCGTTCGTGTGTGTTGGAGGAGGGGCTCTGTGGCAGATTTTTTTTATTTTCAAAATTCTAGCGCACTCGAGCTGGTTTCTCCAAAATTACCTACCCCACCTTTAAGTGTTTTTCATAATAAAAAAAAGACTTGCTCATCTTACTGTATATGCTGAATTGGCCTAGCAAGAAACCACTGGCCTAACAGCAAATGTCTATATCCTGTGTTGGCCTAACTTGCTCATCTGTGTGCAACTTTGGATGAAAGGTGCTATATAAATTATTATCACTCTTTCACTCTGAGACTCATAAGGCAGTACTAGATGTAGTAATATTACCATGAATCTAGCTATTTTTTTTACCATACTTTATTGGAAAACATCTCTGAAACTCTGAAAAAGTCATATTGCTAGTTTACAATATGAAGGCCAATCCGACCGGTTGGTTGAGCATATTTTAAAAAAAATAAAAATTACACCCTTGTTAAAACTTTTTTTGTGCATCAAGTTATGTAATTATGTTCAGTCAGTGCTCAGACACTAAGATATATCAAAAATGATATGGTTACCTTACAAAAGTTGACTAAAAAGAGTGATTTCTTCAGCAGTAATTTTTAACATGCCAACTTCCTCAGTGTAAGCCAGCTGAAGGGCTTTCTGTTCGAACCACAGTGACATCTAGAGGTTGTTTTGTGCATAACATGTCAACCAAAGGGTAGAGCTGGCTGAATCAGATGGAGTTAAACTTTTTTTTTTTCAACAAGATATCAAGACACAAAATGTGCTCTACCATTTCTTTGTTAACTAGACGAAGATGTGTGTCTGTTAATATTCCACCACAAGATCGCCACTTTGTCACTCAAGTATTCTCCTTCACAAGATCTGAAATGCGTTCCAATATTTGAACATTTGCCCAATTCATATCATAAGAATCATAGAATCTTCATAAAATACGACAGAAAATTAAGTTTCCATTTATTCTAGAAAATACTGGAAACATAAGCCTGTGAACTCATTATAGCTTTCTATTAAGGTTAACAAGTGTATCCTGATACCATAGTGTTAACATCCCTCTTTTTGAACCAAACACAAAAAGAAGGAAGTATTTGTAATGTAAGAGATAGGGGACAAAATCCATAATCCTGTGCAAAAATACTTACGTTCAGATTAAACTAAAGTGAGACACAAAGCAGGTACTTTAAAAAATGACAGTCTTTTCAGAACCAAATTCTCACTTTGTTACGCTATTCCACTGAGGCAAGTCAGAGAGACGCTGTCAATGGAGGCTCATAGGGGGAATTTCACACTAAAAAGTGTGTAACTCTGGAAAAGCCGATTGATTTGTCTGACGCAGACTGCAGAAATACTGACTTCATATAAACTTTAGAGTGAATTCTTACACAGAGCAAGGACTGTTGTTTTCATCATTCCCATCTATTACATTGAAATCCTAACAATGTCTTTGCAGCCTCTCCGGACAGGAGGAACAATTACAGCAACCAGCCATCCTTTGATGTACTAAAGGCTAAAGTCAGTATTGTCTTTACGATAAAGTAAAAAAATGTGAACGGTCACTGTGAAAAATAATTTGACTTCACATGTATTTCGATGTTTTTAGATTTTTTTTTGGAGTCCTGTTTTAAGAAATGCACTCATTAACTCAGCTTAATGAGAGTAAAAATGGCTTGGAGCACCTTTAAGTTGAATTTCAAGAACAACCTTGCTTAGCTAGCTATTTTTGGATCTTGACTCATATTAGGGATTAGTAGTCAGAATATCTTGGCTTGAGCTTCAATGATTGTGACCACTATTTTATAATTGCTCTCTTTCGTGGCACCATCATTCATAGAGGTTATAGTTTTAAATCCTAAATTGCTATGCCATCTTAAAAAAAGTTATTTGTGTACATTTTACCCCATAGGCAGAGCTTTATCGAGTCTTTTTGCATGATAAAAGCACATTTTTCTACATTATGTTCTGCTTTATTACATTTGTGGACTTAATGTTGTGCAATGCACTTTAAATGCACCATTCGAGACAAATGGTAAAATACATTAAACATGGTCGCCAGGAGCACTGTGTGATTCATTTGGTAGCAGGTGCTTTTATCCAAAGCACCTGACAGTATAAAGAGAGCGTACAAGTCAAGCATGAATGTAACACTAACCTCTTTTGTCAGTGTTAATTACCTTATTGATTCCTGTAGGTAAATTCTCATTTTGCTTTCTTGTCCTTCCTTTAAGCGTTGAGTTTGCTAAAAAAAACTTCTCTGCCTGAACCTGCTCAATACAATTGATCAGAGTGTACAGACGCTGCTTTCTCATATAGACGCCTGAATCTTGTTTTTACAGGACTAAACTGCCTTCCCATCCATTGCATCGCATCCTATACATCACAATAGTCCAGTGTATCAATCAAGTGTATCACCTACAGTGGGAACACACGATTGTCATTCCTGTTCAAACACTTCTATCTTTTCCACACATAATAATGCAGGATAACAAACTCACATTCCAACATAGTCTCCCCTGTCCTTCCCTCCTGCACACACACCATGTTGCTGTATTATAAATGAGTCTCTTCCATCCCGTTACACTTCACTGTCGCTGCAGTCAGGGACATAATCACGACAACATACACAGAAACACCTCACTAGCGGTGTTCAAACAGTCTGAGCAAGAAGATGCTTCTGACAGGGTTCACGTACACACACAGATACAATTACAGGGGAGTTTTGCGCTGCAGCTGAAAGGATGCTTCTCGCAATTGGGCTGTTAGCAGTTGGAATGAGTTTGGACCATACGCTTCTAGCCTGAGAGGGAGAGAGGGTTGGTGTGTTGGGGGAAGGGAGTGCTTTTGGGTGTGGCCCCTGTGCTTTTTTAAACAGAGACTGATAGAAATCTGGATGTCTAGATATTAAAACCAGTGGGGGTAGTGCTAATGATGTGGTAATTCTGTAGCGTGGCTTAGTATCACCTGGCATCAGGATACAAGAGGAGCATAGCCCGGGGGCCTTTCTCTGCTGCCTCTCTATTATGTCCATCCCTGAGGTCCACCACCCATAATGCCATGCAATGTAGCGCTGACAGCTACCTTCAAAAGCATCAGCAGGGGTGCACTAAACAGCAATGCCCCCCCCCACACACACACACTGCTCACTGCTATCCTCTTTCTCAGACACATAAACCATACCATGGCAGACAGTAATATAGGGAACAGCAAGGTGAGAATCCAAATTGCTTATACGCATACGTTCATATCTTTACTGTGAATTACACTGTCCCCTTGCTTCTTCTCTTTCAGCAGCTTCCCCTCCTCCTGCCTCTATCCAGAGATAACAGCCTTCCCTCTGGGCAGGCAGGCAGTGGAGGGGACATTCATGGATATGTTCACCCTGCTATCTAATGAGCGTCGGAATGTCACCGTAGGCCTGTCTGCTGGTCCCAGCCAGCCAAGCATCAGTACATGCGGAATCAGCTCAGTCCATCAAACAGCTGGCAGGCAGCTCTGCTCCTCTTTTCTTTCTCGGCTTCCTTCCCTCTATCTCCCTCCGTCTTTATGCATCTCTACTGTATGTCTATTTCCGATCACAAGCAAGCAGAGGCCCAGGTCTGCTTCCCCGGTACGCCTCTCCCAGCCTGCCCCTCACCCAACATCATTGACTTAACACAGACATCCCAAATGAAGGATGGAGGCGAGCTCTGCCATAAATAACACGGCGCCTTCTCCACCCGGGTTACTGAATGTACTTAGCAAAGTAATGCAGGGAAATAAGATAGCGTAATGAGGGAGAGGTGCCGGTCGTGTTTTTTTATTCGTGACTATAGCTGCAGGAGCTTCTATAACTGTCTTTGTTTCTCTCTTTCTCAATTCTTCCTTGTTGTCTCTCTCCCTCCCTCCTGCTACCTGCCTGTGTAGAGCACTTCTGAGTGTTGTCTACACAGAGGACATCAAGAGGCCTGCCTTCACAGAGATGCTGGAGTTGCTGCTCCATGCAGAAGTGCTGCTGTCTCAGCGGATGTGCAGGCAGATTAGAAGATATCCACGAAGGAGGAGGGAAGAGGAAAAATGTCGACAAAAGATTGTGGTGTTTCTCTGTCCCAAAACAACATCGACAGTTCGGTTCATTATGTGATCTATGTTGAGATCCTGCTTGTGAAGATTTGAATGCTGCCACGTCTTTGCTTTTGCCACTGATCTGGGGAGCCAAAAGCAATTTCCCTGTTGCTACTTTTGGCTGGGTTACGATACACATCTCCATCCCTGTGATGGGGCTGTTAACAGTCTCATTTGGATTGAAATGAGAGGCTGACATCAAATGACAGAGATGTAACAGTGGCAAAACAGTGCATACAAAAGTCAAGCACGGCAGCTTTGACAACTCCATTTTGCCCAGTGCCTTTCATTGAGTTCCATCTACAACATATTTAGACTACACACTGCCGTACAACTGACAACAGGGACATCGGACTCACTCTTCTACCCATTCATATTTTGGTTACAGCGTAAGTGTTTGGACTGCTTTAACACTCCAGAAAGATTCCCATTGGGTAAAGTCTTCGCGAGGGGCCCCTTCACTCACATAATACGTCTCTGTGAAGGCAGGGTTTTGTTCCTGCCTAATCTGATTATGCTAAATCTCTCCATGATTCTGTGGGTGATTCACCCATGTCTCCCCCTCTGCTCGTCCCACTTTCTCATGAAGACCTAACATCGCCTATTGTTCATGCAGGTGGCAGTCTTAGGGCCCCCAAGCTATGTCCCGTTATAGAAGAAAACTGCAAATCCATTGCATGTTGTTGCTGACAGTCTCTTTGTTGTGCAAATCATATACAAGCATTAGGACTACAACATTATGAGATGATCTGAGATGTACACATCTCATAAGGAGCTGACCTGTTGTTTATAGGGCTAAATCCTGTTAGACTTACAAGTGATCTACATGTAAACAACATATTACAAGGACAAGTGTTTTTGGCAGTACATTTTCATCCAAAGCAGTTTGCTCAGCTTTGCTTCACATGCAGATCCCATCACCTGGACACATTTTATTTCCATGTATAATCAAAAAACAAGGAGTGTGTGTTACTGTACCTTGGAAGTGGAAAGCCCTAGACTCGCTGTGGAAGCCCTGGACCTGAGTAACTCCATCAAAGCCTTCTCCAAGCGTTAGTTCATCAAACACGCTGATGCGCAGGGCAGGGTCAACCCCAAAACCTACAACTAATTTGCAAACACAAAAACAAGATTGTCATTGTTAAGTGTAAGCAAGGACACCTGTGATTTTGTTATCTCAGCTAGATGGAAGGTTACTGTATTGTGTAAAATGCTGCAAGATCAAGTAGGTCTGATAATGTCTGAAAAGGTTATAACAGATTATGCAAAACGTCACATTATTATTATTATCTGTATCTCATTGTATCGGCTACATGTTGTAAGAGACGGTTACTGTACAATCAGTGACAGCCCTGTGTCCTACCTGAGGAGGCGCAGAATATGCCGAGAACCAGAAATAACTGTAATAATCCCATGGTGAATGTATAAAAAAACAAATTAGTCCATGTTTTGTCCACTTCCGAGAAACAGTGTTGTTCAATCACATGCGATTGATGTATCCCCCTCACGCAGATTACCAATCCCAGATGCTCAGCGGAGGCATCGCCACAACTTTAGATGCCAATGATGCAAATCCGGATAGAAGAGGGCAAATGTAACAGAGTAGAAATTATTCCATGTAACGTAAGGTTTGTTCCATCAGCACCTTCCGCGGCACAGGTGGGTTACAGGGGATGCACAAAGCGAGCTGCCGCTGCCTCACCAGCTGCACAGACGCTCCTACAGCAGTGTGAATGAGAGCTGCGTCCACTGAGGGAGGCGTGGAGTATGAGAAGAGGGGAAGGGAGGGGAGGGAAACCTGTCGAGGGGTGAGAGAGAAAGAGAGAAAGCGGGACAACTGAGCCCCCTTGTGGCCGGAGATGAGAAGACTAATAATTTACTCACTATATTCTTTTTTGTCTGGAAATAACTGTGATTTGGTGCAATATAGGTAGAATTGTTTTTATGTAATAATTCCAGTTCAATGTAAATAGTGTACAGTGCACAGTAGAACATGCAAACGCATAGTGTTGTCCACAGGGAATCAATCATACAGTATACATTATCAATATGAAATATACCTGGGTTTGAGTCAAGTAGTTCTTCTACAGTTTGAATCGTGTCTCCTTAACTACATTGACGACAACATTTGAAGTAAAAAATGTAAGTAGCATTTAGGGGAAAACTTTAAGATTGATTTATTATAGACAAGAAAGATGCTATATAGTCTAGTGGGTAGAAGGGGGTATCATGCACCCCGCTGAAATATACTTTTAATCAGCTTTTCTAGATTGGAAAAATTGTGTAGAAAACGATTAGCTATGTTAAAAAGTTGAAAAATTGTCCCACGTATATTTTTCCCCCAAATTAGTGTTTATTTACCCTAAAAATCGAGTTTCACTCTTTTTACACCTTTCACTATATCTCAGCCATTATTGCAGATAACTGAACAAATAAGCTATCCAGATCCATGTTTTGAGGGTCAAGGAACACAATAAAACTATTCTTAAAGTGATCTAATGTGTCTGTGGCATGCTATTATGCTAATTAGTGCCGCCATTACAAGAAAATAGCATTTTAGTCTTGTACCAAGAACGATGTATTTTGCACCGACACAGAAATATACTTATAATCAGTGTTTCCGAAGTGGAAAAAGTATGTAGGAAATGATGAGCTATGTTAAAATGTTGTCTGGATGTCCCACATGTATTTTTTATGCAAATTAGTGTCACCATTACCAAAAACGGAATGTTCACACTTTTCACTCTATCTCAGCCAATATTGCAGATAAATGAACAAATAATGTGTCTAGACCCATGTTTTGATGGTCAAAGATCACAATAATACTATTCCCAAAGTGATCACATGTATCTGTGGCATACAGCTCTGGCAGTAGTGAAAAATGTTTCCCGCCAAAAACAAACAAGTAGCTAACTTGGATACACACACACAATCAACCTTCAAACAAACAAGGTAAGTAGCTAACTCAACTAGACTCATGTCTAGTTGCATGTGTGAGCTGTCTTTCATTTTGACACACAGAACAATGGGGGCTATCCACCCTTATCCACAATGTAAAGTAATTCACACAGCCTCTTCCCTCTTCTCTCTGTGAGGAGCAGCAGGTTCAGTTTTCAGAACAAAGTAACAAAAAACTAAAATGGCATTCATTTTTTTAAATATGTAGTGATAGATTTATTTATTGTATCATTGCTTTGATAAAAAATATTATTCATATACCCCTTTTAGTTGTGAAGATATAATCATTCATTCTGGGCATATCATTTTCGAGCCTGAGGCCTGAAAAATAGGCCCAGGGCTTAACAGGTTAAACTGTGGAACATGATGGCTGCTCTCAGAACATCTGTTATAATTTTCAAAAGTTCTGATTGTATAACAGGGTGTCTTTAGGCGCTTTCACACCGGAGTACTTTTCCCACAATAGTTCCGATATAGTTCAAAAAAGTTGGGTTCACACCAAAAAAAACCCGAACTAAAATTAGTTAGTTGCGACAAAGTTTAGATCAAAGATGGTCATTGTAAAACTGAGAGACCTGAATACTTCCCATCTTATAAGAACAAAGAAAATGCATGGGAGCAAATAGAATCACGGGCTGAGAAAATGGGTCTAGTTTGACTTCAAAGACAAGTGAAGGGCAAAGACCTCTTTGCTTGTGAGGCTAAACACCATCAGTCGTGCTTTAAATCTTTCCGCACAGCATTAGCCAACTACGAGCGCAGCAGTATTCTTAAAGCAGGAGCTAAGGATACAAACCAAGCTTTCATGTCAGCCTCCCATGAAAAGGCATTTGTTTCAGTACTGGAACACATTGGAACTCATGTAGTCCAGCAAATTGAGGTCCTACAGCTATCTTCCTTGCGCTTGCTGTATGTGGAAGAGCTGAAATTGAATGGGTACGAGAACACAAATTATCGCTCAGAGAAACTCCTGAAACGGCTACAGAAAGATCCAATCTAGGAGCATATCCAGTTTACGAGAGTTGACCATGACAATGCTGATGCCATTTCTTTCTGGCTGGTGTACAGCTGTAAAATCACGGTATCGAATGCCGTTGCACGAGCTTACACTCTCAGAACCACAGACAAGTACAAAAACGTTGCTCTCCTACTCCGCCAGAATATTCTGCAGGCTTTCAGAGAGTCCAAAGACCTACAGTGGCCGCCAACAGCTGACGACATGGAGCTCACTCCTGAAAACCTCCTACCCACAGACCTCGTCCGGTTTCTCAGCATGGTTATGGCTGACAAGGAAGACATGGAGACGAATGAAAAGATGAAGCGCCTGGTATTCTCCATTGGGCAAGAACTGTGCCGTGCAGTGTCAGAGGGAGAATGGAAGTTACCAAAACACATTATACTCTGTGTGACTGTCAGGCACTTGTTCAGAAGCAAGCAGCTCACCACAATATTACACAGACTTGGCCACTCGGAGAGCTACGGATTTGGTTTGGAGTTGGAAACTGCCCTGGCAAAGGTCCTGGACAAAGTCTCATCCTATCGGACATCCGCAATTGTGATAGGAGAGGGAAACATGGTATTCCACTGTGAGTGGGACAATTTGAATAAAACCACGCCCAGTGTGCACGGCAGCAACATTGTCAACAGTGCTGGGGGAATCATGGTCCAGGTGGTCAAGCCTGCGTTTGAGAGCAACAAGGTCCGAATGCTACTCGTCATCGACAAGTCGCAACAGCGTAGCCTGAAAGTCAACACACCAGAAACACTCCCACCCTTGCACTTCACTCACGCCTACACAAAGTTTAATGATGGCTCATCATTCACACCGCCAGCAGAGAATGACACAGTATATGTAACTGAGATGCAAGTGTACTACATCTGGCTCTTTATCAGGTACATCGGAAGCAATGGACAGCAGCCTGTGCCTGGACTAGGGGGCTTCACCTCTGCAACTGGTACTCCTCCACTCAGAAAATCAACAGTGGACTACTTCACGCCCATCCATCAACCAATCACTGACAATACAGTTGTTCGTGAGCTACTGAAGCGTTCTGAGCTTGCCACTGATGAGGTGGATCAGAGGTGGGTCCTGAATACATTTGATCTTGGTGTCTGTATGAAAGCCCTACCCATCATCTGGTATTGGCCAGATACATTTGTCCATCATGTGGTTATGATTGGACCCTTTCTTTACATTCTGGCGGACACCACTCCAAAGGATCTGCCATACCCTAAGGATGCCCTGTTCATTCAGGATGGCATGGCCCTGCTCCATGTCCTCACCAACCTTCCACCAACCTGTGGGGAGATATGCCTACAAGTGCTTGATCAGATGGTGGCCAAAAAGCACTTTTTGTTCTCGACTGACAGTTACCATCCAGGATCTATCAAAGCACAGGAGAGCTTGAGACGTGGCAGTTCAGATAAGATCATTTTGGCTGGACCAGCAACCAGGAAGCCATATGACTTCAAGATGTTTCTCACAAATGATGACAACAAAAAGCAACTCTGCCCTTGGGTACAAGAATGCTGTAGTCTGAACACCTGACACAGATATCTTTGTGATTCTTCTTTACCACGCTCATGCCATCAGGCTGACTATATACCTGGATACGGGGTCAGGGAAACATAGACAACTTCTCAACCTCTCTGAGCTCGCAGAATCCCTGGGAGAAGACTACTGTGCCACACTTCTTGGATTCCATGTGTTCAGCGGAGAAGACTGCACCGGTGCCTTCAAAGGGAAGGGGAAGGTGGGGCCCTTGAAAAAGCAGGAGAAGAACCCGAAGTTTCACAGGGCGTTCAGTCAACTCGGTGACAACTGGAATGTCAAGCCTGAGGTGCTGAAGCAGTTGGAGCAATTCACCTGTCTGTTATATGGAGAGAGTCGTGAGTCTTCAGTGGACGTAGTCCGTGCCAAGTTGCTGTGCAAAATGGTGGGGCAAGACGATAATCTCACTGCCAAATCTAAGGTTGACCTGGCTCGCCTTCCTCCATGCTATGATGCTCTGAAGCCGCACGTCCAACGTGTGAACCATTGAGTCGCCCTGTACAAGCGAGCTGATGAATCCATTTTAGAAAAACCAAACCTCTATAATGAGGAGCAGGGATGGATGAGGACTGGTGGAATGTTGAGACCGGTGTGGTCCTGTGGTCCTGTCCTGCCAACCTCCCTGGTTGATCTCCTGGACACGACAGAGCGTGAACAGGAAGACGAGGAGGAAGAGGAAGAGGAATTTGACTCTGATGATAGCATTGAAAACGATGATTGAGTATTAATCAGATAGTGGAGAGCCAAACCTTGACTGCTTATGTGGAATGGGAAAGAGTAGTCACATCAATACTTATATTATGATGTTTGAGCCTTGCTGTAGGCTACAAAACAAATAAATATTGGTTAAATACACAACATCTATCTAGACACCTTACGTGTTCACTTACTGTACTGCAATATTGGCATCTCTTAATTTGCATAGCATGCCACAGATACATGTGATCACTTTGGGAATAGTATTATTGTGATCTTTGACCATCAAAACATGGGTCTAGACACATTATTTGTTCATTTATCTGCAATATTGGCTGAGATAGAGTAAAAAGTGTGAAAATTCAGTTTTTGGTAATGGTGACACAAATTTGCATAACAAATACATGTGGGACATCCAGACAACATTTTTAACATAGCTCATCATTTTCTACATACTTTTTCCACTTCGGAAACACTGATTATAAGTATATTTCTGTGTCGGTGCAAAATACATCGTTCTTGGTACAAGACTAAAATGCTATTTTCTTGTAATGGCGGCACTAATTGGCATAATAGCATGCCACAGACACATTAGATCACTTTAAGAATAGTTTTATTGTGTTCCTTGACCCTCAAAACATGGATCTGGATACCTTATTTGTTCAGTTATCTGCAATAATGGCTGAGATATAGTGAAAGGTGTAAAAAGAGTGAAACTCGATTTTTAGGGTAAATAAACACTAATTTGGGAGAAAAAAATATACGTGGGACAATTTTTCAACTTTTTAACATAGCTAATCGTTTTCTACACAATTTTTTCAATCTAGAAAAGCTGATTAAAAGTATATTTCAGGGGGGTGCATGATACCCCCTTCTACCCACCCGACTAATAAAGTCACAGCAGGAAAGCCACAGTAGTAATTAATAACATTATATGTGGCTGCGCTCCATGTAGGTGTACCACTTCCCAGGCCTGCTGGCTCATTGGCATGGCTAACTGGATACTTAAATGGATTGAAGGTAATGATATTGGTCACACCTGTGCTTAACATGCTGTGACAAATCAAAACCTCTGCTATATGAAAATGCTGTGTAAGGAAGACCCAATTTTAGAATGCTGACAAGTAAAAAGTTGAACTTTACCAGATGCATTCCTAACATTACTGTATAAGATGTGTTAAACAGAAAGGATGGCTAATGACAGCAGATGGACGAGGTGGACTGGAGAGCAGCAGGGCAAGCATGCAAACTGGCAGGCAGGCACACAAGTGGAAATGAATCATGGAGCTTAGGGAACAAACAAGTATTACACTTGGTAAACAAGAACACAAGGAAAAGTCAACTCAAGGATGCTTAAGCTTGGCTGTAGCTTATCTACCAAAGACGAGCAGGAGTAAAGCCAGAGTTAACATAAAAAAGAGATGATGAGAAGATTGTTTGTGTTCTGGAAGGCAGGGTCTAGGTGAGTGGCAGGACCAAAACAACACCGGATCTTCAGCACAAGAGGGAGTCGTGTGGCTTAGTGGAATAGTGCGTTGGTGTTCGGATCAGGAAGTTTTCTGGAAGGCAGGGTCTAGGTGAGTGGCAGGACCAAAACAACACCGGATCTTCAGCACAAGAGGGAGGCGTGTGGCTTAGTGGCTTAGTGGTATAGTGCGTTGGTGTTCGGATCAGGGGGAGCACAGGTTCAAACCCCACTGCAGTCAGCATGTCGTTGTGTCCCTGGGCAAGACACTTCACCCCAAATTGCTCCTGTGGGGATTGTCCACAGTATTGAGTATGTAAGTCGCTTTGGATAAAAGAGTAAACAAATGGAAATATTGCTGAAAGTAGTCCAAAGGTTGGTTAGACACTTGATCCAATTTCTGTTTAACAGTGATGTAAACTGGGAGGATCTTAAAAAGAAAATTACAAAAAAATACCCAAACTTGTTAAATAACAACCACATCAGTAGGTCAGTGTTAATGGATACTCAATCAATCAATTAATGTTTATTTAGCCCAATATCACAAATGTTACATTTGTCTCAGTGGACTTCACAGTTTGTACAGAATATCAGTATGACAATACGACACCCTCTGTCCTTAGACCCTCACATCGTACAAGGAAAAACTTACAGAGAAAAACCCCACAGTTTAAAGGGGGAAATGGGAGAAACCTCAGGGAGAGCAACAGAGGAGGGATCCCTCTCCCAGGACGGACAGACGTGCAATAAATGCCGTGTGTAAATTGAAAAGATAATACATTTACAACATAGGTAGTCCAAATGTTTGGAAATGCATGTGTCTACAATAAGAAGATTAATCCACAAGGATATCCATCCAGGACTTATGATCCAGGACCACAGCAACAGGCAGAGCCACAACTCAAGATCCAGGACTCAGGACTGCAGCAACAGGATCAGCCACGACTCAGGACCCCGGCGTAGATATAGACACCAAAAAGAAATTTGGGGAAGCTGGGTTATTCGGAACATGAGAGTACACAGGTACAGAGAGAAGGAAGAAGTAAGGTGTCCCCTGACAAACTAAGCCTATATCAGCAAAACTAGGGGCTGAATCTAATCAGCCCTAACTATAAGCTTTATCAAAAAGGAAGGTCTTAAGCGCTCTCTTAAAAACGGATAGGCTGTCTGCCGCCCGAACACAAACTGGAAGCTGATTCCACAAATGTGGAGCTTGATAAGAAAAGGCTCTGGCTCCCATTGTACTTTTAGAGACTCTAGGAACAACCAACAACCCTGCATTCTTGGAACGTAATGCCCTAGTAGTACAGTAGGGTATAATGAGTTCTTTAAGGTAAGATGGCGCCTGCCCATTAAGGGCTTTGTAGGCGAGAAGAAGAATTTTAAATGATATCCTGTGTTCTATAGGGAGCCAGTGTAAGGCAGCCAGAACAGGAGTAATGTGGTCCCTTTTCCTAACTCTGGTTAGTTAGGAACCATACTCTCACTTTGATCTAGCTTACCATAAATGTAAAAATGTTGTATGTGCATGCCTTTGTATAGGACCATTATCTTAAGGACTTGCACAAGAAAACAAAGGCTATTCTAGGCAAATTGATTGATGATATGAACTTAGTATTTTGTAATACTAATATGAGACTGTTTTGGTCGCCAAGACAGAGATTCATTTTACAAATTTGTTTTAATATTATAAGCTTATAAAATGGAGAGCTTCCTTTGAAATACTTTAAAATGCAATTTGAACAGCAGAGCAAACATATAATTTAGTTGGGGTCAATGCCTTTAAACTCCACCACTTCTTATAAATATCTTGGTTTGGATTTTAATGAAAATATTATGTGTAAGGGCCTGTGATGAATACTATCAAATGTTGCACTGCTGACCTTAGTTATTCAACATTTTTCAAACTTTATGATTCAATGGCTCTTATTTTATGCTGCAGGAGTATGGGGTTTTAAGAAAGCCCCTGACAGTAATGTTATTCAGACTCGAGCAGTGAGGTGTTTTCTTGGGGTGAATAAATATACTGCAGAGAGGGCTATTGAAGAGAGCATGGGATGGGAGTCATGTATTGTAAAGCAGATATATGAAAAGCCTTGTGCAGTTGCCAGAAGAGAGGCTGATCAAAAAAGACCCTTAATTGGGATAGAGCACACAATTATCCTTGATCAAGAGAAGTCGCTGCAATATGTTATCTTTCTGATTCACACTTTATTTCTTAGTGTAACTTATATATATAGTCAAACCAAAGTATGTACATTTAGTTTTAACGACTCAGCGATAATATGCATTCATCCTTTTTTTCTCACTCTTATTGCCCTTTTTCTTTTGAGAATGTGTGGCAACTGTTACACTCAGGAGATATAAAATGGTCCAGAAATACAACAAAAATTAGGGGTTGCTGGCTTGAAGACGTTCCAGCATTCATCCAATACACAGGTGGAGTCCCTAAGCATTTAAACCTCTTTGGTGTGTTCACCTTGATGAGGTTAAGGGAAGTTGGCAAAGTCAAACGGCAATCATGATCATCTTGAGTCTTATGAATGTAAGTGTAACTTGCTGGAAAATAGCCTGGGAAAAATCATCTGTTCAGTAATGGTTGTTCCACTTTGACGTGGATGGCCTCCTTTACTCCTCTCTAAACCATCTGTCTTATCTGTTCTCGTGTGAAGCATAGAGGTCAATATACCAACTGTCTCCAACAACCAATTTTAAATGCTTAAATTAGATAAGATGAGAGTTATGCCCTCCTGTAAGCAAACCGTTTTGTACTATAATTAGTTAAGTCATTTGGTAATGTTATAATTTGGCTTTTCAGCAGGTGGATGATGAATTAAAATGAGTGCTTGTGCCTGTGTGACTCAGCCTTGTTAATGGCTTTTTATAGAGCGCAGATGCTTTGTGCTTTGAATATTTGTTGCGTCCTGCATCTTTTTCATCCATGGGACCAATTACCATCTTGAAATATAACTGTTTTATCATCGGCCATGCCACACTAGTGTTTGCTTTTTTTCCCTGAGACAGTCAAGGATAAACTGCTACATTTTCCATGAATGCTAAATGCTAATACATTCACTGCCAGATGGATATAAATCAAAGCCTTCTTTCATAATGGCCTGATTAGAGGCAATCCCAGGTTCACAACAAACCCCCAGCCAATCCCTGGATCACTGGAAAAGTCTTTGTTGGCTGTGCTGGTCGGATTAATTCTGCTAATAAATAGAGGCCAGCGGATATACAGTTATATGCAGTTTTATATCCTGTGTGGTGCTCAGCTGCTTACCAAGGACTCCAACACCAACTTAATTGTTACATCAATACTCCCCTTCCCGTCAATCCAGTTTACCCTTATGCCAATAACATGTTTTGTTTTCATTATTACAAATGCAAAATGGATGTTTTGTTTTTTTTCAAATAGGCCCCCATCTCTCTCCAATTCGCATAGGTTGTTCGTAGATCCACACTGTGAAGCTAATGGGTGGCTGTTGTCAAAAAAACAAAAGCAGACCATGACTCTGCAGTGTGTCACATCTGCTGTGTGAGAGGGCCGCTTCAACCTTCTATTCATTATTAATAATACTAGATTTCTTCTGGGTACCGACACAGGAAATGTAATTACTTTGTATTGCCCACAAGTTGTCATTTCCTAAAGTGCCATCAGGAAAATAAGAGTCATTAAAGCATGTGCCCAGCCAAGAACGAAAAGTAATAAAGGCACACAGTGCGAACACGTTTCTGCTATGCGCACACACATTCTCTCTCAGATCAAGGGCAGGGCAACAGTGCTCTCTCTAAAAGATCCAGATGGGCGATGCATTACAAAGCTCTCAGAGGCTTGTTCACTTTGGCCATGACTGCACCATACAGTATAGACATACTAATGCCATAGACAAAATGAAACCACTTGCAGTCGCTGTGCCAGGATTGGAATGAACTGCAGAAAAACTGGCTCGTCTGTTCAGACAGGGCTCTCCTGGGATTCATTTGTTGCATAATTCCATGTTATATCGACCTTTCCTGTCATTCGGATCAGACATTCATGAGTCAAATTAAAAACTGTGGGCTCTAACTATTCATTACACGTCCGCTCAATAATACTCATTCTGCTCAATTATGTTTTATATTTACTCTCGCAGTAAGCCTCCACATTCAACAACTGTATACATTACAATTCAAGTTGATTAATGATAACATTTTCTATAATGTTATGTTGTCACTACCACAACAACACAACACAAAACAATTCCTAAAACAGATAGTAAGCAATACTTCTAAGAACTGAGTTGAGAATATTACAATAAGCAATGTAAAATAAAGTAATATACAATGTAATTAATGATTTCAAGGAGCTATTATTATATTATAAATGAAATCAAAAAGATTATAATATTTCATTATGTAGTTCACTGCAAAACAGGATTTTTTCGTTCTCTCAGTGCCATCTTGTGTACATGGCAGTGAATTGCAGACAGTATCACGGTGCAGCAGTACTGAGGTACAACAGACAGTGGGCCATGGGCCATGCCAGGAACATCAATACTAGATGACCTGCAGTTTTGGGCAAGCAGGAACAAGGTAGATAGTGAGAGAACAAGATGGAATAGACTATGAACTTCATTGCCTCAAAGGATAAACAATGTTTTGTCTTTACCCTGATGGTAAGGATATGTAGTTTTGACTTATTGAGCAGTGTCATCCTGTAATACAAAAATATCACAATTGATATGTAACAGTGTAGAGAAACTGTGAAAAAACATTATTCACTTAAAATGTCATGTTTTTCAGCCTTCTCATATACGATATATATACACATATACACAATATGATTTGTGTAATATTGTATACTTTGCTTGCTAGCCGTTTAAATTTGATGAAGATTATATTTTTGGGGTAAATTAGCATTGTTCAATGTTTAAATCATTTGCAAACAATATCCAGTTAAATGTCAAAACTCCAGATTTTGACTTTAAACATGTTGCAGAGGCGATATGGATACGTACGTTTATGTTTTTCTTAAGTTTACTACCGCACAACCCCCCAAAAAGGAGTGGGCAGTCTTACGTCATTGTTTTGCAAAAGCTCCATCCACACACACTAAAAGGCAAGCTGGCATTTAACATGTATCCACTCTTTGGAGCGAAATAGTAGATTGTACTTCATGAATGAGAAACACACAAGCTTAGCATGGAGAGAGGGGTTCTAACTGAGTTAAAAGATGTTTTTAAATGTATCCGACTTAATATGGACAAACTCTAATCGAATCATGGTAATACGATTGCTGATATTTTATGGACTGTCTAAGCAGTGCAGTTGCTCAACACAGACACTCCCATTCCCCCTGGATCCTATTGTGAATGTGTGCAGTGAGCTGGCTCATTGGGCCCTCATGGTGAATGGCCAGCATCCATTCACTCAGCATACAGAAGCTCATTAGAACTCTATAGACACACAATTGTGAGGCTCACATTAGAAACTTCCTCCTCTGAGGCACAGACACCGCACACAAAGTGCCAGTTTGCTGCTAAGCTAAGCGCATTGTCTCCTTGATTCATAGAGCTTGGCCCTCCATTCACGATATTAAGTTCGAGTGGTGGAATATCAATTGCGTGTGCAATGGGCCGGTATCTTTTTAAGAGCTTTAGTGGGGTTAAAAAGGAGAGAAAAGGGATCTCAGCAAGTCTGCAAAGTGCTAGCTTTCAACAGGGCCATTGTGGGGGTTTTGAATGAAGGGACCCCTGTTTTTTTCCCTCCAATTCTAAAAAGAGATGGACATCAAATACATTCACATGAACTTGCTTCAGGGTGTTTCCAAGACCTACTGTTTGAGAATAGCCTAATTATACCTCCCTTTCTTGGAGAGCTCTATTGGAATCTGGCTAATTACGAAGTGGTGAATCTTAATGATGATACGCTCTTAGCAATGCCTTTAAAATCGGCACACAAGTCACGTGAGATTGGTTCATCTAAACATGTTAAATGTCGATGAACACAGAGAAATATATGATTATTAGGAATAAATGAATAAATTATGCTTTTAGGAGCGTTGTTAGTTCTAAGGTGCTTCTAACAGCTTTAGCTACACTTTCCCATTCAATGCTGAAAGTATAATTAAAGAAGAAGAATGTTTTTTCCTGTAAGAAAAAAGCTAAACAAGCATCCTCAATGTAATCACATAAAAATAACTTGACCACATGTAGATCATTAGTCAGAGAATAAACAAATACAGTTATTGAAAGCACAGATAGCTAGGTTAGCTCCTGTTTTCTTTCTGTCATATGCACAAATGACTCTCCACCAAACAAAAACCCTTGGGGGACTATCAAAGCCACGAGTCTATATGAAGCATGTTAACACACACTCACTACACAAAAGTAGATAGCGCAGACTTGCTAACACTCATCATGTGACAGACCGCTATGCCTTCTCCACCAGTCTGAGGAATAAAACCTCAAATTTGATTACAAGCAACCTTTGGCTCCCTGGCCATCGCACAATAGGCTGAGCTGTCTGGGCCAATTTCCATGCTCAGCATGAGGTATCTACACGCGCAGGCTGGCGCTCCCTGCCACCCCCCCCCCCCATACCCCCCAACCAGTGTGGATATGCCTGTTTACTGTGCCTAAAGTCCGGGTCTGTCGCCCCTCTTGTTGGACTTCCTATTATGATACTGAAGATCATTAGTTGCAGTGTGAAAGGTTACACAAGCTTTTCATTGGATTTGTTTGTACCACAACATCCCTACATGCATGTGTGTGTTTGTATTAAACTTTCTTTTTTTACATTTGCAACCTCCAAATATGCAGTGTATGCCCCACTACACCGACGATGGGCACAAAATAAATATTCAAGTGACTGAGTCTAATGCCCGGAGCTACATGGATATCTCAAAGATTACATATCCTACCAGGAGGTTAACCCCTCCATAAATGTAAAATATAGGTTTTGACTGGCACATTAACAAGCCTAAAAGTTACCAATATTAAACAAACTGATTGGTGTTACTCAATAAACAAAAATGCTGGAAATGTAAAATATATGGATTGTGGAAACATCGCTATTTGAAAGACAATTACAAATTGTGAGTATGTGTATATTATGTGAAATACAGTCACAACAACTTTTTTTACAAGTTATATAAAACAATAAAATTAATTAAGTAGTAAAAGTAAAGTTGAATTATATCGAACAATGAATTCAAGTCCTATTTTGCAGTTGTATACAATTAAAACAACAACTTTTGAAAAATGCTAACCAAATTGATTAAGAAACTAAACTTTAATTACATGTTGCTTACATTTGAGGAGAAAATGTGTTGGAAAGGTAATTGCATTCCTTTGTCAACCAATATTTATCCACACTAAAGTGGCTTGTTTTTGGATCGTTTTGCAATCAAGAGAACCCTCACAGAGCAATACTGCAGGATCGAAACTGAAAAAAGCAGATTGTAAATGAACTGCTCAGGGGTTGGAATGAGGCACAATGGGAGGCAGGAGAAAAGAGAAAACTATTTACTACTGGGGAAGACTGTTTGGTGCATGTTAAACTTTGGCCAGCAGTTCATTGTCTCTGGTGTCTATCATTTAATAGGCTAGTTGACATAATGAATGAGCCAGACCCACCTTCTGCCACTCCAGAAAGGCCCCAGCCTTATCTGAATTGAGAAGCACATTAGAGCCTCTCAACCAATCACGACACAGCCCTGTAGCAAAGTGCAGGGCGAAAGAGGAAGAGCAGAGGACTTTTGTTTTCCTCAGAGTTTAATGAAGTTGGCCTGGTCACTCAAGAAAGGATTAAAGGAGAATTTAGTGTCACTGAGCTGTGACTGCTGAAGAGGGAACTCAAGTGTTCGGGTCACTGTGTGAACAGGATGCTCTCAGTGCAGAGCTGCACCAGGAGGAATATGGCCGGCTCTCCTCCTGCTTTTCCCGGCTTTGGTAACTCTGGAAAGAGTTTTCTTATTGACAATCTGCTGCAGTCACAGACACCTTCAGCCCGCCCAGAAACAATACAAGGTGGACACCTGCGACGGGCCGCATGTGAACGACCTAGGAGAATCTGGGGCTGTGAGCATGGAGCCTACCAAAGCCAGGGCCACAGTCCCCAGCATAGGAAAGACTTGGGAGTACCCCTTCTAACACACACAGGTAAACAGGTTTTTATTCAAGCAGATCTGATATTTTTATATTTTGTCAAGGACTTTAAATATGTGAAGCTAGATGTTTACATGTCAGCCAATGTTTTATTATTTGTATTTTATTTCTGGAATATTATTAAATATTGTTACGTTTTTTAAGTTTAATACATTCTCAATTTTAAGATGGACATTATAGGTTTTAAATACATTTTTGGGAATGATATATTTATCCTTGTTAGAGAAAGTACAGCATAAGTAACTGACCTACTGCCATTTTCTTAACTTGTTTAAAATAATGTAATCAAGAAAGACCATTTCAATTTCCCTGCTTTGCTTTTAGCATATAACTGTTGGGTACCACTTTACAATAAGACTACCCTTATAAAGGGTTTATGAATAGTTTGTCATTCATTTATTAATTAGGTTGTGAACACTTTTTAAATCATTAATAAGCTTTTATAAGACATGAGATAAACAGGGCAACTGTGACCGGTTGCTTGCCAAATAGAGAGCCCACATTTATCTGAACTGCTAAGCCTTATATTGGCTACCTAGCTTACTTCATCTTCTTCATCAGCCAGCATCCTTGGTATCTGTTGCTCACTGAGTTGATTCTCGCTAAGTAGTCAATATAAAGCTTAGTCCTCTCGCCAAATAGTGAGCCTGTGTTGGTGTGTTAGAACTGGTTTATAAATTATTCTTAATGATTAATAAAGTGTTTACAACCTAATTCATAACCTAATTATAAACCCTTTATGAATCCTTTATAAGGGTAGTCTTATTGTAAAGTGGTACCAACTGTTGTTTACTACAAAAGTAAAGAACAACCGTGCGGCCTCCTATATAAAACTTAAATTATGAAATGTATTTTTAAATGATGATTGCAGGTCTGTGTAAACTGTTGACATACTCAGGATTGGGGAAAACTGACTTTTGAATAATTGAGTACTACAATATTTGTTTAATATCAAATATAAAATATTTACATTTTAATTAATGGAAGAAAACTAGCAAATTATTACTTTTAAAACATATATTTAAAACACATTAAATGTTTTGCATTGATAAGAAATAACACTAACTAGTCCAAAACAATGTGTTCATTGACAGAGCAAAAAGGATTATTTGTAATTTATTTTCTGACCTAATTTGTGAATTTTTTTCATTTCTTTTGGATAATGTAGTCTTCAAATAAAATGTAGTTCTAAAAACGTTGACATATCAAATAAAATGCTGAAGAAATGTAGATAAACATTTGACAGGGTAAGACTCAAAATGCCTCAGAAGTGGGCGATGATCCAGATACAGTTCCTTGTGAAATATTATACCTGTCTCACCCAGTTACAACATGAATATATCTGATTATTCCTATCTCTCTTTGCAGGTGTACTGAGCAGTGTTTTCCTGCCGAGCCCACATTATATGCTGGCATGCTGCGATGGGTCCAGCCCCCCTCCTGCCTTCTCCAGTGAGTGTTTTATGCCTCATCAGCAATGCCTCAGCTACTCTCTAAGCATTATCAGCAGGGTCTCCCATGCTTTCCACAGCTAATTACCGATGCAATGCCAAAGAGCTAATTCTCCGCTCAACTCTGCACGGCTCTATTCATAACCGTTCACGGCTGTTTAGTATAGGGAAGAGGAGTGGGTTGCAAGGCTTTTAAGAGTCCCTGGGGCCCCCTATTTTGTTCTTGCAAATACACACTTTTACTAACACAAATATGCAGAGCTAATACACATATTGTCTTCTGTCATATTAAGATTACAATTACCAGGTGTGAATTTCTTCCACTGACTAAGAAAATGTGTTTTTATCGCTTAGCACTCTTTCACCAGCGACGTGCAGTCAGTGGAGGCAGAGCCTCACCTGTCATACTAGATACTCCAATGTAACGGAAAAACAACTAAAGAAAAACTAAATAGTAATAATAATAAAATGTCTCCACTGATCTGTGTTGTAAGTGTGATTTCTGTTTGATTCCAATCGCTTTTTATAGTCAAAATCAGCAAATTGGCCGAGCTCCGCTACAACTACATGGGAGTGAGGCAGGGACGAGCTCTGCCTCACCTCTGGCTGGAGCGCGGGCACTAATGTAGCGCGGGCACTTATTTTGTGAGCGCGCTCAAGCCACTGTGGGGTGAGGTGAGGTCACAGATGAGCTCTGCCTCACCTCAGAATGCGTCACCCCACAGAAACTGGCTGGAAAGCGGGCCCTAAGCGCATGCCTGCACCATCTCACTGAATGTCACCAATGTAATGTTTGTAGATCACTTTATTACATTTATCCTCGCCATCCATAGTCTCTAAATAACTTATTTCACGTATATATGATATTTAGGCTCGCTGGTCTCATCATACAACGGCAATAAAAAAAGCACCAGGGGAGGCAGCCATAACCTCTGCCGCACTAAAGGGGGCGCAAGTGAGCCCACAGGTTCTTGTTGCTACTGTTATTCTACGCAGCGACGAACAACAAACTAGACTTTTGAAACTACAGGAAGATAAGGAGGACTTTTAATGTAATGGAGATTGTTGTCCAGAAGGATAGCATGGACTTAATCTTCAAGTCAAGGTTAGACCACAATTGTAATGAAAATGGGATCTTACTAAGAAAGAACAATCCAATATTTAGATTTTGGGTATCCTTTTGTTGAACAGTCTGTTTAAAATGAATCGAAGCATCAGACTAAAAAAGCTTTTGAAAATAACCGAATATTTCGATTAAGGTCAAAATATAATATTTGTAAATCTGACTCTGAAAGAGTCAGTGCCTCACCAGCCATGAACCTCACCGCACGTCACTGTCTTTCACCAATGAGTTTCGTTGTGAATCCAAACCGCTTCAAGTTATATTTTCAGGCAGCATGAATTTTATAAACATCCAGAAAATCCTGTAATTACCCTGAAACATTAAAGTGTTCTCTGAATTGTGCTTGACATCTTTAAGTGGATTCAAACTTGTTGAAAGTGCTATTGCTTAATCGGAATCTACTAGTATTCATTATGTTAAACAAGCCATCTTATTTTGGCACTATCCCACAGCAACTGGAAGTTATTAGTTTATTCAATCTACGATGCCTGTCAAATGTTGTTGAAAAAAGCACAAATCAGAAAGCCCTCATCCCACAGGTCCCTGAAGTCTTCTTAGTAGGTTGACACTTTCCCACAGTGCCCAGCAACTCAACAATGCAAAGTCGGCCGTGACCAATTGGCACATTCACTTCACCATCCACACGCGACCTCACTGCAATTTTTCACTGCAGCAATGAAATCCGCTTAGCACAAAAAACTCACCCATTTCTCTACAGAAGAGGGCTGGACCAGGAACATCCCCCGGCTATTGTGTAGCTAAAGAGCTTGGTCCGCCAACCCCCCTCCTTTCTCCTGTCCTTCAACTCTCATTCCTGGCCATTTGAAACTTCTTGACTAGGACATAAAGCATTCAAAGAAAGTGACTTTTATAGACTTATTCGAGCTCATCTTCACATACAAACTGGCTTCATACCTGCAAGTGAAAAGATTTAGTGTTGGGCCACTGAACCATCGAGTAATGGCATTTCCATTGAACGGCTCTATTGTGGGTGTCCCACAGTGCTCTATAGCTGGCCCACTAGGGTAGACACACACGTTGCCCAGGAATGACCTGGTAATCAGCTATTTAACCGAAAGCCATTGAGTCCCAATAGAGAAGTGAGAAGCATGTCCAAACCTGTTATGTGCTCCCTAGAGGTGGTCTATGCGCAGATTTGTCGTACAGATTAAAAAGGCAACATTGAATAGATGGCTAAATTGTTCCACTTGACTTTTGTTGTGCGTGCACCTGTGAGTGAAGTAGCGTGAGATTGCTCCTCACAGTTCACCAAATCCCTTTTTCTCAGATGAAGTGGCTTTCTATTCTCTTTAGTCACCCCGAGTTTGTTAAATTTAACAAAAAGAAAAAGAGAAATCAAAAGTGAGGGCCAAAAACAGGCATGATCCCGGGTAAAGAATGTAGGAAATGAGATATGGTTATATTTATTGCAGACTTAATTGGATTTTAGCACTTTAAATCAAAATATCCATAATCAAGACTCTTGAGAAATTGGACCAAAATGCGGTTGAATCTCAATTCGCTACACACAACTGCTGAATTCCCATGGCTGCTACTTCTAGCTTTTTTTCTTATGAGGTTAGCATTTTTTTCCACAGTCCATCAATATCATATTCATCGGATTTACCATTATTAATATATGTGGGTTTTTTTTATGTTTCAGAGGGAGCAAATATTCAAATGTGGTCTGCTGATATAAGTCCTAAATCACGCAGAGGGATCCTTAGGAGAGCTGTGTTCTCTGACGAACAACGGAAGGAGCTGGAGAGAACTTTTCGGAGACAGAAATACATCAGCAAGACAGACCGGAACAAACTGGCAGCTGATCTCAGTCTCAAGGAGTCCCAGGTAAAACAAATATATGATTAAGCTTGATCCACTTCTGATCATAAAAGACAGAAAAAGAACGATCAGAGTACACCCTTAGCCATATTTAATTTAACAGATGTGAGAAGTGGTGAAAAAGACTACAGAAGTTGACCAAGATGCCTCTCCATTCTTTTGCTGCTTTAGGTAAAGATCTGGTTTCAGAACCGTCGTATGAAGTGGAGGAACTGTAAGGAGAAGGAGGTCCATAACACTCGCTCCCCAATGGATGAGCTCATGGCCCGGGGTCTCGCTCAGGAAGAGGAAGAACCTACACAGAACCATCACTCTGAATCAAAAAGTGAGAGATCACCATCACAGAATAGTGCCAGGGACACATGAGTGGCAGTAATGGGTGGAAAGTAAACCAATGACTTTCTTAAATCCACAAAAACTGGTAAAAGGCTACACAACTGGAAAGGTGTTGAGGAATGTGTGGATAGAATAAACTGTCTGTGAAGACTAACATTGACTCTTTTATAAAGCATGTAACCATTTTGTTGAATCATCTTATTGCGTATCACCAGCTTTATTTAGCAATTGTTTATTACACTAACAAGTCTTTCCAGGAAAGATTCCCACTCTTTGATTGTAATTACAATCACTTGAATGCACAAAAGTCACTTGCTTTTATGCTTTTACATCAGACTTCAAATTAGTTTTGTCATTTAGTCAGCTTTAGAGTAACACTCTGCTCATAATCAAAAAACCTTTTTGAAGGCAAATCTCACTTGCTATATTTTGTAAATATGTTATTTTTTCATGATTATGAATGCATAGATCAGGTGTAAATAAAGCGTTTCAATTAATCCTCATTTCCATATTGCTTGTTTTTACTGTGGTGGGCTGTGGAACAATTAAATTAACATGTCAATAAACACTTCTATACACTGTCTACCATTAATAGAAAAACTATAGAGCTTGTGGTATCCATTAACAAGAAGATGAACAAAAACAATGATGGTTTAGTTATCTTTTATTATGTTTTTACCTTTTTACAGTCAATGGTCAAAAATGAAATTGTGTCATTCCTATGACAATAAAACTGCAAGAGACATACACACTCCAGTACAGTAAATGCACCCATTACAAGTTGGTAAGAACATAATGTAGATAAAAGCAAATAAGAAACAAAGACTCTTCTATTCAGCCAACATTAAAAGATACCACACTAAACTTCTTTGCTATCACTATTAACAGTCCGGCTCAGGAAGAGTGGTGCATTTCAGGATACGGAGATAATTTTTCGCTTTGTTAGAGTCTCTGCGGAAACAGTAGAGTAGGTCATGATGGTCCATTGAGTCTAGGTCTCCTTGTGTGTAGAAGGCTGAAGAGGGGACCAAACTCTCAGGAGAGTTATAACCCACAGTGTTACTAAGCACTCCCAATAGCTTCATCTGTTGAACACAGAAGAAATATTAAAAAGTGAATTATTTCAAGAAATGAAAAAGGACAACATTGACTGTATACAATTGATACATTGCAAACAACCAAGCCAAATAAAATCACTTAGACACAGCCAAAAAACACATCTACAACCAAAGGTGATTTGCTACCTTTTCAGTTATTATTGTCACTCCGTCTTTTAGCTCATGCAATATATCACTGATCTCCAGTGCCTTGTTGGAGCTGTAGAGGTTAAAGTCTTGATTTTGATCCTGAGACATGCTCTGGTAGAGCTCAGACAGCGGCTCACCCCAAGCCTGAAGCAGCCTCACGATTACCTCTGTCAGTTGTTCTCTCTGCACATGACAAAGTTGCTTAAATAAATTAATATGACAAGATGCAGGGACATCGCCTAAATGCATAAGTATTATTAACTAAATAAATGCTTACCCCTAGCCTTTGTGCATTCTCCTTATCTTCTGGTGTGAGTATATCATAAGTGTGGCACTTCCGTTTTCCTATGAGATTCTTCCTGGGAAAGAAATATTGCTCCTGTGAAGAGAGACACACATATCAGACATAGTTATGTCAGGGGGGCTCGAAAAATAGCCGACTCCAACGAGGCTGATTGATGATGGAAGAATGGCGGTCGAAAGGTTGATGGATGGTGATAGATGATCAATGTCAGAGCTGAAAGAAAATAACTCACAAAATCAGAGTGCAGATCACTGGAGACGCTGTGCATTCTTGAAGACTGTTGTATGACCCTTTCAAAGAGATCTGCCAGAGAAGGAACATGGCATCCAGCCTGTCCATAGGAACAGATTGGGGCACTGACCACCCTCATAGAAAGCTCCAGGTACACCAGCGTAAGAACAGCAAACAAAACTGAGGGGGAAAAAAACTTTAAGTCATTAAAAAAAACGAAGTAATACATATAATTAAAAACTTTGTGCAGTTAATGTGTCGTCTTTCCATCTTACCCTTCTCCATGGTTCCTTTCTTGCAGTGGAGGACAAAATTATGAGTAGAGCTCTTTTCCCACCGGAAGCTATATAGTGATGACGTTGCTGATTAAACAAATTAGTTAATATACAAAAACGTGATTATTCTCTTTGCATATCATATGCCTCACTTAGTTAACTGCTCAGCCAAGAGCAGACAAAGCTAACTGAGGTGGAATATATACTACACGCTAAAGACTGGGTTAGGTCATTTTTTTATTTTAAGTTAATGAGCAGTAGTGTATGGGACAAATACAAACTTGTATTTGGTTGTGCTCAGCTTTATGTACAAATGTGCTTATCGAAATGTAGCAAGAAAAAAACGATAAAGGCTTTCTAAGTCTAACTAATTTTAATAAACTGATCCTTATCAAAGTCCCATGTCTTGCTTTATCAGTACATCAAAATGTGATTAATCAAACAGATTCAAATTCATACATTTTAGATCATTAAAACCTAATTAGGACAACACATTTAAAACCATTTAGCATTTTCCCATTTATTTGAAACTACGAGACTCATTAACTGTCCCGAGCACGGCATCAAAATGAATAGAATCACAAAAGTCTAGAAAAAGCCTTTTGTTCCACAACCCTAGCTCCAATGTTCAGCCTGCTAGTATAAGTGAGGCTTTTCAAATGCAAAGTGGGTGATTTATCTTCTCATTAGTATGACCAAGACCAGAGGCCATCTACAGTGAATACAGTCATGAGTCATTCTAGTTTTACTTTTTTCCCGAGACACTTCGCACATCATAGAATCATCAATAAAAAGTCAGGTTTTCAGACTAAAGGGGGTAAAACACACATTGAATTAAATGCAGTTATTTTTCTGTAATAACCCTTGTAATCCTTGCAATGAAAAGGGGACATGGTACAATAATAGTGGACAGTGTTTTGTTTCTCCATAAGTGTGCCACCTTGTGGAGGAATGAGTGTTAAGAGAAGAGGGTAAGGTATATAGAGGACCCTACCTTGCTGTATATGTATGTTGTTGTTTTTGCCTCAGGACTTTAAAGGGCTAAGCGGTTAGGCCAAAAATGGTTTTACTGTTAAAAATGACACATAGTTTTGCAGAAAAAAACGTTTTATGTTCATCTTTTTCCACATAGCATACACATAAAAAGATGTCATAAATACACCAATATCATTATAGAAAATATAATATACATCAATTTACATTAATTAATACTATGTACAGGTTTGAGTGCATTCAATTACTGTGTGCTGTCAGAGCAGGGATGAGAGAGTGAGCTGCTGAGGGAGACAAAGGGTGTTGGTATTCAGCTCTTTTCTTATATTAATTCAGTTGACTTAAAAAATTCTCACTAACACCCAATGCCCAGAAACTCTTCTTCTCAAAGTTCCTCCTTGATTTTGTCTTGAATGATATGTTTTGAGTGTGACATTGTTTTTTCTTAAGCAAGTCTACACTTTAAACAGATTCAGAGCTCCAGTTTGTACATGTAACTATCAATCCATTAAACATCTGTGATGCTTCCACTTGCGAGTGGCCACTGCCATGTTTATGTCTTTTTTGTGCCAAGGGAAAAGCCGGGTGAGAGCGAGGGTGCCATCATTCTGCACAAAACCAGTCAGCACGTAAAGCTGTGACCTTCCAGGACGCACTAAGATATTGGCACATTGCAGGTTGATGAGGAGCCACTGCTGCAGTAGGTGCTGGGTGTCATAAGGCAGGAGAGGTCCCTGGCGGATAAACTCAACACGGCCTTCAACCTCAAATTCTGGCTTTCCCAAAGGGAGGCGACGACGATGGATTTTGGCAGTCACAGCTGTGGAAAAAGAAAAAAATATTAATTATCCGGTTAAGAAAATCACATACAATTGTTAAAAACATGGCCATACAGGTGGAATAACAAATCAGTGTAGTGAAATAACTCTTAAACTTACCGAAGTCATGCAGGCAAAAAGCATCCAGGACTGTTTTCATTGCAGGAGACTCTTCCACAGACGGACAGTTTTGGCAGGCGGGTTTTGGTAAGTCTGTGATAAGAAAATAATCATAATTTAGCAAGAATGCAGGGTACATACAGTTATAATAGACAAACCTAAAGAGGTTGGTAATGAATGGAATGACAAGGCATTCAAGTATTGATGTATAGTCTGTGGTCTATGCATACCTTTGGCACTGTGGCTAGATTTAGAGTAGGGAGAAAGGCACATGTCTTCCTGGGCAGGAAAGCGGTCACAATCGAGTGCCTCAGGCCATGGCTGACCCTGGCAGGCGAGCACCGGGGCACAGCTGTCCCTCACTGCCACACACAGACTACGGCATGGCCGGATAAAGCTGTAGAATAAAATAAAAATAATGTTACACAATGAATAGGATATTGCTGCAAAATAATGTTTAAATCTGAAGCATGTTTTAAACATATTCAATATATTTTGTTGAGTTATATTTTACATAAAAATAACAACCAGGAGAATTACAATTACAAGGCATGTAAAATGTACTTACGTATCAAGACAGACGGGAGCAATGAGGGAGCAGAGGAAGACCTGGGCTTGAGGGTGGCATCCTGTCTGCAGCAGGGGCCTCCAGTCCTCTGAACGTGGCACCACCTCAGCTTCCAGGTTGGTGTGACCCAAGAAGTTAGGCAGACGCATCTCAGAGTATCCAACATCTTTGCACACTTTCATCTGATTTGGGATGGTGACGCAACGAGTGGACTGACTCATGTCAAATGCCATTGAAGGCAATGCCATAGCCAGGAGAGCAACAGTGAAAAACACACTCATAGTGAAGGAATTTGCGAAATCCAGAGTCCTCAAGGTAGATAGATGAGCTGAGGTTGCTGGTGTCCAGAGGTCTCTTTTTCCTAGAATGACTTAGTAGCTGATGCTGCCTGCTTTATATACAGCAAGGTCAGCCAGGCCCATCAGCCTGTAAGTCTGTTATCAACTACCTATCAAAGACGCAGAGACGATGAGTTTGGAGACAACGGCTTGTTTTGTGATGACTGCAGACAAAAGGGGGGGTAATAAGCAGATGGAGGGTGTGTGTCGGGGGGAGTAGGGAGGGGGGGACAATGGGCAATCATGGCCCAGCTTTCACTGAGTGAAGCCCAGTCAGAGTCTGTGGCCGTTTCTCAATGTCAAGTAAAGCTGCTGCAGAGCCACTATTTCAAGTATACTACGTCATTGAGTGGCGCCGAATGCTGGGCATTTAAACAGTCCTTCGGCGCCACTCGATGACGCAGTATACTTGAAATAGTGGCTCTGCAGCAGCTTTACTCGACATTGAGAAACGGCCACTGCCTCATCTTTTTTTTTGGGTCAAAAATATTGGGAAAACCTTGTGGAAAAGAACAAAAAAGACCTTGGTTTTTACAATATATACAGTAAGTCTATAACATGGGGTTAGCTAAACTGCTGCAACTATATACATTATTTGCAGGGTTAGTAATAGTGACTCAATTACCTCAAAAAGGAGTGATGTGTTTGTTATTTGTCCTAATAGCTGTATCTGCTTTGAGCTTATTACATACCTGCCAATGCAAAATAAAGCAACATTGCTTTTATATATCACTCAAAAGAACCAAATCCCATAAAGAGGCTTTGCTGAGGGTAGCAAAATAAATCTCTGAGAGTTCCCTTAGAAATAAATCTTGTGTAGACAGACAGGCAGTCTCCTTCATACTGCCAGTCTCTTTCATGTGTCTCTGCTTCTAATTGGAGGGTTTCATCTGTGGTCCTCCAGTTCTCATTAGCAAGGCAGCGTCTCTTTTTGCTCACCTGGCTTTGATCTTTCAGAAACACTAACTCTCTTGTAAACTACAGTTATGCTGTCTATTTGATTTGTTTTAATATTAAGCATCAGCAGTGAAACATTTTCTGGCAGCATCAGTACATTGCCGTCGACATCTGTGTTATAGCATGGAAACATACATACATCTCCTTCAGCCAAGATTAATATGTTTTTTTATGAATCATACTTATATCTACAAATTACTCGAGCAACATCTGCTGTCAGGCAGACGCATCCACACTTAGTCATAACAAACCAACATCCCACTCACAGGGTATAAGCAGGAATCCTGAAGTCAAATGTAATCCCTTTTAAGACCTTTTTTAAGACCCTTTCCATACATTTTAAGACCTCGTCACCACTTCGAGTTTTAACCGGTTACCTTGGCGACACACTTTACCTCACATTTACTATATACAGTATTGATTGTCCTTCCTCCTTATCTTCCAACCATTTGGACGCAAACTTGCATTTCCCCATAACGATGTTGTTTAACAACCGGCGTAAACGGACCTTCGCGCGCTATCAAGCAGTGAGCGTGCGATGTCCTGTTCAGATGACGTCAAATCCAACGGGATGCCATAAATAAACTACACAGAATCACACACACCTACGCAATGATTACATTCAGGCACACTGTAGAATACAACCTCTTTGGACAATTTATATACTTATTGAAAACAAGCTACAAAATGTAATACCTTGGAAAATGCCGTTTAATACTTTTTAATAGCCTTAATTTTCGCTAAATAGATTGATCAACTTTTAATACTTTTTAAGACCCCGCGGACACCCTGCACTCAAGACACCCGAGATGTCGTCCTGAGATGCAGACCAGGGCCACAGACACAAGTGCTAATTTGTCTCGTTCTCTCTGTCTTGTGCATTCGAGCCTCTTAATTTAACAAAAGAACTACATTAGAGAATCATCGTATTTGTTTGGATGTCGTCTGTCTACAGATTAAGATGTATATCTTGGGCTGATGCCTCCAGGCCTTTGGAGGACTTTCCCTCATGAATCCGAGGTCTCTATCCCACCCAGCCTGCCATGCTCATTGTGGCTTCAGACATCCCAAAGTCAACCTGATTTTAGTTTGCCACACTCTCGTCTTCCTGTTTGCAGCAAGGACTACTCTCTCGCAGCCAGAGCCCTCACCAGCCCAGCCAGAGCCCTCACCAGCCCAGCCAACTTTTACAGCCTGATCTGATGCGTGCAGGCTGGTTCCAGGTCGGGTAGACGAGTGTAGCCCGTAAAATGGGACTAACTGGGCAATTAGAGTCACAGACCAATTTAGGAGAACAATAGGTCCACACATTTAACAAGGTCCCCCTGCCAGGAGCCCAGCAGGGGTCTGTTGTTGGGCCTGATGGCTGCCCTGTAGACACTGTGTCTGTCTTGGTAATGTGTTGCCTGCCCCTGCATCACTTAATGAGAATGTGATACGAGTATGAGCTGAATGGATGGGCACCTGTCTGTCAAATATACCACACCCCTGAATTAAATAGCATAACGACTGCATCTTACTGTACACTGAAAACAAAACTCTTACAGATTTAAAGTCTGCATATTCATTGGATTTAGACATTGATCTCTTTGCTAGTGCACATCATTCTGTTCCAATTCAGATGACTATGAAGTGAAGTCAATATGAGGCAAAACCCTGCTTTAAAATCCTAACTAACCAGATATCTTCTTAGTTTTACTAAATAAAGTTCTTCTATTCATTATTGCCAAAAGTTGCACTAAGATAGCATTCTTCAGAAATATACCTTTAAAATATGCATTCACTGCCATCACATCAGTTAAATGTGAATCACAATTTAGTATTGCGAATTGAAAAAAGTTTTGTAAACTGACTGAACAAACCATTTTTTTCTAATAATATAATTCATAATTTCTCTCTACAGGTGTAATATCTTAACATTTGTTTCTTACAATATAATCTTCTTTGGTTCTTAGTTCAGGTCATTCTGCTCAAACTACATTTTGCAGTCTGTTTTTTACACCCTGTGTGTGAAGTCATTACAGCTATGTTGAGAAAAACATGTATACATGTAAAGTAGAGAAGAAAGATGAAGTGCCACCATTTAGAGAAGAAATGTGATTAACATTAAATAATAAAACGTCTTTAGAATATAACACCATGATCATCCTTGACTATGATGTTAGGTTTGATTAATTACACATTAGAACTTAAACTAATCTGAACAAGGGATATATCAAATACTAATTTCACCCTTAGACAATTTTCAACTCAGGCTTTCCTGCTCAAATACCCAGCTAAAACAGAGGTTTGAAGATCCTTATCTACGTGTAGGATGTTATCATCCATAATCATTTGAGTAGCTTAACGTACATTTGGTATTTTCCCCTCTACAGTGCAGTATCCACTGGCTGAGTGGGACAGCAGCACAAACACCTGAGATGTACATCAAAGACAGAGGTGTGTTTGAGGAGGAAAGAAGGGGGGGACAGGATGTCTGGGCAGGCCTGCCTTGCAACTGAGTGAACTCAGATAAAAGCTGTCTCCTGCTTGCACATTAGAGACTCATTAACTTAAGAGATTGAACCCCCTTTGCCTCTTTTCTCTCCCCTCTTTAACCCCCCTCCCTTCTCCATCCTGCTGGGCTCCAGTAGGACTGACAGTCCCTGTGCAGACTGTCAGTAGCACTCAATTGTCACATCCAGTCTCCGGGGCTTGTGGGCAGACGCTGCCACGCCGAGACAAGGAGCCCCCAGAAAGTACAGACTGCATCTGTGGATCCACTCAATCAGCCAACACACCAACATTAAGGTTACAACTTTAACCTATAACTTATTTTGCATTCTTAACAGAGTTGTTTCTTTAGAAATTAGAAAATGCTCTCTATGGCTTAAAGATCTAATGTTATACCTGAACTTGGAGAAGATTAAATATAACCTGAGGGGCTCTTCAGAAATGTTTGAATCTGTCTGGGGCTCTGTGATAGCCTACATAGCTGGACTTAAGACACTAAGTTAGGAAGAAAGGGGGGACTATGAATGTATGTTTTTTATATACAGTAAATGTATGTCTCTGTATGTATAAATGTGTGGGTATGGGTGTAGGTATGTACATATATGTGTATGTGGGTATACATATGTGAGTATATGGGTACATGTATTATTGTTATTGTTCTTTATTTCCTTATCTTTTTTTTTTTTGAACTATCTTTTACATTACTTTATTTTTACATATATATATATATATATATATCTATTTATTTACTTTACTAGCTAGGACCGGGGGGGGGGGGGAAGGAAAAATATAGACCGTATAAATGTAAATCATTGTGCCTGACTCAATAAAAAAAAATATTGAAAAAAGAAATGAGAAAATGCTGCTGTTAAAATATGGAAAGTGAATTGAAAATCCTTTTTGTAGCCTTATTGTGCTGCCTTGGCAGACGAACAGCGCAGGACTGCTATGACGCGGTTCACAGTAATTTACCCATATTCGTGGCAGTCCAACAGAAAAATCTTATGCACAGTGAAGCACATCAACTTAATAATCACAGGACACAGAAACAATTGTGCAGTGTAGACAAGCATCATCTTTATTTCTACCCCCTGATTAGAACCGCATTTGGCTTTCACAGAAACAAGAAATTCCTCTTTCCAAACCAAATCAGTTTACACTGATCACAAACAGTCAAAAGAGAGACAAGCCAAGGTAAATTGAAGGGTAAAACAAAAATAAAGTCTTCGAACACGCTAAGACAGTCAAGTTGTAGCTGAGGTACACCGTCCATGATTACGTTGTCCTCTTATGCAATCCTTTGCTCTTCTGCAACTCTGTTGGAGAAAAGGAGAAGCCACCAATAGATTAAACCAGCACTGGCAATTGTCTTGGTAGTAATTATTGTAGCTGCTTGTGTATACTCAGCCATGTAAAAAATGGGATAAATAAATACTTGTCTCAGCAATTTCTTTCACTTTTACTAAAAATCCAACTAACCTAAAAGCAGTGGGTTGTTCTGTACTATATCATATTGATGGGGGTTTTCCCTTATAAACATCCATGAATTAGGGCTCAGAATATTACGAATCACCTGTATACAAATGCATCACTAAATATGATGTTAAAGGTAGGGTAGGTAAGAATGGAGAAAACAGCTCGAGTGCGCTAGAATTTGAAAGTACGCAGCCGAAAAAAATCTGCCCCTTCCTTCAGACTTCCTTACAGAGCCCCTCCTCCAACACACACGAACGCGCACATGACCAATGAGGGCACGAGATAAGTTTGTGCACAGATGGAAGGCTGACAGGCAGGTAGGCCATCCAGTTACTTTAGCCGGGCCGGCTAAAATGATTGGTCGTGCTTTTTACAGCGCCACGGCTTCCACAGATGAAATGTTTTTATGTATTTATTGTAAAGCATTTAATTTATTCATTCCTATCGGGATGTTAAGAGCATTCCATGGAATATAACAAAAAGTGTTTCTGAAGTGAATTACCTACCATACCTTTAATACTAAAGCAGTATTTAATGAACACCTATGACAGTGTCTAACTGTTACTGAACATTATAGGCATCAGAATTTGACCTGATGCAGGAACTGTTGTATTAGATTGCATTAGCTTGTACATGTTGCACAATAAAGCAGCCACTGTATACATTTCCATTAAAAATAAAGACTGACGTCTGATCAGTTGACATACATCTGAGACTCTCTGAGGGAGGGAGGGGGGTCACAACCCAGATATGCCCCGTTGATGAAACTGTACTGCAGTAGAGCTCTGAAGCAATGGTCCTGGAAAGAAATTCAAACATTTAAAATACATAAAAGACTCAAAATAACACAATTGAATACAATTGTATTAGCTTCTATAAAAATCTAGAATCTAATTATTAGTGCTAATAAAGTGTTTTACTCACCATGATGAGGATGTGGGGGTTCCCAACAATTACGAGCAGGGCTTTGGGGCGAGTGATGGCCACGTTGAAGCGTTTGGGGTTGGTCAGAAAGCCGAGAGCACTCTGCAAATCATCACTCAGTAAGGATTCATTAGAGCGCACCTATATTTCAAAAGAATGACATTTACTGAGTAATTGCTAAAATAGGGAATGAACTATGGCAAGGTAGTGAGTGTAGAAGTTGTGATCTTGAGTATTTGTATTACTATTAAGTGGACAATGTCTGAGTTTCAGTTGCCAACCTGATAGAATATTATTGATCCGGTAACTAAGGAACTCTTTGCTTTTAGCTACCTGTGGTTGTTATATTAGTTTATTATTATTATTATAAGTGGGGATTTTTTATATAAGGGGAAAGGGCACCGTTCTCAACATACTTAAACAAAACAGAGGACTTTTGGAATGAACTACAAATAAAATGTGATCAACTTCTCCCCCCAACACAAACTACATCAACTGACCACAAGGTGGTGCTAAATTCCTTTTCGTTTGGTAGGTGCTGAAATGTTCACAAAAATAAAAACCCATCTTTCTGAGTGGATCAAAACCCGATGTCCGATACCCATGCTTTCGGATATATCTACTTAACATTTGACACATCTGGATTGAGCCAGATTCAGAATTTTGAAACGCATAACTGTATTTTATTCAAAGGACATTTACTGTAGAATCAATAGTCCACTCCAAGAAAGCTGACTATGATGTTTGTAACTTCTATCACACAGATTTAGTTTTTTCCTACCGTAGACATGATGATGACCAGGAACTCTTGTCCTTGGAACTCCTCCACAGAGCCCACTTTGATATCAGACAGGCCGACCTTACCCAGCAGCACTCTGATCTTCTCACACTGGAGAGCGGTACGAAAACAAGGACAGTGCTTTGTTAAAACATGCAAAGCCACTTAAAAGTATAGGGGCCAGTGAATCTACCTTGGAGTAGAATATGAATTGACACTGAAAAAGTGTTTTTACTTCTTTATTAAGACAGATCTTAACTAAAGTGCTTTTAATAATAATAATTCCTTACATTTATTATAGAGCTTTTCCAGATGCGCAAAGCGCTTTACAAATACACATTACACACAGGGGCGGATCTACCGGGGTGGCATGGGGTGGCAACTGCCACCCTAAACAATAGCCTTGCCACCCCAGCTGCCACCCCAGTTGGCATCTTTGTTTTGAAAGAAAAGTTGTGGCTCATCGGACATTTATGAGAGAAAATCTCTAATGTCCGAGTGCAGGTGAATGCAGCACAAGACGCGAGTCTTGTAACCCCTCCCCCGTCCCTGGCGCGAGAGTGGAAATATGATTGGTGGCGAATTCACTTGAACGGGGGACGGCGCAAAACGAGAAGCCTTTCGGACTCAAGTAGACGGAAGGAATGAGGTAGTTGCGGTCTACAATGACAGAGAAGAGACTGTGAAGTTTGGCTGCACTCGGCATTGAATCAAAACGCACTAAAGCTTTAGATCTTAATAAGTTTGTGAGGCGTTTTGCTGAACAACATGGTAATCGCCGCATTCAGCTGTAATAGGCATGCCAACTTCATGCTCTGCTCACGGATGACTCGATGAGCATAAAAAACTGTTAAGATGATGACATTGTATGCGTGTATATATTTTTTTATTTGTGGAGGTCTGCCCCCAAAAAACTGTTTTAAGTCCTGAGAAAGTAAAATAAGACGGTGTGTAAAACTACACTGCCCAGCCAACAGAAAGTAACCACTTTGATTTAACTAGGCCAGTAGGTAAGAACTTTCCACTGGACAATAACTTACTGCAGCGATGTATATGTTTTAGCTGAATACACGTTTTTTTAACCCCAACTGATGCAGTTAGTCACTTCTTTAATATTTGTTCTTTCTGATGCAAAGTCAAGGTTGTAACTGTATATCAATAATGATATAATTACTTGTTTTTCAAATTTGAAGGAGGGTGAGCAAGCATCTTGATGAACATTCATCATTAACTCCTCCAAAAAATATAGTTTATTCAATAATAAGTGAATATGTGAATCATAACAGTTCTTCACTATATCTGTAAAGCGTCTTTGAGCACCTGTAAAAGCGCTAACAAATTAAATCTATTATTATTATTATTATTATTATTATTTATTAACAGTGATTGACAGCTGATAGGAATAATATGATTGTTAATAGTATCATATTCATTCAGACAAACATCGATGAGACAGTTAATTAATATACTTATTGCAGCAGTCTTCATATATTTGGTACCCCTGCTGGTCTAAGAGTGAAACCAACTCATTCAGTTAAAATTCATTAAATTACGTCTGCCACCTTATATATGCATATGTAAGGCTTTACTGATGTGCCACAATAATATCACCTATGTCATTGAGTTAAAATATTAATATTGTGCCTTTCCAAGTTAATATTGATTGTAGGGGTGTAACGGTTCACAAACATTTCGGTTCGGTACGTACCTCGGTTTTTAGGTCACGGTTCGGTTCGGTACGTTTTCGGTACAGCAGAAAAAATTATCACAAAACATTAAATATATATTTGTTAATTATTATTAAACTGTGAATAATGTATTCAAATAAATACAAAATATAATAAAATAAACATTAAGGTGCAGCATTTCGATGAACTGAAATAATCTGTATTTGAACTGTACTGTACTAGTACCTAAGCAGCCAGTTTGATATTAGGACTTGCTTGTCATTGTATTTTCATGTTTTTTTAAAGAGAAATGAACTTGTCCACATTGCTTGCCGAAAGGGCAGATCTGCTGGCACTAATAATGTCTCCTGCTGTGGAGAACACCCTCGCTAGGGACAGAGGTAGCAGATACAGCCAGGTAGCGCTTTGCTAACATGGCAACATAAGGATATTTGGCGTTTTTATTAGCTTTGGCTCGGTCTGAACTTTTTGCGAGTGGTGGAGGCTTAAATGCTAGTGGGAGTTGGGTTTGCACTTCAGTCTTTTTTCTTTTGGTACCGGTGATATTCACGTTCGGGTGATGCCTTTTCATATGAGTGCAAGTTTGATGTATTGCCAGCCGCGTAACCAATGTTAGTTGAACAATGCCGACAAACAGCTTTGGTTCGGTCCACCTGTCTTTGTCCGTCATCCTTGTACGTAACTGCGAAACCAAAATGTTCCCAAACCGGAGACTTCAATGATGCTGGAGGATTTTCGAGCTCAACTTTATCTGCGTTCGCCATTTCGACAGTTCCTCAAATTACTGACTACATTTGAACGCATCCCTGTGACCAGCTCTCATAGTATGCCTCTCGTCCAATGAAATGACTTGGTCGCTCTATGATATATACCTGAGATTACTTCCAGAAAGTTGTTCATGTTCTCAATTTTTTACGTTTAACGCTATATTCGTTCGGTACACACGTGTACCAAACCGAAGGGCCCGTACCGAATAATTTCAGTACGGGTACGTGTACCGTTACACCCCTAATTGATTGATATGATTGCGATTTAAATCAGCATATACTTCTGCCAGGGGATGCCACCCCTCAAAATCTCCTGCCACCCTCTTGCCACCCCATGAATATTTGTCTAGATCCGCCCCTGATTACACACATATCATACATGTAACGGTCATGTACTGTGGACAATACACACAGGAGCAAATTCAGGTGAAGTGTCTTGTCCAAGGACACAACGGCCTGACGCAGTGGCAGCGGGGGCGGGTTTCGAACTGGAGTTCACCAACGCCACCTTTGATCTGATGATCAGCGCACAGCCCACTGCGCCACTCCCTCAATTTTTAAGCTTTACTTATATTAGGAGAAACCCTAATAATACATATTTCCCAAATGAATCTTGTAGTCTTACTTGTTTCCTGTAGGGGGCGATGATGCCGATGTTCGAGACATCCACAGGGTTGTAGAGCTTCTTGGCCAGCTGGCAGCAATAGAGCATGACCTGCACCGCCTCCATTGGGTTGAACCATGACGGGTTGTTGCCTTCCCTCATCTCTGTACCCTATGGAAGAGCAAAATCCCAGGATTAGATTTGACGCACATGCCCAATAAACTGGTAACTCTTTGTAGATGCATTATCTTGTCATTTTAAAATACCACTCACTCTAACTCCATGAAAGAGGAGAGGGAATTCTTTTTTGGGCAGGGTTTTCCACTGGCAGAGAGAGTCTACTACGTCCCTCTGTGCTTTAAAACACAGCTCGCCCTTGTAGAAGAGCTTGGAGGGCAGCGTGAGCAAGGCCTCATGGGAACGGTAGTTGAAGATCAGCTTAGTCACCTGATGCATTCAAAAACCAGATTATAATTATTATAACAGCATGCACACTCAAATATTCTTCTAAGATGAATTATTTGTATAGGAAGATATCCTACATACATATCAGATGCCATTTTTATTATCTTTCTTAGTGTCAATGTGCTACTTGCTTTAAAAAAAAAAAACATTTAATTTGCTAAAAATTATGGATTTAGTACGCAGTGCACCAACCAGTTTAGGGTTGTAGCCCCAGTCATGTCTGGCGTACAGCGGGTTAGCCATCAGCCTCTCCATCAAAGACACCCCCAGGCCAAATGCAGTGGCCAGCTTTGACTTCACTACTGGACCCAGCTGGCAGGGGTCTCCAGCCAACACTACCTGAGCAAGGGAGGGGGAAACTTCATCATTAGCCGCGTTCACACCAAGTACTTTGCCGTACTTAGTTCCCAGCACTTAGTTCCCCTATGGAACTAAGAGCCGATCGCGTTCACACCGGAATAAGTCCCTGGGGGTGGATTAGGCAAATGAAGCCGCTGACGTCACTTCGTCTTCTTCTGCTTTGGGTTTACTGGTAGGTCGCAAACAACTTCACGGCGTATACTGCCACCCGAAGTCCCCGGCCGGAAGTCCCCGGAGTTGGGGACTGGCTTCAGTAGAAGCTGCTGGGACTCCCAGCAGCTTCTACTGAAGCCTTCCGAGTAAATCGCCAGAACGCCGACACCTCCTCATCTCCACCGCTCCCATGTTTTCTTTTGTGTTACCATAAATTAGTCTCTCTGCGTTTCTGCGCTGGGCGAATGCTAATGCTAATAATGCAAGGATAATAAAATGGCGGATCTACAAAACATTTCAGAGTTTTACGGGGCGTGGTTTGCAATTCGCCCAGCCAATCAGAACTGGGGTACTTTTTTCCCCCCAGGAGAGTACCACCTCTCAGCAGGCACTAAATATGGGGGTAAAAGTTCCCAGCACTAAGTACTCTTTTTGGTGTGAACGCGACATAAGGGGTACTAACGGAACTAAACGGGAAAAGTACGGGGAAAAGTACTCATAAGAAACAACAACATAAACATACAATTGGACTGTTGTAAATTATTAGAAAAAAGTCCAGCTGTCGTTCTTTTCGATCCACAATACAAACACAACTGGTGCTGGTGATCTCACACAATTATGTCATGATTGCCCACAAGACTGATGCACTGGACAAAGCCTTTGGATGTGAATGTAGTCAGTGTGTGTGCTGACCTGTCCATCTCTCTCCGACAGATAACTCATGGGGATCAGGGACTCAGGTTCTGTGGCCTGGCCGGCTTCATCCAGGAAGACGTGGGTAAAATGTCCCACTCTGAGAAAATATTAAATAGAATCAACAGTAGGTGAACTAAGATAGTAGTATATAGAAGTGAGGACACATCCGCTTATTCAAACTGTGTACAACTATCCCTGCTACCGCCCAGGACTTACTGTATTCCTATATTATGGAACATGCCAGAGCTGGAGCAAGTGCTGACCACAATCTTGTGGAAAGAGGCATGGCGGATATCCTCTCCTGCCTTTGAGTACGCTCTCAGAGCTTCTGGGATGGACTAAGAAAAAAACATACATTTGGATGATGAGAAATGTACTAAAGTAGATTCAGACACAGCATGTCATCACGACCTCATCTATTATTTAAAAAGATAACTGTACCGCCCCCTCTGGTGGCAGATGTCAATGGCATCTGTACAGACCAGACTGCACAAAGGAGCATGCATATTTTCCTTTGATCATACACACTGTAAATCAGGTGTCTGTTGACAAAGGAAAACTGCACTGTGAATCTCTTTTCCCAGCCGCTGTTAAATACCTCCTCCTGCCTTGAAGATGCGTTGACACGGGCCAAACTCGCAGCATGCAGGAAGCCACTATGATGAAGGCGGGTGCAGATGAGGTCAGCAGCGCTGTTGGAGGGAGTGCACACGAGAACACGACTGCTGGGCAGAAAGTGGTAAACCTGGAGGAAGAAAGAAGTCACACAAGCAGAGGAGCAGAATGGAAGTAAACTTAAGACTGGGCATAAGACCTAATGCTGACCTACTCACTATTGCAGCTAAAAGTTGCCGTGGCATTTCCCCATTAATACCAGTTTTATCAACAGGTTTACAGTGTAGCTGTCCACACAACAACGTAAGACCTACCCGTTTGGATTTATACACTCTGGACAGTATTTGTGAATCACTTTTTTCAGAGATTGAAAATATAGACACAGATATAATTGAACAATTAAAATGACCATGGGCAAGGTCTGAACAATTGTATGAAATCAAACCTATAAAGTGTTAAATATATTTGTTTAGGACTACTAAATTATGTTTTTGCACAAGAGTCTTAACCTCTTAAGCCCCAAGCCTGTTTTTCAGGTTTCAGGCTCGAAAATGACATGCCCAAAACAAAGGACTATAACTTAACTTCTAAAAGGGTTATATGAATAATTTCTTTTATCAAAGCAAGGTCACATCTGTGAGTTGGATGTAGAAGTGTCAGAATCAATAAAGATGTTTCAGTGTCAGAGTAAATCCAGATGGAACATAGTCAAAAAGTGTACATTTTTGTCTCCGCCCAAATAAAACCCATTACTTATAGTGAAAACCACCCTTGAATGATGGGTTAGTAGCCTAAAAGCTTTAGGAATCCAAAGTATAACATATAATAAGTACCCTGTATCAAGATTGAGGCAAAACAAGTGAGAATTGACCTTTTTAGAGAGATTTAGCAAAAAAAAGTCCAAGCGGACTAAGCTTTGGGCACATTTGGGTACATTTGGTTCCATCAGTGCCATTTAACCTTTTTCAGGTACCAGACTGTAAAAATCATTGTACAACATTTAATTATCACTATAGGTATTCATTCCATTAAAAAAAAAAAAATAATTGTTAAAAAAAAAAAAAAAATTAAGTGGGTGTGTGTGTGTGGAGTGTGTGTGTGTGGTGTGTGTGGGAAGTTCCCTCTTTGCATGAGATGCATGTTACTTGCACAATACAAATGAGGAAACTTAGGAAACATTTGACTCCAACTGGAGCAGATTTATTAAAAAAAATTAGCAACACACTATACAACAAGCATTTTTTGGGTAAAAAAAAAACTTTATACAAACCCTGAATGTTACAGTATTACTCCAGTAAGTCATGCCATGCCCTGTAAAAGTTATTTTTGGTAGTGAAGCACAGAGGGACCTGACACTTCCTGCAGTACACAGGTGTCTTCACCCTTCAGTTGCCAGCATCAGAGCACCTCCTGCAGTACCTCCTGACCTTGGTGGCATCTTCCCCATAATACTCGGGCATCCAGAAGCCATATCCTCATCGCCTTCCTCACTGTGAAAACAAATGTGGAAAAAACAAATAGATTAATTCTCTGGCTTGTACTTTCAAAAATGTAACTCAAATCAGAAATAATTTCTCTACAACAACAGCAGAACATCAATTTTGAGTGTGTGAAATAACATTATATCACTCAAAATGTATACCGTGTAAATTATGTGAGACAGGGTTCATATAATCTGTTCAATATTTAATATTAATATTCTGTCTGTCATATATATGTGTGTATATATATATATATATATGTATATGTATGTATGTATATATATGTGTATGTATATATGTGTATGTATATATATGTATGTATGTATGTATATATATGTATGTATATATATGTATGTATGTATATATATATATGTATATATATATATATGTATATATATGTATATATATATATGTATATATATGTGTGTATGTATATATATGTATATATATATATATGTGTGTATGTATATATATATGTATATATATGTGTGTATGTATATATATATATATATATATATATATATGTGTATGTATATATATATATATATATATATATATATATATACACGTGTGTATATATATATATATATATGCGTGTGTGTATATATATAGTTGTAAGTCACTTTGGATAAAAGCGTCAGCTAAATGAAATGTAATACCGTGTTAAATTCAACATGTATATGTCTTGTTTATTTCAACAACAAGAACAAGAAACGGCATCCATCTTCTTTGTTGTTGTTGAGTGTGTGAAAGAACATTATATCACAAGATGGATGCCGTCGTGTTATTGTCACGTGTGTGAAATTACTATAGATGAATACACTCTTACACCAAATAAATAACAAAAAGATAAAAACAGATGAATACTCTTACACCAAATAAATAAGTAATAGATACAAACAGAGAGAATCCATACCTTTCCGGTGACGGAGGTTCATAATCAGAGTCATTACTGTCCCCTTTGTGCGTGACGAGATCACTATCTTCCGACGGAGAGTCCTGAAATACGATGTCCAATGCCTCCTCGACGGACAAAAAAGTCTTCTTTCTGGCTGCCATTGTTACAATGAAGACAAAGAAAACAAATCCTGCTGTTTCGCTGATCGATCTGCCGTTCTCTGCTCTCCTGTCGCCGCGGGACATGCTATGCTACGCTATAGCCTAGTATGCAGCGTACAAAGACTGGGTCGTGCGTAAATCAGCTGATACAGCCTTTATTTATCCTTACGCAAACTCCTATCTCTGGAACCCATTGGTCGATTTGGGTGATTGACACCTTTTTTGAATCGTTAGAGCCAATCGAATCGAGTAGCAGTTTCAAATTACGTAAATACGTCATGCCTGCGGAGGGGGAGCTATGCGTAAAAAGCAGCTCCCGCAGCTGAATCCACGGACTGTTAATCGTTGGACCTACTCTTCTGCCGTGAATGAAAGGATTGATTCTCAGTAATCATTTTAAAGTGACAAGAGACATTGGATTAACCCTGAGCAGCGTTTTTATTCCTTTGAACACAACTTTTGATCACAAAACAGCCAAGGTAAGACCTAATTATTGTCAGGGATTTGAAAACTGATATTGTTTACTTGCTATGTTGTGGCTGCCAGCTCGGTTAATGTTGTGCCTGTAGTGATGGGGTGTACACCCATGGAATCTGTGGAATCTCAGCTTTCAGAAAATGTGTTGTTTGTGCGGAAAGGATGAATTATAAATGATCGTTTTTGTGAGTTATGAGCAGACATAGCAATTGCCCGTTTTTGACATGGGGTCATTTAGAGGCTTCTTGTGAGACTTATTTTTCGAAAAAAAAAATTGTTTTCGTATAGTCAGTAAGCCAAGTTTCCTCCGGTCAGATGGGTATGAAATATTAATAGTTTCATGAATGACACTTCAGATATAGCACTGTTGCTACATATATAGCATTTTCGGACCCGAGCTCGGGTCCGTGGGGCTTAAGAGGTTAAAGCACTGGACTGATATATCAGTTTATATTTATTGAAAGGGTTTCTTTAAGTTGGCTAGTTGGAAGATATGAATTAACATAGCTTCTGATTAGGAAAATGATATGTACCTGTAGTATGGCTTCTATGATGGTGATGGTCTTTCCCGTGCCCGGAGGTCCAAACAGCACATAAGGAATGGGCCGACACTCCCCTTCCAGGATCCTCTTCACCGCCTCTCTCTGAGGGGGGTTCAGGTCCGGGTTAAAGAAGTGCCCTACACTGGGGATGGGCTTGGATGACAGTGTTCCTCCTAAAAGCAATATAACACTTGTCAATGATATACTTAATCTGATATACTCAGGCAAATCTTGGACCATCTAAACACTAGGGCTGTCCCAAATACCATTTTTCGGGCTCCGGATATTCGGTAGTAATCAGCAGCAGGGGGGGGGGGTGCGTAGTAATCAGCAGCGAACCGCTTCAACACGTGTATTTCGGTTTATTCACGGCATTCATTTTGTTATTCTACACTATTGTTGTTTTATAGTTATTTGTTAATGTATACAAACCAATTTGTGTTCTTTGAAATTGAAAAGGATATTGCATTGTGTTTGTTACTTTCGTTGCAGTTGTATATGTCTTAAGGCGAGACACCGCAGGCAAAAACATCGTTTTTCAAGTACTGGTCAATTTTGAGATTTTGTGCTATTTTGATTCTATAACATGTTTTCTTTCAGGCTTTTGGAAGGAAAACGTACAAAATACACATTTAAGTGTTTATTTTACTATAGTTTGTCTATTTGCGTCTGTAGATTTCTCCTAAATTCACCAAAAGTTAGCATTCTAACGTAACATAAAGTACCGCGACAGCTGTGTGCACCATGTCAACAGAGATATCGTTGGAAAGCTGTGTCTCTCCTGCACAATCTCATTGGATCCAAATATGGTCATTTCCTTTGTATCAACAACCAATCGTGAAAGCACAAAGGGGTCTTAAACCAAGAAACAAAATCTCATTGGCTGGTGTCAATTTCTAGCAACGTGATTCGTTCAGATGCGTCACGTGGTGTGCTAAAACACTTCCTGGTTAGCTTTCCGCTAGAAATTGAAATCTCAAAATGGCAAAAGAACGGCGAAAAAAACGTTCACAGAGAAGACGACAACAATTGTCACTTACACGAAGCAAGATTATACAAAAAACAAATGACCCCGAACATGAAATACCTTCACAATTGAACCTGGCTTTATCCAAAGTTCAGATTTCGATTCCTGAAAAATTAGGGCTGTCAGTCGATTAAAATATTTAAATCGCGATTAATCGCATGATTGTCCATAGTTAATCGCGATTAATCGCACATTTTTTATCTGTTCTAAATGTATCTTAGAGGAATATTTTTCAAGTTTTTAATACTGTTATCAATATATGAGTGGACAAATATGCTTTATGCTAATGTTTATTATCATTTGAACAATGACAAATAATCTCATGAATATTAAACACAACAACCTCTGAACATTACAAATATTCGCCTCAATTCAACCTGGAACCTCTCTCATACAATGATACAATACAAATGGTGTGCGCGTGCGTGTGTGTGTGCGTGGAAGTGTGGTCTGCCACAAGCGGGCGGCAGGAGCGGGGCTGTCAGCATCAGCTTGTAGATGGTATTTTAAACTCGATGCGCTCTGAAACTACGGGGCGGCCGAGGACAAAAAATACACATGCGTTAATCGCGTTAAAATAATTAGTGGCGTTAATTTTTTTTTTGCGACAGCCCTAGTTAAAATATGTGCACGTTCGGAGGCAGTGGCTAGCGAAATGTGGCCGGCCTGAACCGAAAGATCCACAGGCGCATGTATGCAGCGAACATTTCAAGTTTCCGGACGACTACTCGTCTATGAGTAGTCGTCTTTAGAGAGTATGATAAAACATAACATGGGATTTATTGAACAACCATTACTTAATGGAGATGCAGTACCATCGGTCTTTCTGGTGTCATCACCGACCAGGACACCAGTTCGGCCAGTTGAGAAATCGCCCTCTGCAAGTGTGAAGCGACGGAGGACCAGAAGTAGTGCTCGGAGTAAGAATAAGGTATGTTATGGCGCATTTCCATTGCAGCGCATTTCCATTGCAGCGGGTAGCCCCGTTTAAACGTCCTTTATCGTCCAGGCCAGGACAGTTTTTGGTGGCCTTTCCATATAGCGTAGTACCGGCTAGTGGGTATTTTCCCCCAGTTTTTCCGGCCCCATAAAATCGTGGTTCTAGGGCCAGGGACAACGAGGCTGAGTATGCTAAACTAGAGAGGGAATCGCTAGCAAGGGTGGTACTACATGCATACATATCTAGTAATCAAAATCATTGTATCTACTAAGTAGTACTAAGTAGGCTCGAACCTGTATGGCTGAATTCCCCCTTCCAATCTCTTCATATTGCTCAAAACTTCGCCATGTTTTTGTGTGTTTACAAAGTGAACGCATGGATGACGTCACGACCATCACGTGACTACTGAAAATGGGCAAAATGGCAGCGGCCTGACGGAATATACAGGTATTTGATAAAAAAAGAGCTATAAAATCATTATTTACCGGGTAATATCGCTGATTTCTTCAGGGTATGGTTTAAACATAATGTTTCACTAAATACTGAAGTTTTGATTAATTATCTAATGAGTGGAGCATTCCTTTAAGTTAAAAAAAATTACCCTATTCACCTGGGGTGTCTCACCTAAAGGCCCTGACACACCAACCCGATTTTGGGAGTCAGAGGCCGTCAGAGGCTGTCGGGCATTCGCGGCGCCGTAGTCAGGTTGGTGTGTCCCGCACCGTCTGCCGTGACACGCCTTATTTGGACTGCCTGACCCGATGCATGGCCGATTCAACATGTTGAATCGGCCATGCATCGGGTCAGGCAGTCGGACCAAGCAATCACTCTTATTGGCTGTTCAGCTAGCGAATCAGAAGCGAAACGGAAGTGAGGGACGTAAACAAACGATTTAAGAAGTCACACACAGACCAGACACAGACCAGTGTTGCCAACTTGGCGACTTTGTCGTTACATTCGGCGGCTTTCCAAACCCTCCGGCTACTTATTTTTGTCAAAAGCGACTAACGACTGATCTAACGACTTGTAATGGTGTTATTAGGGACTTTTCTGGTGTTTGGAGACTCACGTATTGTTCTGCAGTTAACGAGCTGCCGTGAGCCCCTCAGCCCTCCCATAGTACTGACAGGCGCGCAGACTCACAGTTGCCTCCCGCAGCAGCTCAGCTGCAGTCAGAGCAGAGAGGAGACAGCCACACTCTCCCGCGTCGAGACAGCTTCAGTCACTTAATCACCTCGTCCACTGTGTGTGTGCCTCTCTGTGACAAGCTAAACATCCACGTAGGTCATCATGTCACAGTCTAAACTGTATTCACAAAAGTACAGAAAGGAGTGGGAATCAAACCCTGAGTTTAAAGGATGGTTGAAGCCATTTATTGGAGATGACACGCATACTATAGGCTACTGCCTTTATTGTAAGGGATATTTCTACTAAAAACTACTCAAACTATTTCTACTTTCTACTATAATACATGATAAAATATGTCTTGATTATATTTTGTAGTGTTCGGAATCTTCAAAGTTAACTGAAGTTATCAAATAAATGTAATGTAAAACTGAATCAAACCATAAACAAGGTGGCCTGTTGGGATTACTATATATATATATATATATATATATATATATATATATATATATATATATCTGCATTATTTTATCCCACTTTATGCTTTGCTCTTGCTGCTTATTTTACACTGATTTTATATCTTATTTCTTACTGATGTAAAGCACTTTGAACTGCAATCCCCTGTATGAAAGGTGCGATACAAATAAAGTTATTATTATTATTATTATTCAGATGGATGTTTCTGCCCCTCTGTTCATTCTCCCATTATCCTCCTCAATCTGCCTAGAAGTATTTTAATGTTGTAGCTGTTACTATAACCAATACTAATGCTAGGGCTGCAACTGACAGTTATGTAGGCACATTGTTATTGTTTCTTATCGCTAACCCCTTATGGCTGATAGCTCCAGTGCCGCACGAAACATGTTTTCGATGGACGAGAGGGAAATGGAACACACACGCTATTTGTTGTTTGTTTATATCATGGTCTGTTCTTCTTCTCTGTCTTCCGGTTGTTGCCTCTTTTGAATGACGAATACACACTACCGCCGCCTGCTGGTAAGGAGAGTTATTGCCACTCATGCACTGAAGTCTTTGCGGTGTGTTCCCGTGCGACACATGGCCAAGACGCAGGAGAACACCGCGACGCAACAGCCAGCGTCGGCGAGTCCTCTGGTGACTGCTTGGTGTGTCAGGGCCTTAAAGTGTAATTTTGGCTTGGCTTCCTATTTTGTATGGACATGCTTTTATTTTGAAGGAGAGTTAGCGCTATTGACAGAATGTTGTTGTTGCTATGGAAACAACGTGATGGAGATTAACGGAGAAAAAGTCATATCTACATATAAAGACGGAGAAAGTAAACGATAACGTTTATGGTTAAGTGTTAGCACCCCCCGAAGAGGCACAAGCTCTTACGTTGATATTGGAGTTTTCAATAAATCATTTTTTTTTAAAAACGAATAACGAAATTGAAACCCGAATAGCACTCCAACTAAACACTAAATGTACCTTTAGTCTGCGTGGCCTTTGACTGCATGTCCATGGAAACCTTTCCATTTTCCTTGGTTGGAATCTGGTGTTGAAATACAATTACACTTAAATCAAAACCAAGAAAATAAATGACAATATGTTTAAATCTTTATTTTTTCACCTCATTGCCCGTTGCTTTGTTTTGCTCCGTCTCATCGCTCCACTTCCCTGTCCACTGATGGGTCTGAACAGTCACTTTAGAGGGGAAGAGAACTGCACAACAGGATGAAAATGACAGAAATCTTACTGTGATACAAAACAACAGAAGGGTAAACCAAGATGGACTAGCAGAAATGCGAGGTACAAACAGCGCCCTCTGGAGGCGAGCTGGTGGTAATGTCAATGCGTGTCGTGAAAGAATGATTTTATAGTGTATCGCTTTGCTGGTGAAATAATGACCACAAAAGTTCACTTCTTTCTTAGAATCTTCTTAAATTGACTGATAAAGAATGTATTAGATTTGTTATCATTTGTATAGTGAAGAAGAAAACAACATTGTCAAAATCATTATCTGCTTTTTTTATAGGGAAAGTGATTTCACTATTCATAAGTATAGTGTATCAATTTCAGGGGGATACTTTCTTCAAAATGCCTTATAATGTACCTTTCAAAGAGTACTGCATACACTTGATTTATGGTGTCTAAAATGCCAGGAAACTACCAGAATTAAAGTAATTTGAAAAGAACCTTAACTTACTATTCCAAAACTGCTTTGTGTGTTCAAGTGCGTAGTGACACCGTCTCGTAGGCAATCTGATGATGTAAGCAGTCAACATACCTGTATTATAATCATTAAGCATCATTGTTGGGTTAAATATTTGTACATTTATTTGATGTAATAAAAATCACATCCTCTTTACTAACCTGTTGTAAGAGAACTCAACATCGAGTGGCTCCCCGAGGTAGCTACGCTGAAACTCCGAGTTCACTCTCAAACTCACAGTCTCTTCATTGATCTGAGTGTTAAAACAGAACATTAGATTAAATCTAAAGAGCATTTCTGTTTGATAACGCATGAAAGATGTCTCAGATTATAAAACATTTCCATACCTCTGTTACATAACCAACATACTCCATCACCACTCCGTCACTCTGTGGTTTCTTCAGTAATATTCTGTCCCCTGCAGAGCAAACTTTTCAAAACCCTTCTTGTGTTCCACAGAGGAAATCATAACGTTAGCAATAGTTCAACAATGATAAAGAAAGGCCCCTCACCTATATTGAGATTGGGTCTGCCTTCGGACAACCCAAGCACCTCTAGGTGCAGGTAGACCGCTCCTTTCTTGAGGAGGGCCCCGTGGATTGTTTGTTCTTTAATTTCCCTCTCTGCATGCAGCTCGTCCAGCCAGAGAAGGACGGAGAAACGCAGACGCATGTTGGATGGTGAGAGAACCTGAGCAGGCACAGCAGGAGAAGGAAAATGGGATTTTTTTCAAATTCTATTTTCTTCTGTGTCTCACCACAAGGGAAAGTGCATAAGTCTGCGATTGGCCGTGTGGATTTCGAAAGGATACTCCTCCTATTCCGCTATCTATTTAGCAAAGGAAATGCCGCTGCCTCTTGTTAAGTGTGGCCCACAACGATTGGATTAGGTTAAAAAATATATAGACAAACTAAAGCGTTTTTCCCTCATATTCCATTATAATGTGACTGTGGAAAAAACATCCCTGTTATATTACGGGCCCACGGCTTTGTTACGATGCAAATTCAGAGATGACATATTGATTGGGCGGTGGTGGCGAAGTCCATAGGGACTTGGCTTGGCAACTGGAAGGTCAAGACCAAGTGCTACCGAGGTGTCCCTGAGCAAGGCACCGTTCCCTACACTGCTCCCCGGTAGGGATGGGTACTGAGCCCCGGTATTAAACGGGCCCCGGGGCTGAATTATTAAAGACCGTGGTACCGTTAAGCTCCGACGTTAACGGTTATCTGTACTGGAGACATGTAAAAATTATATGTATACGTATTATTGCTACACAAACATTATATTGCAGTTTTAGTGTTGCCAACTCCGTTTCTAACATGCAAAAAGACTGCAAAATGCGTCTTTTTAGTATTTTCGATCTTTCCAATCCAGGCGAGAGATCTCGCTCCCCCGCCTGCTTGCGAGGGGGCGGGGCAGTTTACACACACGCAGCTGCTACATGCAGCAACACACACACACGGCGGAGAGAACGCGCTCCGAGGTGTGGTTAAACTATACCCGTCTCGATGTGGACAATCCTCGTTACCAAAAGTGGAATAAGTGTTTAGCATGTAAGGGCGCATGAGCAATTTGTCTAAACATTTAGCAAAAGTGCTCCACATTCAGACGGAGGAATGCACCGTCTTCAACTATCTTTCTAGTAGCTCTCTATCCCCGTCCAGGAGCAACGTTTCCACGTCAGGTGTTATGTATGCTAGCAGCAACACACGGAGTTAACTCAATTATACAAACCTGGGTTAATGATTAGAGGAAACTGAGTTATTTATTTAGTTAAAGTTTCAGCTATTCTGTTTACAGTTCTGTCATCACATGATTTAATACGATTTGTTAAAACATTGTTGTTTCTTTTGATGTGAAATATTATGTATTTAATTTAAATAAAAAGCAATGTTAGTTTTGTTCACAATTTGTTTAGTTAGTTTACCTTATTTTTTTCTCCAAAAGAACCGATAAGAGTACCGTTAAAAGACCGGACCGATAAGCGGTATCGATAAAAGTAGTAGTACCGTTAAAACATTAACGATACTTACTCCCCGGGCGCCGTTCATAATGGCAGCACACTGCTCCTAACACTAGGATGGGTCAAATGCAGAGAAACCATTTTGTTACAGAGTACCTGTAATGTGTAATGACAATAAAAGTGCAACAAAAAAAAAGATTGGTCGCACCATTATCAAAAGCTGAATCAACAAATGTATGCTGCAGGCTTAATCCAACCCTCTCCATCTTTAACTTGTATTACCTTATTCTACATAACCAGCTTAACTTCATCATGTCTCCTCACCTCTCCTAAGCAGGGCTGAACCACCAGCACGTCCCTCTGAGCATCCACACAGTCTCTGAGAGCCTGGGGCAGCGGGTAGTTGGGTAGGAAGTTTGGCAGGCGTCGCTTCGTAGTCCTGCAGTTGGATGATTCAATCACAAATTAAAAGAAGATAATGCAAAACTATTTTCCAGGAGCACCTTGCATACAATATTTACGAAGTTTCATTTGAGCCTTGATGCTTTTTGTCAGCAATAGAAACAAAATCCATTGTGTGATACCTTGGTGCGTCTTTTGGAGCAGCGATAGTTATCACTTGAGCAGGCACTGTGGAGGAGGCCTGAGTTGCTTCTCTAGGAGTGTAGGGCACTGAGGGCTGCAGCAGGGTCTCCTCTTTACTCCCCACTGTGACCTTCAGGCGCCTCCCGATGGTGAAAGAGGAGAAGTGCAGCAACAGCATCTCAGCACAGCTTCCCAGGCTCCTGAGCAATTCCCCACATGGAATTTAGTTTTACAGACAACATTCAAAGAAAAATCTCCACAGAGACGGTCCAATTAACAGAGCTTATTTTATATGGCAAGACAGATTCCACAGACTTTCCATTCTACTTTTGTCTTTTTGATCCATTACTCCAACGGTTTCTTTCATTTATCTATGCAGGAATCCTGAAGTCAAATGTAATCCCTTTTAACACCTTTTTAAAGACCCTTTCCATACATTTTAAGACCTCTTCGCCACTTTGAGTTCTAACCGGTTACATTGGAGACACACTTTACCTCACATTGACTATATACACTATTGATTGTCCTTCCTCCTTATCTTCCAAAAAATGTGAACAGTATGTTTTTAACAGTTGATTACCCTGAACTTTAAGTATAACTCAACTGAAAAAACTATTTTTTTAAAAACGTAATAAAAAACGTAATAATAATAATAAAAAAATAATCGTTTTATTTCGATTACGTTGTTTTCGTAATCGTTGCAAGCCATAATCGCGATTAAAATACGATGAATTGAGCAGATGACGTCAAATCCAACGGGATGCCATAAATAAACTACACAGAATCACACTACACACCTACGCAATGATTACATTCAGGCAGACTGTAGAATACAACCTCTTTGGACCATTTATATACTTATTGAAAACAAGCTACAAAATGTAATACCTTGGAAAATGCCGTTTAATACTTTTTAATAGCCTTAATGTTCGCTAAATTGATTTATCAACTTTTAATACTTTTTAAGTTGCAAAAAAATAACTTACTTTGCTTGGCATGCTAAGACAATAGGCAGCCTCTCTCCTGGTGAAATATCCACATTTCTGTCCTCTCTCTTTACACCAGGGGAATGGATAGTCTCCTTCAGCACCTCGTCATTTTCTTTCTTTACCTCCTTTGCATAACCACCTTGTTTTTCTGAAGACTGTGAGCAGTTTTGAGACTCTTCGCCGTTTTCTCGCAAAGGCTGTTGTTTCTGTCTCAGTGGTTTGAAGTCTTTGACAGAAACCAGGAGGAACTGTCCCTCTGAGTCCCAGCCAGCGATGTCACAGAACTTCAGTGTGTGGGTCTCTGAACCTTTATTTCTGATGTGAGAGGGATACAATGTAATAAATGCAGCGTATTGTGCCAAAGGTGGATTTGAGAGATTTGTTTACCAGAAGACCAATGATGAGGATTTAAACTACAGTATTGGACAATAAAAAATGACAATCATAAGCGTTTGTAACTAGTGCTTTGATATTTCTTAACTTTGAATATTTCCTTTCTTCGATCACTTACTGTATCCAAAACACCATCTCTCGCTTCTCGCCAATCATCAGATCCCCAAACTGGCCATAGTCCGATACATGCAGCCCCCCTTTGTTTTCCACAAGACTCTGGAGTTCAGTCCCTGGGAGACGTGTAATGGAAATATTCTCACTGAAACAAAAAGAAAAGAAGAAAAACATCAAAATATTCATCTGTATCACCCTTATCAAAAGTTGAATTAATCTGGAAAATACCATTATACTTCTGAAGAACTTTAAATAATTAGACGATTCAGCCATCTATTTAGCTAAAATAGTGGGGGAAAGTAGACCAAATCTCAAGTTCCAGCTTGCTGCTTCCTTGTTGTGTTAAACAAGACATTTGAACACCATGAGATCCTTTTTTCCCCCATTTTAGGATAATCTTTAATTGTTGTTGCAGCCCTAAAAAGATAGTAATCTAAATCCAATACCTCTGGCAGGGTGCCATGCACAGGGCCCTCCAACTGTATAAGGACTGACTGCTCTCCACCATCACTAGGTTGACCAGATGTCCTGGCAATGGCTGGTAGTGGGCAGGCAGCAGCAGAGAGTCCAGGTTGTAGAACACACTGTCCTCCACCACTCCATTTTTACCATAAGCGCTGGTCACACGCACCTGGAGATAATCGTTTATTCAAAGGAAGTAAGAGTAGTGAAACAGAATTGGATAGTACAGACATGAATGAGCATTTAATCATTACCACTTCATCAGAGTTAGGAACAATGCCAACTTTCAACAATGCAACTGAAGTACTAAAATGAATAAATTGTATTGAGTGGGTATAGTTAAAAACATTTAATGATGCCATTACCTGGTCTAGGCGGCTGTAGCGTAAAGGGGCCACAGAATTAGCCTGGGTGGTCCATTGGGTAGGATTGACAAAATATTTAGCTTGGACCCAGTCTCCTTTCATTGGCTCATAACCTGACACAAATAAGAGAGAAAATACAAAAGTGTGCCAACAGGCAGGAAAGTTAACATCAGCCTTCAGCCAAGTGCTAATAAATATTGGTGTGGCTGCAGGTTTGTCAAATCTACTCTCGGTTTGAGAGCTTACCAAACATCAACTGTAAAATGATGGCAGTAAAATCTGTTAGACAGGCTGGACGGTTATGGGACTAAGAGACCCACAGTGGGTGTGGACAACAAAGTTAATGTAAGAAAATGATTGTGGGGTCAAGAGGCTCACAATTGTAGCGTGTGAAGTACAGTAAGCATGGGTACCTTCCCATAAGCTGCTGCGTGGGAAGTATGTGGTCTGGTTTATGTAGCCACCATCTCCATCAAATGATGTGACTGTGCCAATGAGAGGCCGCAGCTGCATACTGTCAGCTTCTAAGGAGGTACTGCCTCCTTCCTCCCAAGCATCTGCACTCTTCTCCACCTAAATGACAAGATGAAATGGTGCAAGTTGGACAATTTCTGTCATGACGGTCGTATTTTTCTAATTGAATCACTGCCATTAGAATTAACAATACACAATGTAAGGCTAAATTCACACATTAGGCCTCAGACACATCTCTACAGTATCAACACAAACTCTTGATGGAAGACAGTAAAATGTTTAATTTGGATTCTGACTTTTGATTAAGATGGAGCACATATATATATATACATTAGGGGTGTAACGGTTCACAAACATTTCGGTTCGGTACGTACCTCGGTTTTTTGGTCACGGTTCGGTTCGGTACGTTTTCGGTACAGCAGAATTTTTTTTCACAAAACACAAAACATAAACTATTAGTTTTGGGTTTTTAATTATTATTAAACTGGGAATATTCACTCAAATACAAAATATAATAAAATGAACATTAAGGTGCAGCATTTCGATGAACTGAAATAATCTGTATTTGAACTGTAGCCTACTGTACTAGCAACTAAGCAGCCAGTTTGACATTAGGACTTGCTTGTCATTGTATTTTCATGTTTTTTTAAATAAAAATTAACTTGTCCACATTGCTTGCCGAAAGGGCAGATCTGCTGGCACTAACAATGTCTCCTGATGTGGAGAAAACCCTCTCGCTAGGGACAGAGGTAGCAGATACAGCCAGGTAGCGCATTGCTAACATGGCAACATAAGGATATTTGGCATTTGTAATAGCTTTGGCTCGGTCTGATCTTTTTGCGAGTGGCGGAGGCTTAAATGCTAGCGGGAGTTGGGTTTGCACTTCAGTCTTTTTTCTTTTGGTACCGGTGATATTCACGTTCGGGTGATGCCTTTTCAAGAGTGTGCAAGTTTGATGTATTGCCAGCCGCGTAACCAATTTTAGTTGAACAATGCCGACAAACAGCTTTGGTTCGGTCCACCTGTCTTTGTCCGTCATCCTTGTACGTAACTGCGAAACCAAAATGTTCCCAAACCGGAGACTTCAATGATGCTGGAGGATTTTCGAGCTCAACTTTATCTGCGTTCGCCATTAATTTTTGACAGTTCCTCAAATTACTGACTACATATGAACGCATCCCTCTGACCAGCTCTCATAGTATGCCTCTCATCCAATGAAATTACTTGCTCGCTCTATGACGCGTTGAACCCAATGTGAGCAAATTACTCTGAATGCTGCGACGCAGCACCTGAGATTACTTCCAAAAAGTTATTCACGTTCTCAATTTTTTACGTTTAACGTTATATTCGTTCGGTACACTTCGGTACACACCTGTACCGAACCGAAGGGCCCGTACCGAATAATTTCGGTACAGGTACGTGTACCGTTACACCCCTAATATACATATATATATATATACACACACACACATATATATATATATATATATATATATATATATACATATACATATATATATCAGGGTTTCCGCTAGGAATTTTTCTCGCCGGTCAAATGTCCGAACAGAATTTATTTTACCGGACAAATTTGAAACTTACCGGTCATGTTTCAATAATAATAATAATAATAATAAGAGTTGTGTAGCAGAGTTTCCGTTAGCAGGTAATCACCGGACTAGGACCGGATATGCTGATGTTTAAAACTCAGTTAATGGGAGTAATTTTTATATTGCTTCAGTTTATAATCGTAACAGATCGAGATTAGATTCATTTTTCAATAAATGATTCCACAAACAACAAACAACATAATTATTACATTCAAAGAAACTACTTGTAGTAGATGAAGTACATTATTCAAAAGTGTACATTAACTTTGGATAATAACACGGGAGAAACGGATCCTCCCTCTCTCCCTCTCTCCTGACAGCACGTCAGTTTCTCATGCAGCACGCTAAACAGTGGGCGGGGCTTCAGGTGATTATGCAGCAGCTGATCTGATCTCTCTCTCACGCATCCGGTTACACTTCACTCGCGTTTATGTCCATATCGATCAGATCCAGCTCTCCTGATCGGCCTTTATAGAGAGCACCGATCAAACTATTAAGAGTGAAGATCGGATCTGCGGCCGATCGATCGGAGCATCGGACATTTTGACCGGCATGTTTTGAATTTACCGGTTTTTATTCAATTTTACCAGCTAAAAAACGATAGTTACGGCTGTAACTACGGTTCTATGAGTCCCGGATGACCACCAGAGGCGGTGCTTTAGCACTGGATGTGTCCATCGCGCGCATGCGCAGCTCGAGTACCAATACCAACAAAGTCACCTGTGACCCACGTGACACCGGCTATATCAGCCGGTGTCGTCAGTGGATCTGTTCCCAGAATCTTCTCGCGAGCACACAAGAATTCTGAGTGACAGGATACTCTGGCGGTCATCCGGGACTCATAGAACCGTAGTTACAGCCGTAACTATCGTTCTATTTCGTCCCTACTGACCGCCAGAGGCGGTGCTTTAGCACTGGATGACCTATACCAACCATGTCATGAAGAATCCAAGCACTTACTCACCTAGCTGGAAGCAGCGGAGCTTGGCAACAGGACCACACCCAGAGGGTGAGGAGTGGCGACATTGACTCGGTAGAACCTGGAGAATGTGCCAGAAGACGCCCATGATGCCGCGGCACAGATGGTCTCCAGGGGCACCCTTCTTAGGGCAGCCCACGATGTTGAGATGCTTCTTGTAGAGTGGCATCTCACCCCTGATGGCAGGGGGCGGCCACTGGCCCCATAGGCATGTGTGATGGTATCAACCACCCAGTGGGACAGCCGTTGCTTAGAGAGAGCACGACCCTTCTTAGTGCCGCCATGGCAAACGAAGAGCTGCTCTGACTGCCGTATACCGGCTGTAGCATCAATATACGCCCTCAGGGCACGCACAGGGCACAGCAACTCAGGTGTGCCGCTCTCCTGTGGAATGTTAAAGCGTGCCAGCTGGATAGGCCGATTGGAGTGGGCTAGTGGAAGCACCTTGGGCAGGAACGCCACATTCGGCCAGAGGGTAACGCCCGAGTCATCGGAGTTCCACCTCAGGCATGTACTGCTTACGGAGAGGGCATGAAGCTCTCCGACTCGCTTCCCTGAGGTTACGGCAAGCAGAAATGCTGCCTTCAGGGACAGCCACTTAAGCCCGACCTGGGCCAGGGGCTCGAAGGGAGGAGATGATAGGGCATTCAGCACTAGGGGCAGGTCCCAAGCCGGGGCCCTTGGGGTGCTAGGGGGACGCTGCCGTAGAGCCCCTCTTAGAAAGAGGGACACCAACCTGTGGCACCCCACTGTGGCGCCATCGACTCCGACATGTCGGGCAGAGATCGCAGCCATATACACCTTCAAAGTGGAGTGAGAACGTCCACTCTCCAGAAGGGACTGCAGGAACTCCAAAATGGTGGCCACGGAGCAATGCCCCGGATTCTCAGCCTTACTCACACACCAGTGGGAGAAGAGCTTCCATTTGCACTCATATTGTGCCCGAGTGGATGGAGCTCTGGCATTCAGGATAGTTTCCCTGACTGATGCCGTGACGCCGCTCAACAGTGGGTTGGGCCCTGCAGAGGCCAAACCCAGAGCTGAAGGCGGTGAGAGTCGGGACGCCAGATCTGACCCTTGAGCTGTGACAGAAGGTCCTTCCTGTCGGGGAGACGCCAAGGTGGGCTGCAGCAGAGACTGCGCAGCAGTGGGAACCAGACTCTCCCCGGCCAGCGGGGGGCGACCAGAAGGAGCCTGTGCCCCTGAGTAAGGACCCTCTGAAGCGTCTGCAGTATCAGAGGCAGCGGCGGGAAGGCATACAGGAGAGTGTCCGGCCAGTCGTGCGCCAGGGCATCCTGACCCAACGGGCTGGTCACCTCCGTCCAGGAGAACCAGAGGGGGCAGTGCCTCGACTCTTCTGAGGCAAAGAGGTCCACCTCGGCCCTGCCGAAAAGGCTCCAAATTGTCTCCACCACCTCTGGGTGATCTGCGACCTGATTCAGGTCTCCTGGCAGAAAGACTGCCTGCAGACTGGCGAGGCGGGGGAGCGCCCAAGGCAAGAGGCTCTGTGAAACACGGAGCAGCTGTGTGGACCTGGTGCCCCCCTGGTGGTTGATTTGGGCAACGGCGGACATGTTGTCCGAACGAATGAGCACATGCCTGCACGCCAGTTGGGGTAAAAAGTGCATGAGTGCGAGCAACACAGCCCGCAGCTCCAGCACATTGATGTGGTGTGCACCTTCCTGGGCAGACCACTGCCCCTGCACAGTCCTGCCCTGCCACACCGCACCCCACCCCGAGAGACATGCATCCACAGTGACCGTCTCCCGGCGGGATGGGATGGCGCCCATAGGCACACCCATCAGAAGATAGGCCCTGTTCCTCCAGCGGGACAGAGAGTGGAGGCACCGCTGAGACACCCTGACTCTCTTGTGCCTGTGCCGTTTGGCGTCCAAGCGAAAGTTGTTCAGCCACATCTGCATGGGGCGCAGTGATAGCATGCCCAAGGGCACAACGGCTGAGGCAGCTGTCAGTCTGCCTAAGAGCCGGAGGAACTGGATGTAAGGCACCCTCTTGCCCAGTCTGAAGATGCGAAGATGGTGGGAAATGTCGTCCACACGACGAGGTGTCAAGTAGGCCCTCATGGCGACCGAGTCTAGGACCATCCCCAGGTAAGTGACCTGTTGGGAAGGGTCCAGGCAACTCTTCCCGGCGTTCACTGTTAGGCCCAACCGGGCTACATGGGATGAGAGGTGCGCCGTATCCTGGGCCACTTGGGCCCGGGACGGCGCGCAAACTAGCCAGTCGTCCAGATATGGCCGGACCTTCATGCCCTGTGCCTGCAGGGGAGCGAGCGCTGCCGCTACAACCCTGGTGAACACCCTTGGAGAGAGGGAGAGACCAAAGGGAAGCACCCAGAACTGATAATGTCGGCCCTGAAAGGCGAACCTCAAGAACTTTCGGTGATGGGATGCAATTGGCACGTGGAAGTAGGCGTCCTTCAAGTCCACGGTTGTGAACCACTCCCCCTGTGTGACAACACGAAGGGTGTCTGCTGTGGTTAGCATATGGAAGGGTAGTACCCTCAAGAATCTGTTGATTCCTCTGAGGTCCAGAACTGGACGGAATCCGCCAACTTTCTTACTCACAAGAAAGTACGCCGAGTAGAACCCCCCCGCCCTGAAGCAGGGGGTCCACTGGCTCGATTGCGCCCTTGGCCAAGAGGACGGACAACTCTTGGGCCAGAGCTAAGGCCTTCGCCGGGTCGTTGAAAACTGTCATACTGACCCGGCCGAAGGCTAGGGGCCGGCGTCGGAACTGCAATTCGTAGCCCTGGGTTAGGGTGGAAATCACCCAAGGGTCGGAAGTACAGGCAGCCCAGTAGCTGAGCTGCTGCTGGGAAAAACAGCCGACGACCGGCCTCGAGACTTCAGGGCCTAGCCCCCCGGCCCCTGGGGCCCCCTGGGGGGCGCCGGTAAGGCTCTGAAGCACGAGGCCGCCTGGAAGCCAGGCGACCTGGGGCACGAAAGCCATCGGCCGGTTGAGTGGGCCGCTGGGACCTCTGCAGACCACCCCTGTAAGCCGGTGGCTGAGTGCGGCTGCTAGAGCGGCCCCTGGGCCTGCTGGGAGTGGCCACGGGTCTGCGAAGACCCGAGAGCTGCTGCCTGGTCTGCCTAGCTTGGGCAGCGCGCTCCAGCGCCTCCAGGGCAGCTGACCCAAACAGCTCCCCTGGCACGACTGGTACGCTACGGAGGACTCTCCTACATGTCTCCGTCAGTGGTGACTGAGCCAGCCAAACCTGGCGACGAGGCTGTACCAGAAAGGACATAACTCGTCCCAATTCCCTCGTCATTAGGGCAAAGGCCTGCAGTGATGCATCACTGAGGCCCAGCAAAGAAGGCTCGGCCGGAGCCTGCTGCAGCGAGGCGGAGACGGCCAGCATTAGATGGGAGAGGGAGTTCCCGATACGACCCATGCGTGCTGCTGCGTCGTAGGCCCTACAGAGCAGCCCATCTGTGACCCTGCACTGAGGCTGAGGGCACCTGACCACAGGCCTTAGAGCCTCGTCAGGAGCCAGAATCAGGGAGGCGATGGCAGGCTCAATGGGTGGCATGCCACCCAGCCCCACCCTCGCCGGGTCCTGCATGGCAGCCAAGGTCCGGGCATCGGAGCCAGCGTGGCCGAGGGCCCTGGTGTTCCTCCAGCATGCCTGGAGCTCCCTCAGGTACTCCTCTGAAGGAGGAACGGTGAGGGGGACAGGGGCTGGGCTACGCCTGAAGAAGGCACTAGCCTGAACTAAGTCGGCCTGCGGAACCGGAATCTGCAGGTGCGCCAGGGCCGTACGAATAATGGCCGCCATGGAGTCGTCATCCACGCCCTGCCGAGACCCCTGAGCAGAGGAGAGGGAAGCCTCCTCGAGCGGGACCTTGTCCTCCGTCTCTTCATTGAAGAGGTTAGCCGAAGCCGCTAGCGACAAGGCATCCTCATACAGAGGTGCGGCAACCGAAGGAGGGGCGGCAACCGAAGGAGGGGCGGCAACCGAAGGAGGGGCAGGCGGCACACTAGCAGCACCTATACCGGGCCCTGGCTGAAGGGCCAAGAGGAGCGACTTCATTGTGTCCATGTCGGTAGCCAGCTGATCCACTTTAGAGGACAGCCTGTTTCTAGTCCTCCTATTGGGGGGTGCACCCATGGCCATCGCTCCCTCAAGTCGCCGGGGACGGCCGAACTGATCTGGAGGAGGATGTGACCAAGAGAGGTGTCCGTTGGCTGCCGCCAGCTGTTCCACCTCCGTGAGTCTAGCCATTCTGAGTGCCCGGGGCATGCAGCTACAGTTCATGCAGGCCCCTACCGTGAGAGCCTCCCTTAGATGCTCGAGGCCGAGGCAAGAGGGGCAGCGGTCATGGCCGTCCTCGGCCTCAAGAGAAGCCATACAGGCGCTACATGCATGAGCCATTCTGTAGGTAGCCAGACGCAGCGTAGCCGGGAGCGGGTGCGAGAACACAGCCTTCACCAGCTACCTGCTTCACAGAAAGAGTAGAGCCGCGCCGCTACTCGCCAAACAGAAAGAGGGATGTAAGTATACCCACGTTACCGGCAGAGGGAGCGGGAGCGAGAGCACTGCCTTCACCTAGCTGGGTTAATAAATAAGGCAGTTTACCAGGAGCGGGGGCGAGAACACTGCCTTCACTGGTTGAGCTAGAGGCGAGTGCCAGATGCAGCGTAACCGGGAGCGGGTGCGGGAACACAGCCTTCACCAGCTACCTGCTTAACGGGAACCGGGCAATTTAGCGTTTACCAGGAGCGGGGGCGAGAACACTGCCTTCACTGGTTAATTTAAGACAAATGCCAGATGCAGCATAACCGGGAGCGGGTGCGGGAACACAGCCTTCACCAGCTACCTGCTCAACGGAATAAACGAGGCAGTTTAGCGTCTACCAGGAGCGGGGGCGAGAACACTGCCTTCACTGGTTAATTTAAGACAAATGCCTGATGCAGCGTAACCGGGAGCGGGTGCGGGAACACAGCCTTCACCAGCTACCTGCTCAACGGAATAAACGAGGCCGTTTAGCGTCTACCAGGAGCGGGGGCGAGAACACTGCCTTCACTGGTTAAATTAAACACGAGTGCCAGATGCAGTGTAACCGGGAGCGGGTGCGAGAGCACAGCTTTCACCAGCTACCTGCTTAAAGGAATAAACAAGGCAGTTTAGCGTCTACCAGGAGCAGGGGCGAGAACACTGCCTTCACTGGTTAAATTAAACACGAGTGCCAGATGCAGCGTAACCGGGAGCGGGTGCGAGAGCACAGCCTTCACCAGCTACCTGCTTAAAGGAATAAACAAGGCAGTTTAGCGTCTACCAGGAGCGGGGGCGAGAACACTGCCTTCACTGGTTAAATTAAACACGAGTGCCAGATGCAGCGTAACCGGGAGCGGGTGCGAGAGCACAGCCTTCACCAGCTACCTGCTTAAAGGAATAAACAAGGCAGTTTAGCGTCTACCAGGAGCGGGGGCGAGAACACTGCCTTCACTGGTTAAATTAAACACGAGTGCCAGATGCAGCGTAACCGGGAGTGGGTGCGAGAGCACAACCTTCACCAGCTACCTGCTTAAAGGAATAAACAAGGTAGTTTGGCGTCTACCAGGAGCGGGGGCGAGAGCACTACCTTCACTGGCTAAATTAAAGACGAATGCCTACCTGCTGAACGGGAAGAGTAGAGCGGTGCTGCTACTCGCCGAACAAACAAAGGGGATGTAGCTACACCCCAAATCAAGAAGCTTTACACAAGCTAAGACCGGAAACTGGCTTTTAAAGAAAAAACAGCACGGGAAACTCCGGTGCTTAACACGGCGTCAGCCGAGTGGCTGCAGCGCTACTGCTAACTAGCTCAATGCTAATGAAGTTCGCAGAATAAGTACAAAAGCACAGCAAGGGCAACTCCTGGGAGAGGGAGCGGAAACACCTCCGTCACCATAAAAGTTGAAGCCCAAAAAGCAAAACAGACAGTAACGGGACAACTAGGTTGGGAGAGGGAGCGAAAACACTGCCATCACCAACCAAGCCGACACCAACCTGTCCGAACGAAGTCTCTGCGCAGCCAGCCACAGCTCCTGGAGGACGGGTAAACCCGCGGCCCCGACTGGATGAGTCGCGAAGCTGCACGCAGCCAGCTGTTTGCAGAGAATCCTTAACAAATATTCCAACCGAACGAACGCTGTAGGCTACAAAAAATGTAGCCAAGGTACTCTCGCACAGCGAGAAGATGAAAGGAACAGATCCACTGACGACACCGGCTGATATAGCCGGTGTCACGTGGGTCACAGGTGACTTTGTTGGTATTGGTACTCGAGCTGCGCATGCGCGCGATGGACACATCCAGTGCTAAAGCACCGCCTCTGGCGGTCAGTAGGGACGAAATAGAACAGTAATTACCGGCTAACGGAAACCCTGATATATATATATATGCAGACCCGACCGATCACAACTTAATTCACATCAGGTAAACATAAATTGTATGATGTTAGCAAATTCATGCTGGAGCAAAGAACCGGATTCTCACCCTTAAAGCTTTCCATCCCCCTTGGGCACCATCACGTACTGCTATGCAGTTCACCACGTCCCCTTCTTTCAGAGGTATCCCGCCCAACACTTCTCCGGTGGTGAAGTAGATAGCATCGTCAATCATGCCATAGTCGAGGCACAGCTGGGTCACCACACTGCCCCGGAGGTGGCGAATGTTTTCCTGGCCTGAAAGCCAAAAGAAATGCATGGCATGACATATGCTGCCGTGTTTTGCTATTGTAATGCTTGAACTTATTATACTTAGAAGAATGTTGCATTTACCTGTTGCATCAGAGCAAAGGCCCTGTCCATCAGCCTCTCCAGTCCTCCACAATGGAGAGACCAGCTTAGACAGCATGCACCGCACAGCTGTTAGCATATTATCTTCAAAATGGTAACTTAGCCGATGTAGCTAGCGTAATATTTCCACACTAGGAAAACAAAAAAGCAGTTTTTATTAATCTTGCAAACATTTGTTACCTGACGTTATTAACAAGCTTTTAAGTTTTGGATATTATTTTTTACATGGCATTTACTCAGTTAGCTTACACGTCCAGGCCAGGGACAAACAAAAAGCTAATACAAAATATAGTCATTTCTAAATAACCAAGAGGCTAGATAGTTAGCTCATTTCAAAGTTAGCTAGAAGAAAATGCTAATTACAACATTATATTACTTCCGAGCTAATGTTAGTTAGCTAAAAGTTACCTTAGCTATAGTACAAAAGGCGGAGTATGAAGGAACGAAATTGAGAACATTATTCAACGAACAAAGTATATGTGAGGTTAATTATAAATTACCGTTCTCAAAACAAATATTAGCTTAACTAACGAACAACTTCACGTGTTGGGGCGGAGACCTCTTCATTCGTTGGTACGCATTGCACATGTATGCTTACGTGCGCGCCGCCGCTTGATCACCGCGAGGGGAGGTGTAATGAGAAATGTGGTGAACCTACCAAAAATGTAGACGACTCTGATACTAAGTCACCGGAGATATGTAGTTTGTAGGGCCGGGACTCGATTAAAAAAATTAATCTAATTAATTAGAGGCTTTGTAATTAATTAATCGAAATTAATCGCATTTTTAATCGCATATACATATTTGACCTAAGAACAGTGAGAAGCAATTTTTTTTCACATGGATTTTAGTATACCATTAGGCGCATTCACACCGCAGTACTTTTCCCACAAAGGTTCATGAGAATTTAGTTCATGAGAACTCTTTGAACCTGGGGGTGGATTACGCAAATGAAGCCGCTGACGTCACTTCTTCTTCTTCTGCTTTGGGTTTACTAGCAGGCCGCAAACCACTTCACGGCGTATACTGCCGCCCAAAGTCCCCGGCCGGAAGTCCCCGGAGTTGGGGACTGGCTTCAGTAGAAGCTGCTGGGAGTCCCAGCAGCCTTCCGAGTAAATCGCCAGAACGCCGACACCTCCTCATCTCCACCGCTCCCATGTTTTATTTTGTGTTGCCATAAGTTAGTCTCTCTGCGTTTCTGCGCTGGGCTAATGCTAATAATGCTAATGCGAGGATAATAAATGGCGGCTTCACAAAACTTTTTGCGAGTTTTACGGGGCGTGGTTTGCAATCCGCCCAGCCAATCAGAAATATAGCTATTTTCTCACAAGAGAGCCGTACGAAAGTCCCTGCTCTCTAGCAGCTCTCTGCTCTCTAGCAGGGACTTTCGTGGGGGTAAAAAGGTTCTCATGAACTAATTTTAGTACCGGCTCTTTTTGGTGTGAACGCGATAAAAGAGGCTAACGTCCACGCTAGCTTCCACGCTAGCTGCTATATGTTTTGCATTGAGGTGATACTTGAGGCTTGATGTGCTGCGGTGATATGCGAATTCCTTTTTGCATAATTTGCACACAACCGTGCTCTTATCGACGCTTCCATCCGTACGTTTTTTAAACAACATTTCCCACTGTTGTTCACTGTGGTTTGTTGTTGTCTGAAGTCATGAACGTTAGTTGGTGCTCCAGTATAATCGGTACGCCTGAAACTCATCCAGTGAGAAACGTTCCGCGGTGCAAAAATAAGTGCGATTAAAATGCGTTAATTTTTTTAACGCGTTAATTTTTGTGTAATTAATTAATCTTAATTAACGCGTTAAAGTCCCGGCCCTAGTAGTTTGTATTGCTCTTTCTTCCTCTATGGTTGGATGAGTAAATAAAACCATTTGCAAGTGAGTTTTATCTATGTTTAAAATATAAATAGAACGTTTGTGACCCCCCTGCTTTCTTTGTCTTTTAGTTTTAAAGTTGATACCTGAAGGCCTAAACGTATTTTTTGAGAGTGGTAAAGACTTATTGACCTAAAAAAATGGCGAGGCACAAAAATGTCTGTATAAATCACAGAGGTATAATAGATTGTGTTCTCCTTGCCCTCCACTGTTGTTTGTTTTGGCTAAAGCAGTTACACGTTAATTCTGCATTGAAATAAATCTTACATACAGATTTGGAAGTCTTTAGCAGATGGCTAACTCCACTGGGTATGTCACCACTGTAGATTAATAGGGACTTCATGATGTATATCCAGAACCAAAAGCCCTGTGAACACTTTTGCTTTTACACAATTTAGTGTATGCAATGCAGTAGGACATTTGTCACAGCTATCCAGCTTGCATTGTAGACACATTTGAGAATTACTGCATCAGCTGTTTACTCGCCAACTGTCTCATTCATCTCTCTGCTCTTGCAAATGGACAGTGTTTTTGGCACTTCATGCCAAACACTTAATCTGACGATTTGACACCTGGAAGGAAACCATCAACTGTGTTCCTTCTAAACAACACCCCAGTGCACATTCACACAGTGCCATCACATCACACCTGCCATTTGCCAGTGTGTCCTCTGTTGCTTTTCTGAATTCTGGACAAACTGTACTGATGAGTCATCATCATCTTCTGTTAAAGTGAACATCACAAAACCAAACTGCTTCATACAACTCAGTATTATTTCATTGTAAGATCAAGCTTTGACATGGCCAGATTGATAGTGTTGCTGCCAGGTTTCAGCCTTCACTCTCATGTCTTAGTAGCCTTTTAAAAGCATTTTTTGCTTTTATGTCCCCCTGTGTGCTTACCAGCAGGGCTGTAAATATGTGGTTTTTGTAAGCATTGCCAATGGCCCAAGGGATTCTGACTATCCATGGCCAAATCAATTCAAGCACTTTGGAGATTAATTTCAGGCAGGGCTGCCAAAGTGTAACCTATATCACAGGCTATACAAACATTTTCTTCTGGCAGCTCTTCCAGATGGTAAAATCTGTTCTAATGTGTCGTCTAACTTATTTAGATACATCTTTGGCATTCACTGTAAGGCAAGGCAAGGCAAGGCAAGTTTATTTATATAGCACTTTTTAACACAAGGCAATTCAAAGTGCTTTACAAAAAATGAAAGACATTAAGAAAAAGGCATTTAAAATCAGTCATTAAAAAGAAAAGCTAATAAAATAAACATTAAAATAAAAAATACATGGATAAAAGTTTCAGTGCAGTCTAAGATATGAATAGTTCAATTACTGTAGGTTTCATGGCTTAATATGAGTGAACTCAATCACATGCAAGCATACATTGTAAGCAGAGACTTTGTCACTGTCATTGTGACTCTCTTTTCAGACATTAAGAATGCCAGTTAAGACATATTGTGTGTTTTAGGACCCTAACCATCTACTTAATCACTGCCAACCATTTCTCAAATTGTACCATCTATTTTTACGATGATGGAATTACATTTTACTGGCCACCAGGGCAGTAGCCAGGATTTAAAGAATACTGAGTCCAAATTGGCCGAGCACAGCTTCAGAAATGTTTAACATAGCCACCCAAAAATGTCTTCTCTGACATTTCTAAATTGTATTAATGAAATTAACCTTTAATTTGGAGCTTGACATTTGGTGACTCCTTGAAGGAAACATGTTTGAACTTCCCACCAGCACAACACTGTAATCCATTCCAATAAATAGAAATGAATGTCAGTATTGAGCACACTTAAAGTGTCAATAGATTCAAATTGACACCAAGTAATCCCAACAGTTTTGATTGTATCAGACAATGTTCCTTAGCAGATGAAGTTTGCCCAGTTGTCATGTGATTCTAGATTACAGTTTTTCTGAGCACTTTGCTGATATTGCATCCAAATTGGCCTCAAAATCGATATTTAAGGTTTTTTTCTTGAACTTGGAAACACTATTTGATGAAGCTGTCCCTTTATTTAGTAGCTGTTCTGCAGTTTTTGATCATTTACCACCATCGTTCAATGTTTTAAACGTGTTAATTCACAATTATAATTACCCTTATTGCCGTGCCGCCTAACTTTAGCAAAACAAAAAATGGACATGACGTGTACTGTGGTTTGTTATTTGTCTCGTGAAATGAACACTCTCTATAAGCAGATTTCACACAGCATGAAGAATGTTGAAAAAAACAGTCTTTTTTTTAAAGTATGCTTTGGAAAATGTTCAACAGTTAAGTGAGGGTAAACCCTGTAGGATTTGCAGTTAATGGTCTTGCAAAAAGTAGTAAAACATGCAAAAACACTGATATGGCCTATATGGCAGAGCAGTTATGGTTGATTTACAGCTGTTCCTAAAAAGCATTTTTATGGTATAGGAGGTTTTTAAAGTGTGTGCCTTTGGGAGATTGTGGCAAGTGACAGCACATTAACATTTCAAGTTTATACATGAACCATTAAAGCTGTTTCCACGGGGGCTGCCTAGAATCATACACTGTATTTTCAAGAGCACATGGGCCACTCATAGTGTTATGTTCATCTGTCTGAGGGCTCAATGGAACGAGTTTATTCTCTTAATCTATATCTGCAATGTATGTGCATATATTTCATATGTCTGTGTAATGAGTAGTGTAATGTATAGTTTTTCCTAGAGAAGTACTTTGACTTGACATTGATGTGATGCTTCCTCACCACTAGAGGGCAGTGGAGGCACTCTATGTACACAAATTAACTACTGTTTTTGCTGTTGAGTGCAAGTGAGGCCAAGGGATGAACATGGGATGAATCAGATCAGATACTAATCTCAGTCTGTGTTGCTAAAACTGGACACTCTACTTACACTGCTCGATGACAACAAATACCAGGAATGCCCAGAAATGATGCCAGCTATTCTCAGGACTGTAGGAAAAAACAAATTCCCCTCTTTCTTCGGGCTAGACTTCCCTTTGTAATTAGCAGATAAATATGAACAAGGGGCAATACAGTCATACAATCTGACTACGTGATGGAATTTGAGAGTTGTCTAACTGCTCATATTGCAAAAAATAAGCATGTCAACAAAAACATGTTTACAGAATGAATTGAAATTACACCAAATTAGGCCAATAAACTCAATAATAAGTATTTTCACATGATAATGACTTGCCAAAATATGCTTTTAATTGACAAACATCTCTACTTATGTACTTACAACATATATTATTTTTCGCCCACAAAACAACTACATCAGTCATTATTATAAGATATTGAAATCTTACAACCAATAATACTATCATGATAATATAGTTCTCCTTTCAGTGTATTATGTCCAAAAGTAATAATAATAGATTACATTTGTAGCGCCTTTCCAGGGACCCAAGGCCGCTTTACATGGTGAATAAACAAACAAACAAACAAAAGGGGCAAATAATAAAGTACAGAAAGGTTATTGTAAACTCTGATACCACAGACGCACTTTAAATCCTCAGAATATGGAGAGAATATAGGAGTTTCAGTTATTAAACTCTAAACTTTAGTTTTTTCTTTGGTTAACATTCAAAGGTGACAAACAAAAGTTGTTAAAACTGTGTTTACAGTGGTCTGTAGTGCATAGTGCAGGCCACATGGAAACATGGGATTTATCAGATAATCCGTTCTGAGGTTTTTCTCAATTCTCTTTCAGTATGGAAACCAGATGCAAATAGGAATTCATTTGGCATGATAAATGTTTATAAAACATAAGGGAAGTGTAGAAACATTGAAATGGCAAACAGAGCCAAGCATTTATTCCGGTCTGCCATTCATTATATTGGAATGAATGCACAACCTTGTACAGTATAACATTACATATCTAAAAGGTCTCTCACGGTGTATATATTTCACATATTTTATAATTTTGTTTCGCAGTGCTTTGAGTTTTTCATGCTTAGAATCGACAAAACTGCAGCCAAACTTACTTTAAACTATAATAGAGCTGCTGTTGTTTCTTTTAAGATCTGCAGCTATACCCATCAAGCTATGATATAACTGCCAAATCCTATATTAAGAAGACGAGTACTCAAAGAGCACTCACCTCACCAAGGATGCACAACCATTCTGTTGTTTTTACGATAAAAAAATGCTTACAGGTTTTTTACATTATGGAGAAGGATCGTATGTTCAATACTTATCATTGATGTTACTTATGGTTTTCTGTTCAGACATTTACCAAGTCACTCCCTGCATGCCTTGCAATACTATTTAGGCTACAAGCTGCCACTTGGAGCCTAAATGTTACATTCAATGTTGTCACTTGACACCCCAAATCAACACCCATTGTCTTTTTGTTAAACAGTCAACACTGGGCAAACAGGTTAATTAGTTAAAGATGATAGCATACATTTTTTTTAATGTGATTAGGTGAACCTACACTCACGTCACAAATACCATTTTTGGTTGGATATCGTATCTGTAATATATTCGTATGTTGCTTTCAGTACACTTCAAATGAAATTTAGGAAACACCCTTTTTCTTGGGCAACTGCTGTTGGTGACAAGAGTCCAGGCCAGGAAACAGTCCAGCACATGACCTCTGTAAAATCACAACATGATGTTTTTTATATATTGATGTAATGTATTGATTAGAGAGCTGATAAATGTTGGTACTTGCTGACAAAGCTGATTTCCTGTTTCCATATGCTAATGAGCTGGTGGGTGTGGCTTTTTATTCAATGGTGGTGGTATTGATCTTTTCATATCAGCAACCTTTAATTAGGCTATATGTCTCTAGGAGTTAACCGGCCAACGGGTAAACACATGGAAAAGAAAACATGACATAATGTGATAGTAAAAGTGTGAAAGGGCGTGTAATTGTAATCAGTAAATGTTAATCTGTGCTTGAGCTGTGAATGATTAAACATTTTGACAAAGATGGATCTGTGGGGATAAGATATTTGAAGGGTAATGGGGGGTGGGGTGTCACCTTCTGTGCACATGATTCCCAGCTACGCCTCTGATCAGTGGCAGTCAAATCAGAGATGTGAGAGAGGAAGAAGAGAGCACAAAGAGGGAAGGCAGGAGAAAAGACAGGGAAGGAGGAGGAGGTCCCCGTAAACCACGCCTCCGGTCTCGTATCCTCTCGCAAGTCTTATTCACAGCCTCTCATGTTGAGGATAGAGAAAGAAAGGAGAGAAACAAGAAGAAGGGCACACGAAGAAGAGGAAGGGAGCAGCAAAACGATCATGGCAATACCCAAAACGTCTCAGCTTGAGATAGTGTCCGATCACAGCGCACCTCTACCGCCGCCGACTACTGCACGGAGCATGCAGCCGCACAAAAGACAGAGCCCAGATGAATGAGGAGCTGTACCTGGGCCGTGGACAAAATGAGGGTCATCTTCATCCAAAACGCCGGTTTCGTCGCAGCTTTCTCGCCTTTTAGATGTGAGTCGGTGATGTTGGCAGCGTTTAGGACGACAGATAAGGTGAACGAGCCAGAATTAACCACAGCTAGATCATGCAAGTCGACTGAGGAGTGAGGAGATCAGACCGATTGATTTAGTGTTTCTTTTATTGGGATAGAGTTTATACATACATTATAGCCAATTGATCATATTTAAAGCCAGCGTGTGTTCCGCTTCCGGCATGCAGCCTGCTGTCGAAATCTGAATACATATTTTATTACATATTGGCAAATAGAATAACATTTATCCAGTGATACATGACTATGTATCAGGTAATTATGGACCGATAATGTCCTTACAGACTTTGTGCTTAATCTATTAGCAGATTAATTATATAGCAATAATAACATGAATAGGTAGGAGGAGTGTCTCTGTTCGCTTTGATCAAAGCCATTGATCAACTAAGACAATCTGGAAATGTTAGTTTCCATGTGTAATTATAGGCTATGACTAATAGGCTAAGCGTTATTCCTTGTAATTTATTTATTTATTAATAGCCTACTATTATTAGACCTATAAGTATTATATTATCAATTTATTTTAGGTAGGTAGTTTGAAATATTTAACAGTGGGAAGGTTATTAAAAAACTTCCCTAGTGAGATGGAAACCTCTTATTTATCGCCCCACCGGGGGGCACCCCGTCCCGAGGCCCAGAGAGGCCAAACCTCAGCGGGCAAACCGGCGGGGGGTGACCTCTCCCCTTCACCTCCACCTCCAACACTACCTGCCGGCACTTCATCCGAAGATGCCCCGGCAAGCAGTGATGGACGGAGAAACTCGGGCGTGAAGAAACACCACCACAAGCACAACCTGAAGCACCGCTACGAGCTGCTGGAGACGCTAGGAAGAGGCACATATGGCAAGGTCAAGAAGGCCATCGAGCGACACTCCGGCAGAGAGGTGAGCCACTTAAGAGACGCTCTAAGCAGCTGTAAACATATGTCATGATGCTTTTAGTGGGTTTGTTATACATGCTTATTTCTGTGAAGCACTTAGTAGCCTACAAACAACATTGGTCCTAAAATAAGTGCTTGGTTGCTCTCCTTGGCGTGTGCATGTCCTTCCCCTCTGGGAATTCCCCCTGTGCTGAAAGGGCCCATGGGGCCAGAGAGTTGTGGTTGCACACGCCTGTCCTTTGCGGGGCCTCACGACCGGATGCTGGAGTGCAAATCCGGCTACTGACTGACTGATGGGACTCCAGTGATCCCAAAGCATCATGGAAAACAGCTAACAGTCCCCTAGAGATGCTACTAGGGCCCACTCACATGTTTGCGGTCAGTGTTTTAGACACCCTCTACATCCTTTCAGTTCTGTTTTGAGTCTGATGGGTGTGAGGGTGTTTGCATCATTCTAACACTTTCTGTTTCTTTATTTGTAAATATTTCTTGGCTTTATTTTCTATAGTTGACTCATCCTCTGCTCTAATGTAATTGAAGACCATCACATCTCTCCAAATATTTTTTTATATCCTCCTGTGGCAAAATGTGACCCCTGTGCCCAATCTGGCAGGACATGATGAACTTTCCATGTGCAGAGAATACCAGGGGGAAATTTAGTATAGGTCAAACATTTCCCCTAATGGTTTCAAAGCTCCTGCATGCTTGCTACGGGAATCATAAAAACTCCGGTAGGGCTACTCTCTCTTGGCCTGTCCCACTTGGCTCCTTGTACTATTCAGTATGTTTTCCTATTTATTATTGCCATGGCAGCAGCTCTCATGTGAAGTATTTTACTTTCACTTGTATTATAAAATTGCACAATGCATGTTTACTGAATGGGTCAAGATACATTATTTTTTACATTAGTAAGTTTGACATATTGTTCCCTTAATTTAACTCAGATTGGCTGAATCTTTTTTGCTTTGGATATGGTTTAAGACTTTCCTTCTGAAATGAATTGATTTAACATGCAAATGAACTTGAACGACTCTATTTCTTAACATTTTTAGTGATTCTAAAACATTGCTTTAATGCCTTCCCTCCTTTTACTGAGTTTTAAAAGTACATCTTCTACATTTTTAAGCTTTTTAATCATGTTTTGGTTATTGTTGGTTTTGGCTGTAGTTTGTGCAGAATGGTGTTTATTTTTTAGGTCTACCCTCAGTGAGAGAGATGGGGTGACAAAACAGTCAAAATACATACCTGTCAGTATACAAACAAATCTTTGTAGGTGAAAACCCAGTGGCCTGTTGCCTTCCTTTCTCCTGCAATCTGCTGCACAGCTCCAAGCATAGCATTCAGACTTTAAATAGCATCTCTGTAAAGTATAGGACTCTCTTTTCCCCAGTGTTTCACGTGGGAGTTTGTATATCTTAGGAAAGTACTTTGGTTCCACATGGTGTACCAGCAGAAAACCAAAAGAGCATGACTGCCAGCCACCTCACGGGCCACGTGTGTCTGGCACTGCGTTGCTAGAGTTTACTTGACCTCTGACATAAAGTTAGTCCCCGGTGTCCATGTGGCAGAGACAGTGATGCGGTGAGACTGTTATACAATTATCTTGAAACCCTGTACCTTTTCCTGGTTTGTTCACAAACAAAATGAGAATGGCAGAGAGAACTAAGTGAGGAAACAGACTGAGAGAGTTTTGTGCGTTACTGTTTGTATGAATGCACATGTGTGTAAAGAGCGGAAGGCACATGAGGGAGATTGATTAAATGTGGGCACATTCAGTGTGTCAGCGAAAGTGGAACTGAGTGACTGTCTGCTTTAATCTGCAAAGCCATAGTCGTAGTGCTTGGCAACTCAGTGGAAACCAACATTACATGTGCAATTGATAGATATCATAGTGGGGATATGTGCACGTGCCACTAGAATATGTGTTGCTTGTTTATATACACGTAAGAGGGGGAGAAAGAGACTTGCTGTGTCCTATTTGGCATTTAGATGACTGTAGTGAAAAGGTTGTGGTGACAGCTAGGCCTAAAATTGGCAGTGACACATGAAAGGCCATCCACGGCAGGAAATTAGATTGAAGGGGAAGGTTAATATCCTGTATGGGCGATCCATCGCTAACTGGGGAGACGGGCAGTTAGCACAGAGACACAGGGAAGCCCACCACCATAACAAGATAGGGACAGCCTCAGTTAAATGAGGTTAGAGAGTGATATTAATATGAGCTTTAACCACCAGATTACATCATTGCCTAAAAATTGATTCACTGGGGAGGTACGCGGGAGGGGAACACACTGACATTCCTGTGCTATATGTGGTGCCGTTGATGAGGTATTATGATTCCTGGCTGTGTTTGAGAATATAGTTCACTGGAAAAGTGACGGGCTTCTGCCTCCCACTCACTCTCTCTGTCTCCCCCTGACTCAGACACAAACACACACACTCAACACAACAGATGATCAGGAACTTTAGAGAGACACAGAAGGGTGAGCTTGTGATGAATACTTCATCTATTTTAATGGCCTGAGAAAGCACAGGAAGATGTCAGGCTCCAGTGAAGCGAGACATGGACTTTCACTTCAAACAGCTCCATTGCGCACAAGGTTGGGGGGGGCGGGGCAGACAAGGACGGTCTCATACCTGGCAGGGGCCGAAGTGGGCAGCAGTGCAGCGCCTGTTTACTGTGAGTGACAGTAATAGGGATCCACTTAAGGACAAGCGTAGCTGTGTCAGCCAGCAGGGCCAGCTGGCAAGTGGCTGATCTACAGTCCTGTTTAATGATCCACATCGGGGTCGGGCCAGGGGAACATGAGGAGATACACAAACGATACCTGGCCTTTTCTCAAGCCCAATGCGGGAGAGCTGGCTCGTTCAATTAGTTAACTACAGTGTGGAATGATTGTAGCTGTTGAAGATGGATTACTATCCTTCACCTTTTTTTTAGGCAGCTGTATACAGAGAAAGTTTACTTGCCCTCGTATTTAACTTTTATTGGTAATTTCTCAGTTGTTGCCCAAATTAATTAATCACTACATTTAAAACCAGGAAGGTGACTCACATTCTACCTCACTGGTAAACACCAAAGTCCAAAAAGTTACTCTCCTTTTGGGCATCAGTGATGAATGAGGTAAAGGAAAACATCAGTGTTAAGAAACAAACAACTTTGACCAATTATGGACACAGCATGTGGACCCCCTTGGACCCCATCTGGTTTATTATGGTATCATTTATTTAAATTCTATGTAATCAAGGGAAGCTCTGCAAGGGAACTATTCCGGTTTGGGGTTATTTTTATTGATGTACACGGTAATTAGCTTGGCACTCGCTACTGCCTGTGGTTTCTGCTGAATGAAATAAAGCTGGGCTCCTCAGAATACCACCGCTAAGCTAGGAGAGGACAAAAGTTTAAACTAACAAAATTCAGACTGAACAGACTCTATAGAGGCTGGATCAAAGCAAACCCAGGACTCAATCCAGAATGTTTAGGCTACAATTATAGTGACATGTGCTAGACTCTGTACTCCGATTGGTTTCTTTGGAGAAGGCCTCTAACCTTTCATTTAGGAGTACATATAGGCTAGGTCTGAACCATAGACTGTATATATAAAGGTCTGAACGCATCCAGTTTGCGGCTGTCTCTGACCCCGGTGGCAAGGGGCGCCGTAAGTGGATGAAAAGTTAGGACGATTCTAAGGGCCCGTGACTGACAGGGGCCCCAACATTTTTTAGAACATTAAGAAAAAAAGTTTAAGTCACCTTTCATCAATCATCAACAATTAACATTAATATAACGTTAAATTGATAATGTACTCACTAAACTTACAATTCATTTCACTTTTTTTCTTCCAAATGTTAATTATCCAAAGCCTCTGTACACCCCCCTCTATTTACATGTAATGGTTTGGTCCTGCCTCCAAACGCTGTGCGGCACCCGGCGGCACCGCACTTTCTGGCAGAGAGTGAGAGCATGTGAGGAGGGATGCTAGTACTTACGTGTGTATGATGTCTCAACGACTAACAAAGTCAGGCTTTCAAAAAAGAAAAGAAAGGAGAGAAAGACAAGAGAGAGAGGGACTAAAGGGCGACAGTATGTCACCCAGTTTTTCAAAATAAAAGGTGTGTGGTCCATGAGTGGTGGAAATTAGTGTAAGCTAAGCTTGGCCCATTGTAAATAATAATTGTAATGTTTTGCAGACATTAAGTAGCCTACTGTTAATATATTCACAGAAAATGCAGAGGTTTTTCATTTCACTCCTCTTTTAGCTGACATTTAATAAATGCAGGTACATTTGCCAGGACCAACAGATCCATATTTAGGCTTAGCAGCCCTGTCCCTGTCCCAGCCCTGTCCCTGTCCCAGCCCTGTCCCCCCATAAAGCTTTGCAGTCTTGCCATGCTGTCCATTGAAAGCCAGTTGGCTAGAAAGCTGGACTTCAAGGACTTGATCAGTGACTTTGCCTGTAAGAAGGCTAGGCGCTGGGCTCTTGGTGAGTAAGGCTGAGCAAGGGCTCGTAATAACTATTTTATAAATGATAATATTGGTGTTAATGTTCACTTTATTTTAATTTAAGAGGTCATGTATATTTAAGTTATATTTATTTTGATTTATGAATGTTCCATTCAAAAATGTCATTAAAAAGACATGTACACCATAAAAGATGACTATTGAGATCTATTGTCAGGAATGTTAGTGTTATATCAAATAGTGAATTCTACTGCAGCAGAATGTTGCACATCTGCACAGTGTTATATTTTCACCGCTGAGTGTCAGTAAATATTGTGCAGTTAGTATTGGACTACAAGATAGATGCAAGCCTGTACAGGTAGAGTTATTTAAAGCATAAACGGGTTGGTTGGGTTCTGGATGTGTGGTTACAGCAATTGTGCTTGGTTGGCATGGCCTGTGGCTGGTGGTGGGGCCCAATGTGATATATTTTCATGGGGCCCAAAATCCCTGGCGGCGCCCCTGCCGGTGGCATTGCCATGACAGTTAAATATTGTCAAATCATGTTTAGTTGTTGACTGATGAAACTTCTGTAGCCGGCCCGTTGGCAAGGCAAGTAGACTGAATCACTTCCTCATCCTCTGCCATTGCTACTGATTCCTCCATAAACTTCCAGCAGCATTTCAAAAGTACGCCTCTGGCTATTTATTCTGAAAGACTACAAATAAAAGATTGGGACTCTTTGACTGGGCAGGAAACACATCTGTGGAACTTAATACTGATATCTTTATAGTTGTAGTATCTTTAAAGTACTCTTCCTCTGACCTCCCTGCCTTCCTCCATGAACATTTAACACCTCGTCATCTTCTTTTTCACGATACTCACACTCCTCAGCTGTTTCCAGATAGATGGTGACTGTGGAAACTCCACCATGTGACTCAGACTTCTGATCTCACTGTTAGAGACATCGTGGGGGTCCATATTGGAGACCCAGCCCAAACACTGACTAGTACCTGGTTAAATATAGTCCCAGGCCCTTGGAGAGTACAAAGCAAGCCTCTATTATGGCATCACGTGGCGAGTTGTTTTTCACCTTCATTTTGCAGAAAAGACACAGAGAGAGTAAATGACACAGTGTGAGACTAAGATGACATCTCCTCCTTGTTTGAGTCACCTGCCCGTCATAACATCAAAGCCCAGTCAGGAGGTCAAAGGCTGTTATGCATGCCCCACAGGACCCCTGAGAGGGGAGGAAAATTAGGTTGATGAAGTACACACAGTTTATAGGGAAAGCTAAGTAGTTATACATACTGATTTTGTATTCATAGAGGCACACAGACGTCACATGGTGTACAGTATGTACCCTGCATGAGCCATGTACATTTTTTAAGTTCACTGATAAGATAACGAATGTGACTTGAGTGTGTTGTGGTCTTACGTTACACCTCTCTCTGGTCATTTCCCATTCAAATCAACATATTCATGTAATCAGTTGGTGGAAAAAGGGAAAATGTCCTGCACCCAACTTGTTTGTTGCTGTGAAATGTAAATGTTATGTAGCTATGACTCAGCTGATCAATGTGTCTCCTGTCCTCTATTTCTAGGTGGCTATCAAGTCAATTCGGAAGGAGAAGATCAAGGACGATCAGGACATGGTTCACATCCGACGAGAGATTGAGATCATGTCATCCCTTCGCCACCCACACATCATCTCTATATATGAAGGTGAGGGTTTGCTGCAGAAACTCACACACATGACAGTTTATACCCGTGAATTTGCCTTGAATGCACATAAACAAAAACACACATGTCCCAAAATTCACCCCTCATTCAGCTCATTCAGCACTTGTGGCCAAGCTGCAGGATTGTCATGTTATGACATGCAGATGTCGTAATAAGACCGGGACTACAGCTCTGGGATGTTATTCATCTTCTTTTCTCTGTCTGGCTGCCTTGGCCAGTAAAAGTCTGGATGGCTTTTTGCCGGTGTGCATCTGGATCTCTCTGAATGTGTGTGTGTGCACGTGTGCGCTAGGAAGTTCGTGTGTGTAAGAGCGGTGGTATTCTAAGGGATTGCCTCTCCCACATCTAAGAGGTCCCATCTCTTGTCTTCTCTGGTCTTGATCTCAGGGCCAGACATCTGCTGATACTTAGAGAAGGCTGCAGCTGGGATCCTGTGTGTGTGTGTGTGTGTGTGTGTGTGTGTGTGTGTGTGTGTGTGTGTGTGTGTGTGTGTGTGTGTGTGTGTGTGTGTGTGTGTGTGTGTGTGTGTGTGTGTGTGTGTGTGTGTGTGTGTGTGTGTGTGTGTGTGTGTGTGTGTGTGTGTGTGTGTGTGTGTGTGTGTGTGTGTGTGTGTGTGTGTGTGTGTGTGTGTGTGTGTGTGTGTGTGTGTGTGCCTTTGCCCAAATGTGTGTCTGCATAAGTCCTTGTGTATTTGTGTGAGCCTGTGTGCATGGTTGTGTGTGTGTGTGAAGCTAGGGAGACACTGCGTTGACCTTAGTCACCCAGGCCTGCACCCTGTCTGACTCTGACCCGGTGCTATGCAGAGGGAGGAAAGGCCTTAAGCCTTTTTTTTGGATAAACATCATATATCCAACCCAGGAAGCAACTTTCTAAATATCAAAGCCTTCAAGTCAGGCTTAAACGGCTCCTTTTTTTATATGAGCCCTTTTGAATGACCTTCATTCCACTGGAAGAAAGAAATAGATTGGAATAAATGCTGAGTGTAAAGGTTGAACAATTCCCATTGCATTCTTTCAACATATTGCTTGCAATTAATCAGCTCTTATGATGTAGTCTGGCCTACAGTACATCTGGGCAATTAAAGTCACAAGGCCGCCGCAGTGTGGGTCGGTTTCATATGATTTGTGACTCGTGACTATTTTTATGCCTGTGTCAACAAAGCAACAGTTTCTATGCCCTTTTCAGGATAGCTGCCCTGGCACAATGGCATCCAGTTGTGTGCTACTGCCCGAAGTGGCTTACCCACTGTTCTTTGTTCAGTGTCAAAGTCCCCAGGTTGTTATCAGAAAGAGAATCTGTGACAAACACTACTATTTGTCATGGGAACGTGCCAGAAGTCAGCTGGAGATCTGAAGTGCAGCCAAGTTTAATGTGTTTTAGGAGAATGATTAAAAGAACAGTTTATAAACTCCAAGGAGTCTGTATGGTGTTCCTATGTGTGCTGCCTTCCTTTATATGGAGCCAACTCCACCAACAAACTCAACCAGACTCATTGGTCTCACTCTTTGGTGTTTCTCCTCAAACCCAGCGTTAACTGTTGTGGCCTGGCCTCCGCCCAGCCTTCCTTTAGAGATATATAGGAGGCCCGAGATCTGTGTATCCGGCAACACCCTCTTCAACAGCCCCTGCTAACTGCCTTGTGTGAAGCAAAGCTGAACCAGATGTGTGTGTGAAGATTGATTTGTACCACTCCCTCAAATTCTGCATCCATCAGCAAGCTGTGCGGGGCATTTAAAAGCAGATTTCACTCTTCACTCCTAGGGTGCCCACTTTTTTAAACAAAAATAGTCGGACAAATTGTCCTTTCTACACATTTTTGTATGAGTCAACCAAACAGCATGTAGCATGTTAATTAAAGAGCTTTAGAGGTGGTGATAGACACATTGTGTTGCCTTGGGAAGGAGCCAGACTGACGGTTTTCCCCTTTTCAAGGCTTAACGCTAAGCTAAAACTAACTGGATGCTCGCTGTAGCATCATATTTGGTGTACAGATATAATATTGATCATATTGATCTCTTAATCTCACTTTCTGCAAGAAAGCTAATTAGTGTATTTCCGATTACGCTAAAGGAGAGAAGTGGAAATAAGAAAGAGATATAAAGTTTGAACAGACATAAAACCAACCATCCTGCGGAGAGCGAAGAGAAACCATTTTATTACCACATTCTCAAGAGGTGACATAAGCCCTGATAGTAATTAGTATCATATGTTTTGGTAGCTCAGTTCAGTAAATAATAACAAATTCTATGATTAACCTGTTGATTGTTATCTGCGTAAAAATACCTCAATCAAAAGTGTGGAGTTTCCAATGCTTGCTTATTTATTCTTTGCATCAATAGTACTTTAATACCCTTCACTTCATAGTACTCTTCTTGCACTGTACGCAGGCTTGCAACACTGTCTATCATTAGGGCAGGCAACAAGACAATAGGTGCTAATAGTTTAGAGGTGAGGGTCCGACCTGTGAACAGAGCCTGTCGCCTGACAGCGAGGCTGCAGTGGTGGCTGGTTTACCCAACAGGCTGTAATAAACCCAAGTTATGTAAGCCAGGTAATTACTTTGCCACCATGGGTCAAAGGTAAATGGGAGTGCACGCTGAGAATTGGCTCTCCAAGCGCAACCCCACCATGGATCGCCGTGAATGTCACCCCAGGTCACCACTCTGTCCACCAATCAGAGAGCTGGCTCTCTTCTGGCCTCCCTGGTGCTTCCCAAACAGCCAGACAGTCCCAATCAGGAAGCATTACCATCACTCAGCAACTGTGTGTTTTTGTCGAGGATTATATCTCTAAAAGGACCCTGGGAGGTGGGGTGAGGAAAGTAGTGTGACAAACTATGAAGGTGCTCACTCAAGGGTGCAGAAAGCAGAGGCCCTCACCCCCGGTGACCCTGCTGTGTGGGAAAATCAACCCGCACAATACCGAGCAACATGGCTGACTGTGTTGTTGTCATCTCCTCAGTGTTTCCTTCTGTCCCTCTTTTTCTCTCCTCACCTCCCTGCCTAACCATTTCATTCCCTTCATGCCAAGGCGCTGGGAGAGAAGTATGTTGCCAAGTTAAAATTATACACCAAAAGGCTAAATACTGACACAGAATTATACGTTTGGTGACTGCTGATGGATAGGAATGCAATACAATGATACAACTGTAAGAACGCTACTTTCTCCAGTCACCAGATGTGTACCAAGTCGGCATTCAAAAAGTCAGTTTGTAGATTAATTTCCCAGCTTTCTTACTTTTGATTTGCGCTAATCAAATAACATTTCTGTCAGATGATAAGCAGTAGATACAATATATTATAACTGCTATGACTTTAACAAGTAAACAAAAAACACAGGACATGAATATATCTTGGCTTCCTTTATTATTCAAACACAGAAACCCATGACGCAGTCGGAGAACAAAAAGAGGATGCTCTTACCCTTGCTGAGTAATACATTACTTATTCTATTATAAATATAAGACACATTCTGCCGTGAGAAGGGAAGATTGTGCCGTGTTGCTACAATAAACGATTGTGCAATCATGTATGTGATATGGACAGTCAGTAGGGTGGTTAAGAATGTGGGAGTGTCTTGTGAAATGTGCTGACCTGATGTGAATTTGAAGTGTTATATGTCAAGGGCATCACCTGACACTATAGTATAGTATACCCAAAACTGACTTTCTCTCCATGAAATTGTTTCTGCTTTCTCTCTGTTTCCACTGCTCTCCACCTCACTCTGGTCTCTGAGGGGTGGGCTTGATTAAGTTAACAGCCCCTCCCTGCAATGTTGTGAAGGAGCCAGACACATGAGGTGGGGTTTGGTGTGATGTAACCCTGGGAGAAATGTAGAAATTCTCCTCTGGAATTTGTAGTCCGGCTCCAAAACTAGAGGAGGGGGGGTGACTGGTTTATTCAGGTTTTCCATAACATTGTTCATTATGTGATATTACTATGATAGAAAGAACTTGGAATGACTTGTGAGTTGTCTGCCATTTCACGTGCCGTTAATACAGATGTATTTTTAGATATTAAGTAGATATTAAGGATTGCTTTCTTATAATTTTCAGTGTTTGAAAACAAGGACAAGATTGTGATTGTGATGGAGTACGCCAGCAAGGGCGAGCTGTATGACTACATCAGCGAGCGCCGGCGCCTGAGCGAGCGGGAGACGCGACACTTCTTCAGACAGATAGTCTCCGCCGTGCACCACTGCCACAAGGTGAGAAAACCCATACCACACTATACCTAGAGAAAAAGCACGCATATTTATTTTTGTTGGTCACCTAAGTCTCTCTTTGCCTCACGCACACACATCCAGACTTTGTTTTCCAGGCCACAGCATGCTTACTGTAACATTAACCATGCACCTCCAGAGTCAGCTATACAGCCAGTTAATCTGCAGGCCCTATATAGTATGCTTTTCTTGGCGCTGGTGTAAGGGAGTCATCTGCTTCTGAGTGAAGATAGAACACAGGCCAGTTTAATTTAGGCTTACACTCAGATTTCAGTGCGCCACACAGTCCCTACATTAATTCTGTCCTCATCTGTTGACACTCTGACGGATGTCGCAAGATACTCCTGAAGCTTTTCCCCAGAGATTTAGCTCCAGCCACGCCTCCCATGTCAACCTCTGATCCACACCTCACTAAACCCCAAGGTCCCAGGGCTTGTTTGGATGGGCTCCCCTCGTGTCATCCGCTACCCAGCTGCAGATAGGGATGATGTCATAGCCCCTCAGATAGGAGAGTCCCAGACAGCCATGAATGATGAATCATCACCACCAAGCACAACCTCCCACCGGGTGGGGTGGTGTGAGTCACTGACACAACAAGCAAACAACCACATCTTCTTTGTATCCACCAATGATAGTCATGAGAACATGAGCTTCCTGCCAGGCAATAACCAATAGGAGATGCCCTGCGGAGCGCAACCCTGGGGGGTGGTGTGATGGGTGAAGTCACTCCTCCGCATCTGAGCTAGGTTCAGCCTGTCTGCATACCACATGTTAATTCCAGGGTTTAAAAAAAAATCAGGCATGGTTGTTTTTTAATCCCTGGATGTTGTGAGAACATCATTCATACAGGGTGGTAATTACAGGTTCATGTTTATATGACACATGTGAGTCGACTTGAAAAGAAAATCACAGCAGATGTCAGCATAAAGACCCCAGAGGGGACAAGACCAATTAAAGAGTACTAGACCAACAGGCTGCCTTGATTTCCCCCGAGAGCCACAAGCTAGCCTTGTCGGAGTAAATCATCGCTTAATACAACGGACTGTTTATTATTTGGATCCATCTCTGGAGAATAATGAATCGATACATGCATCAATCACAGCTTTGTTTTTCCCTCATTGTTTTTCAGAATGGAGTGGCGCACAGGGATCTGAAACTGGAAAATGTGCTACTGGATGAAAACGGTAATATTAAGGTAAGTTTGCCCATTGATCTGTGATACATCACCTACAGGACTATACAGCACAACCACAAATGATCTTTGTGTGAGGGATCAAAGCTCACATGTATACCCCTGTTTCCACAGATTGCTGATTTTGGACTGTCCAACCTCTACCATAAGGACAAGCTGCTACAGACCTTCTGTGGCAGCCCGCTCTATGCTTCACCAGAGATTGTCAATGGGAGACCTTACCGTGGCCCAGAGGTGAGGCCCAGTGAACCAAACAATGACAATGGCTTAAACCCCAGCTGTTTGTGTGTGAACTTAATTTCTAGGACACAATTTCCTTTATCTATTCATCATCACCATTGTCCTCCCTAGCTGTTAAATGTGGTACTAACCTCCCATATTGCTCACCTTAGTTAGCTTTTATCTCTATTATCTCACGAGTGATTATCATCATTACATATGCCATACACAAAGAGGTGGATAGGCTTTATTTTCTTCTTCTTTGATGGGATTACTGTTAGTAGCTATTCAAAGGGAGGTCTCTCTTGCAACTTTTGGTCAGCTCAGATACCGTCTACATCCCTTCCCTATCCTCCCCTTCCCAAAATGCCTTGGTCCTTTGAAGTGAGGAACTGGAGGATAGTTTTTACTCACTTTCTCTTCATCTTAATGGGCTCGGAATGATCCTCCACAGCCTCAAAGAGACGCTCATGGTCAGAGTAACATAGTTTTGGGGAGAGAAAGAGTAAAAAACGTCTCCCCAAAGCCACTTATCTGGCAATTCCAGGCTCATTCTGAAGGGCGTAGTCTCTGAAATTGCATCAGTTACATAAAACAAAGCAACATACCGGGAAAAAACTTGCAATTTTAGATATTCAAGTCCAACCATTCAATTTAGCGTAATTCACTATAATTTCCTCCAGAGTGCTAAAAACTACAGCAGTCCGATTGCAATCGAAATTATACAAACCCCGCCACAAATTACAGCAAACACAAGCAACGAAAATAGAACACAACAATAGTGCATGCCCCGTCTCGCCCTCGGGAATCGACCAGTGGCAAAAAGAGAGAGAAACACATTCTTGATGTGGGTCCAGAAGATCCTTTAGAGGAAGTACACAAGCTCTTTAACTGGCCATATCTGATTTCCTCTTCCTAGACTATGTCTCGGAGCTTTAGCTACCGCCATCAAAAGCACATTCCTCAGGACAACTCATCCTCCCTTAACCACAGTCAATACACACACATACATTACATTTCCCTCTCACATACACACAGCGAGACAGGTCATCTGCTGACGACTCAATGGCAGCGTGTCTCTGGCGAGTCATCAGGGGCCGTCACAGCCCTGCTGGTCTCATTATCCGGGTCCACTCCCACCACTTCCCACGTGGCTCTGCATCTGCTCATGCCCCAGACACAAAGTCTTATGTAACCGCTTACTTAGGAAGCCACATTGCATTAGGTTGGTGGTCAGAAAGTGCTTGCTTCTGCTTGACAGAGCAGGAGACAGTGGGGGGGGGGGGAGGAAGGGATGTATCTGTGTGGAAACAAGCCATTTCCCACCAGCGTACAAGCATTTTTCATTGTTATTATATGAAAGACATGCAAGAAAAGCACTGTGAAAGCTCTTTAACAGAGATGTTATTGTGTGTTGATTGTGTGAAAAACTGATATGATGCTTATTAATGTCAATGTCAACTCAGCTGATGGTCTGAAGTTCGACATTTATTTCCATCACATCAAAACCAGACTGGCAAAACTGCATTTTTATTTGCATTGCACCAAATATAGCACAATTTTGGTTTTATTGTCCTACTGCGTACAGTATGCCTGTTTTATTTGATAGGCAGCGTGTGTGCTGCATATGATGAAGTAGTTTCTAACCAGACTATTTGTTTTCTAAAGGTGGACAGCTGGGCTCTGGGGGTGCTGCTGTATACCCTGGTCTATGGGACGATGCCATTTGATGGGGGAGACCACAAGAACCTCATTCGCCAGATTAGCAACGGCGACTACAAAGAACCTACTCAGTCCTCAGGTACTGCGGGAACCTCTGTTTGTACTTCTACTGCTTTTTCCCATGGTAAAAAAAAATACCTGATCCCACTGCCCTTTATAAAACTAAATCATAAACTATACTTGCAAATCCAGTTCAGCTGCACAGCAGATAGAGTCAGAGGTACACCATTTGTCAGATCCTGAAACCATTGACCCTTGTCTTTCTGTCTATAAATTGTACAGCACTCACTTCTTTATGTGAATTCCAGAAAATACTTTAAGGTCTGTGGGATGTTGGTCCATAAACACTTGAATGGAATATGGATCCAACCACTGTTAATGTACAACATGTGGAATCTGCACAATCCATTACGCAAAATACTCTTTTTGCCCCGTTTTGTTGACAGTATATAAGAACTCAATGATAGTTCCTCAGCTACTGAACTGTCATACTACCTGTTGATTTTTTGTTACATATTAACACATTACATTTAAGTAAGACTGAGGAGTAATTGGTTCACAAACTCAATTATATAATAGGAACTTGAGGCACATTTCCATTCAAAATTCATTATTTCTCAGGGAAATTACAAACAAATATGTTTTAATGGCCAAAATAATCCTGAATGTTACTAAACTAATGAAACTCACATGTGGGGAGTTCTGTCTCTGCCCTGAGTTGTTATTTCACTGAGGATGCATTATTGTGGTTTAAACTGAACAGTGGAAAAATAACATTTAGTGACTAATAGTTTAAGTAAGGGTTATTTTCTTTTTTCAGATCTTTAGTTTTAATTGAATACTTGTAACTTTTTTTACATACATACTTAATTATTCTTATGTCATTTAAGATGCACAGGTCTTTGAATTTAGACGTTCAAAACTCAAACTCCACTTCTCTATTCAATACTCTCTTATACAGTAAATAGACGTTTTGTTAAGTGGTGTATAACATCAGACGGCTTACAGTTTCTTCATGTTCTATTTCCTGCTAGATGCACGTGGACTGATCCGCTGGATGCTGATGGTGAACCCCGAGCGCCGGGCCACAATAGAAGACATAGCCAACCACTGGTGGGTGAACTGGGGCTGGAAGAACAGCGTGTGCGACTGCGAGACCCAACGAGACCACGGAGGCTCGCCCATGCTGGCCCGCTTCATCGAATGGCAGAACCGCACTGAGCCACGTGGTTCTGGAGCCAAGGCTGCAGCCGCGCCCCAGCTGCTGCGTCAGAGGCCCAAAAAGTCCAAGAAGGAAAACGGCGAGGCAGGGGAGGCCCACTGTGGAGAAGAAGACAAACCCGGGCTGAAGAGACCCAAGGGGATCCTGAAGACCAGGCTCACTGAAGAGCAGCGAGCCACCAGTCTGGAAGAAGCCGAGTCAGGCCAGGGAGCGCTGCCTCAACAAGCTGAAGGGGGAGATGACGCCTCAAGCCCAGATCAAGAAGAAGAAGATGAGCGGAGTTCGGGTGGAGGCTCGCCAGCTAAGATGGTGCCCTCTCTGCCCAGGAAAGGCATCTTGAAGAACAACCAACAGAGGGAATCAGGGTACTACTCCTCGCCAGAGCGCAGCGAGTCCTCCGAGCTTTTAGGGGGCGCCAGTATGTCTCTGCTAGCCACCTCCCCGCCAAGGAGAGCGATGGGGAGAAAGGGCATCTTGAAGCGAAACGGCAAGTACTCCACCTACAGCGGGCCTCCATCAGCAGCAGCGGTGGCTGGAGTCCTCGGCGAGCCTTCTCCATCAACCGACTCTGGTCTGTCCCGCAGTCAGAGCCGTCCCTCCAGCATCGTCGGGGAGGACAGCTCCGCCCTGTCCCTGTCGCCCAGCTCCCTCAGTGGGGCCGAGTGGCATTCCTCCACCCCCCACCTCCGCCCAAACATCAGGGCCTGCGTCTCGGCGGAAAACCTGCTGCAGCTCGCCAACTTCAAGGGCTTCCAGACTGCCCCACCGCTCCAGGGACCCAAGTTCAGCCGTGGCTCCAAAACGAAAGGTTCCCCGGGGGACAACGGCAGCTTCTCCCTGCTGGGGGACCTGGAGGACATGACTCAGGTGTACCAGCAAGCCCTGGACATCAGCGGCAACCTCACCTAACAGATGGGTGGCAGAGAGAATCCAACATGACTGTGTGTGTGTGTGTATGTGTGAACGGATGTATACAGGCGGCATTAACGACCAGTGTGTTGCTGGGATACACCTTTTGGGAAGTAGTGGTTTTCCAAATGGGCCTGAAATCTTGATGGAAATTATATGTCTTCGCACATACACACACACTTAGGTGCACTTCTCTGGCCAGAGGGAAATCCAGTTAGGGTTTTTGAACCAGAGAGAGGAGCTGGCACGAGAGAATGCCACCCAGTCGGCTTTCTTGGCCCGCCCATAGACTTTGCTGTGTTCAACATGTTTACATATTCAGCAAGAAGGCAAGTTAGAATCACAAACGCAGCAACCAGGTTGGCTCTCCTTGTACCACGCATTCTGAGTTTAAGTTCACACCTTAAAACTCACGGAGAGCACATGCTTTTGTGATCTTTACTTCCTTTAAAAAAAAGAAAAGAAACAAACCAGGGTCTTGTTCCAAAAATAACTGACATTGCTGATTATTTATTAATATTTTTGTAGCTTCTCTAGTGCAAAACTGGTGGGTGCTGGCTGTTACTGGAAGAGTCTAAATCTCCAACTCTTTGTGTGGAACTGACATATATAATTATGTTACTCAGTGATGAGAAACATATATATACTCAGCATATATAACTGTGTCTGCGCTTGTAAAACATGCAGGCAAATATACTTTCAGAAAAGCGTATGTCCTATATATGTGTATGATACTAGGGAATATGTAGGAAGTGCCTTTTTTGATTCATAATACAAGATTATGTATGTCATTTCCTTAAAGTGGAGGGAAAAGCCAGGCCAACCTGTCACCAGTTGTGCTTTTTGAAATGTTTTCTGTGAATGTGGAGAAACCCAGGGCCTTTAGCTCACAGCTGAATAGCTTTACTCTGTCGCGGTTCAAAGGTCAATCTCAAACAGTTGAGATCAAACAGTCTCGTCTCCTTCCCCCCTGCTCCTAGATTCACACACAGATATGCCAGGATCTACAGCCCCCCTCAGAAAGAACTCCTCTGTGTTCTTTGTCAGTGTTTAAGCCCATAGTTTGGGTTGTCAGCAGTTTAGGTGGTTTGGTTGCATATTTGCTGGCAGCACCCCAGATCTGGAGGGACTCACCTTGTGGGGCATTTAGTGAAGGGAGATGGCGCAGACACCATCTCACAGTCCTGGAATGTGCCTGGCTCTCTTAACCTTGGTTGTTTCACATTTCCAGGGCTACCTAATAGAACCGGCTGTTTAGTGAGATATTCAGTTTTCTTGTTGTTTTTTTAGCCAAAGACACATAAGGTGGTTTTCATTGTCAGACTAGTTAATATTTTACCTCTAAGCTCTTCAAAAGAGCTAGATAGGCTGGTTTGTTTAGCCTGCTGATGACACATTGAATTCCTCAGACAAAGGCTGGAGACGTGTTGGTGCTAGAGATCTCTATCAGCCCCGGCCCGACTCAGCACAGGTGGGTCTGCGGTCCGCACTCAGCCCTCCAGCTGTGTATACTAGTCCATTATGTCAACCAAGCACAATTAGCCAGCTATTGTTTTCATTTGAGAGTAAGAAAGAGGCAGTGTGTACTGTGTAGAGATTTATAGCTAGAGGGAGAAGAAAGGAGTTTTGAAAGAGTGATGCTTGGGAAGGTGCTAAGATAAGAAAGGACTTTCCTATTAAACACAGGAAAGGTCAAGGAGTTCGAAAAGTTGTTGAAGGAATTGTGAAGTAGAATAGTGAACGTAAAGAAAGTGAGTAGAAAGAATAGATGGAAAGTCGTTTTTTTATACCAAAGATGTGATGAAGCTTTGGGATGATTCAGGGGACGGAGAAGTCTGAAGTTAATGGGATTCCTCTGGAATGTTCTTTGACTTTGGAATCCCCATTGGTGAATGAAATCATCCCCGTATTAGCTTTAGCTCACGGTTGTTTTATTTTTCTTTTCAGATTTTATTTGAGACGCCGGAGGCTGTTGGTACAGCTTGTCTTGAGGGTCAGTCAGTGTGTGACTTCTGTGTCCTGTATGGCCTTAGAAAGTGTGTAACATTTTTCCAAAGCAGTAAAACGTGGGAAAACGATGACTGATATCCAAAATATGAAATGATGTAGATGGAAAACCATGCAGTAGACGACCCTGAGAGAAAAAGATCACATGTTGAATGTTTTCAGGTCCTCTAGTGTAAAGCAAAGGTCCTGGGTATGGATTCAAATGAAAGACCCATTGCGTATTATATTGCATTTTATTGCCTTTTGTATTGCCTTTTATTGTCAACTGGATTTACAGTGAGAAAATTATACTATGTTAGTATTTTTGTTTTATTATGCTTCTGTTTTTGATTTTCCAAAATATAAGAAACTTTATATTGCTTTATGTTATGGCAGAAAATACTTCTTTCCTTGAAGTATTATAATTTCTCTACAGAAATGGACAATTCTGATCTGAAATTGGTTAAGTCTCAGTTTTCTCCTGTTTTAAAACACTTGTGGGTTAGAGAAGCCCTTTAACAACCTCAAAATAGCACAAACCAACTACATTCATTGGAATAGAGCAAGTATATGTATTAATGTATCAATAGCCAACCATAAGAAAATTGCATTTCCACCTCTACCAAAGCAGAGGAGGTCCATAAAGCTGTAACAAAATCAGGAGGAAAAGGAAATAAAGCAATGGAAAGAATCTACGATGATACTTAAACTCTGCCAAACTGGAAAACGTGGTGCATATCTGTTAGTTAGCAGAAAGTCTAATCATAGGAAAACTTGACTGGATATTGTTATGACAATAATGATAAGTTAGTATTGATATGTTATTTAAGTATTATTTTCGTTACGGCTCATTACTATTGATGGCTATTGCCACAGTTTGTGTTGTCTGTTGGTGATCCTGGACTGCCAAGGTGGATTAAGTTGCGTGCCTTCGGTATCTTTTATGAACTGTTTTTTGATAATGAAAATGATTATCAATCTGTTTTTATACTTGTATTTATTGGTGATCAAGCCATTTAATTTGTTGTTAAAAATTCATGTTCATGCTTTTGGCCTGCTTTTGTGTGTTGTGTCCAGGACGTACTGCACAAAAAGTAGTTTTTTCGAACTAAAATGGTATCATCTCATTGTGAGGCAGCAGCCAAGCGTGTATTTTTAAGATCAACAAATCAATAACAGTTCTTCAAATCCTGTAAAATGTCTTAATTCATCCATCTGGGTGTATTTCTACTCAACACGATGCCTCTGTTGTACTGTATCAACTCAATAAATGGATCTTGAAAGTGACACGTGTGTTTGTTTATAGTTTTGTCATTTAAGTTAAAAAAAATTACAACATTCCCTTGAAGTGGATAGGGAAAAACTCCAGTAAATATAGGTATAAATTACTCTGGGGAGATAGCAGTGAGTATATGACATTCATTTTTGCAAGTACCCTATCCCCTGTACAAATTGGGTCCAGCAGGCTGCTCAACACACTAACAGTGTTATTTTGATCTGTAGATTTCAAGCCTGATCTCCAATGGCCGCTTTCAAACGTTTTTTCTGATTTGACCCAGTGGTGGAATGGGATAAACACATATTCCCAGTGGTCAGACTGGGACCGAACTACAGAAACAATACTGTCTTCTTACAGTATATGGACCCATGCAAAAACCAACTATCATTGGAGAGATGTCCTCATTTATTTTCCTTTTTAAGAATATGTGTCCCAAAAACCTACATGAAGGCTTGAATGAGGTCAGCAGTGGTGCTCCACAAAGCAGAGGTTCTATTTTCATCCTTAGCTCTAACTTAATGAACATAATAATGAATGGGGGGAAAGACTGGGGTGAAAGGCCCACATTTGAAGATCAGGTCATTTTGAGTCAGTTTGAAATATTTAGTTAAAACCTCATGGCCTACTTTGAAGCAAAGCAGAGAGAATGTTCCAGTTTTAGGACTGAATTTCGCCAATGTTTCCACACAGACTCAGCCTTAAATTAACTAGGATTTTAAAGTGATACCCCATACAAAATTGTTTTTTAAGTATTTAAAAGGCAGTCCCCTTAGGCTTAAAAGGTGGCTGTCATTCTTTTTGCAGTGTTGATCCTCACAGAGCACAGCACATACTGTATGGTCAGCTTGTCGGTTACAATAAAGTTAATAAGTGGAAGGTTCTATCAGTTCAAACATGCATCAAAACAACCCTGATGGTAAAAGCAAAGCTTTTGTTTAGTTCCTAACGCAACATCTTGTGAAGAAGCTCATTAGTGGGCAAACACTTTGGTTTATGCACATTTGAGAGCCCACTTCCTGCACTTACATTGGTCGAATCTGGTTTGTTGCTTTGTTTATGAATGATGTCATTTTTCAGTGAGATGCTCTTAAACAACATTAACATTAACAAATGAACCAGATTGAGGTTTATCAGGTCATCCAACAGATGAGCTAAGACGGAACAGTTTTCATGGACGGTAAAGCTGCATGTGCAAGTGAACAAACTAATGTAGTGTATACATGCACATTGAAACTGAAATACTTACAGTAATGATGGTTATTGTCTATTTTTCATCAAAGCTCATCACTTTCTCTCCTTCTCACTCTCTTTAATCTTCATTGGCTCACAACAAAGGGGCGCTGACTCCCTGGACATTTCTACACTTATCCACTATTAAAACTGGCCAATGTTGGAATAGACTGTCTAAAAGAGTATTTTCATAAAAGAAGAAAATGACCTGTGTTCGTACCAGAATCCTGTTGAACATAGAGCAAATTATTCTGTAAATTAGTTATGTGACAAAAGTATTGATATTACATATTTTACGAACATTATTGATTTTTGGACCCAACACACCTGCTGGTAATTACTAAAACAGTCTCTGGAGAACAGCAATTATATTTTTCATAAGAAAACTGACAGATTCAAACAAACAGCAGCAGACAACATGGAGCAGAGAACATAGTTCATGCCTGGCTGGGGGAAGAAGCAAGAGTGTCTGTTTTTAGGACTTGGAGAGTAAATTGATTGTCGAGGGAGAACATTGCTGCTGCCGGGTTAATTTGATCCACATTTTGCAAGGAGGAATGAGTGGGTGGCTGGAAGCTTTTGCAGTCTTCCTGGGATTTGGTCCTGATGAGCAGGACAGCACCCCCGCTCGTCCTGGCCAGACACAAGCAGCAGGCCTTGAAAGAAGACAACATCAAATACTTCAACAGTATGGCACAGAGCAGGATTCAAGTTTCCTCAATCACACATTGGAACTGTTATCCGAACTCTAGAAAATTGGCCCCTGTAAGCTTGTCTGGGCTATAAAAGTACCCTTTAAACCTCCTATTTAGAAACTCCCCCCTACATCAATGTTTATTTTTGTCACATTGACAGTGAATGTAAGAAAATTACATCAATCATTGTCTAAAGTCATTATTTCTTTTTGGGAAGTTTTCTGTAAAAGATAATTATCCTTGAAACAAGCGCAGTTTAAAGAAAAATGCAAATTCCAGTTGTCTAAGTCAGAGGTGAGCAAGAACAAACCTTCTACAATAATACAGTAAAATGTAATTATGCATCTATTTATATATGTATAGTTAGACATATCCAAAGACAAATACAGACAGTGTTGTGGAGAATTTTTTTTTTCTTTTGAGATTCCAACGGCTGCACCCCTGACACTGATAGGATCTGAGTTTCAAAGGGATTTTTGTATGTCTCCAGAACAATTTTTGCTTCACTTTTTGACCCTTAAATAAAATCCAGCTGCTAGACCCTCTGAACTATTCCCTCTTTCACCGCCCTCCCTTCATATGCAGAAGGTGAGTCTGTTTGTCCCCGGAGGTGGGGGTTTATTGGTGGAGACGGCATACCCAACTGCACATTCAAAATGCCAAACAACCCCAGACCCCTCCCCAAAAACCCCTTCCGGTCTTTCTGTATGACCCCGACTCTATGCCTTGCAGATACGGAGGTTTGCATAATGTTGGAGGATATAAGCTTTTCTTTACTCCTAGCATGAAGCAGACTTTAAAAGAGGGCCTCTCTCTTCGAATCCCCCTCGAGCTGCAATCGGATAAAAGCTATCACACGCAGAGGGATTTGTGACATGGAATCTGAAGACATTTACACTTCACATCAGTTTACAGGTGTTTTTGTCTGCCGAAAAAACGACTACATAAATCATCAATCAACAACTTTATTAATCCTGCAAGGGGTAATTGGTTATGAGCAGCAGCTTATGTCATGTACACAGGCAGGAACATACAAGAAGAAAACACACAGATACACCCGGGAGCACAGATGTGGATAATTCCAATTTACACTATAAATAGTTAAAAGAATCACAATAATAAATAAATAAATAAATAATCAAGTTAAAAGCCTTTCAAGAATTTAAAAGTTTGAGTGCAGAAGGGATGAATGATTTTGAAAAGCGATTAGTCCTTTGATCAGGTAGAGCAGATCTACGCCCTGATGGCAACAGACGAAATTCATGTGAAAGTACATGACCTGGAGAGTTCAGAATGCTCTCTGCTTTCCGCAGAATCTGTTGGTTACAGAAGGAATTTAAGTCTCTCTGTTTCACGTCGATGATCTTGGAGCAGGTTTTAACAATGCTGTTCAGGCTGTAAGGCAATGGAACCAGCAGATAAAAGAAAAACAAATAAGGCTCTCAATGAATGCTTGGTAAAAACGACAAAGAATGAAAGGCCTGACAGAGAAAGAGTTCAGTTTGCGAAGACGTGCATTCTCTGTTGGGTCAACAGAGAATGCACGTTCTTCGCAATACTGAGTGTATTTTGAAGCGGCCCCGCTTCAAAATACACTCAGTATTCACATCAAATTTGAGGTGGTCATCGAAAATGGTGCCAAAGTATTTGTATGATGTGACAATTTCTACCTTGTCATTGTGTATGATGCACTCCTTAGGAACATCCTTATAACGTCTAAAATCAATGATCAATTCCTGGGTTTTAGAGACATTTCAATCCAGAAAACTGTCATCACACCAGGAAATAAAATCAGTAAGAGCACACTCGTGGCCTGATTCTGAGCCGCTAAGGAGGGACAAGAGGGCGGTATCGTCAGAGAATTTAACCAGGTAGCTGTTGTCTTGCATGCTCCTGCATTTATCAGTGTACATTATAAAAAGTAGGGGCGAAAGAACGCATCCTTGAGGTGAGCCCGTGGAAGTGATGACAGAGTCAGAGGCGTCCATTGACAGACACCTTCTGCTCTCTATTAGTTAGAAAGTTTAAAATCCATAAAACAAGTTGATCGGGCAGTTTAAAATGACATAATAGACTCTCTACCAGGAGATGCGGCTGCATTGTGTTAAATGATGAAGAAAAGTCAGCAAACAAAAGCCTAGCGTGGGCTTGTGGCTTTTCAAGGTGTTTGTGGAGGGTGTGCAGTATAAAAAGCTTTGCATCCTCTACGCCTCTCCCTGCCTGATACGCAAATTGTAGTGGATCAAGTTCACCACCTATTACTGACATGACAAGGCCTTTAACAATTTTTTCAAAAATGTTCATTACCAATGGTTAAAGCCACCGGTCTGAAGTTGTTTAGGACTTTAGGATGAGGCTTCTTAGGGATGGGAATTGCAGTTGAGGATTTCCACATATCAGGAATTTGGCTATTCTCAAGTGACAATTGGAAGATATGCTGGAAAACACCACAGAGTTCGCTAGCACAATACTGGAGTGTCCGCCCACAAATATGGTCAGGACCTGGGGCCTTCCTAATATTGACTCGTTTTAAGAGATTCCTAACATCATCCTGTTCAATGACTATGTCTGAGATAGGGGAGAGAGACTCTCTAAGGGTTGAGGTGTTTATGGAGAAATAATTTTTCTCGAATCGAGAATAAAAAATGTTAGCAGCATTGGGGAGGTCTGCCTCATTTGTTCCCTCAATGTTAATGGTATTCCTAGCCCTGTCATTGTTGTTACCCTGGGAGATGGAGGACATTGATTTGATTTCCCTCCAGGCTTCCCGAAGATCTCCACTGCTGTATTTGAGTTCCACCTTATCCTATAAGCTATTTTAGCTTTTCTTATCTCATTTCTTAATTCTCTGTTAATTTCTTTTTTGTCCTGACTGTTTCCAGTATAAAATATACATTTATTTCTATTTATAACACTCTTTAGTTCCTTCGTGACCCACGGTAGGGGGATATTCTGAAAATTGAGCAAAAAGCAGTGTGAGGAGTTGGCAATGGTCAGTGCTGCCTTAGCGCGTCTGGCTGCTGTTGCAGGCAGGATGTTCCACAGTGTAGGTTTAGGGTGGCTGTTGTAAACCGAGCTGCCCGTTCATTGCAGGAAAAATAAACAGAGGGCCGGGCCTGAAGAAAGTCCTGAGTACAGTGGAGCATGTGTTCCTTTGCTTAGCTGACATATTGTTTTAGAAATAACAGTCTGAGAGGCTGCTTTCCATGCTTTTGCACACACACACACACACACACACACACACACACACACACACACACACACACACACACACACACACACACACACACACACACACACACACACACACACACACACACACACACACACACACACGCACACACGCACACACACACACACACACACACACACACACACACACACACACACACACACACACACACAGACAGACACAAAAATGCATGGACACACTCGCATATGCATGTTTGTATAAGTCCTCTTTCATTCTTTTTCGCTCTCGCAAAAAGCACTCACACAGGTTCCCTAACTCACAGCCCTGCAGGACTCCTTTTCCTCTGCGCCGCTGTGATAACATTGTGACTGGATATGGAATGGAATAAACCACCCTCCTTTCCTGCTCAGCTTCCACTCCTCTATCATTCATCCTCCATCAAGCGAGCCCCCCTCCTCACACACAGCTCTCCATCCCTCTCCTGTCCAGATGACTATTTTTAGCGGCAGCGCTGCTATTCTGGAATTTGTTGCTGACTGGCTGCTGCTGGGTGTCTGGGCGGCGATCTCTTCAGGAATGTCTGGCCCTCTCTCAAACCACTCCAGAGTCCCAGCGCAGGGCGGACGCCTCGGGGCTCTGATTACAACTTTAAGCCCGCTGAAGCTGTAGCTCACTTTTCCTCCAGCAGAAACACAAAGAGCGAGGGGAGAGAACTTTATCTGTACTGTAGCACTGATTTACTTTTGTGCATGAATAGCCTTTTGTCTGCGTCTATGTGTACTTTTGTTCTTATATTGATTACATAGTAAGGACAACATTCTGTTAAAACAGTCACTCCTCCAATTTGATCTCCAGAGAAACATATTTTAGGGTTAGAAACCAGGAAGCTTATCATACAGGAACAAGGGGGAAACAGCTAGCCTTGCTCCCATCATCAGCTAAAAAAACTAAATCTGTCTTTGGATTGAGGCTGAACATTCTATATTTTTCCATCAAAAAACATACCAGTGTGCTTCAGAGTTAGTTCGATTGTTTACCGTTGTACTGGCATGCCTGCAGTTTACTTCTCTTTCCAGTCCTATGCTAAGCTATGCTAAGTGGTTGCTGACTAGGCTATAGCCTTCTGTCTTTTGGACAAACATGAGAATAGTATCCACCAGAACACAGAGGAAATGCGCTGTTGTCCCTGACTCAACTTCACCACTTGTGAAGTGTACAAATATTTTGTGTATATTATGAAACTGGCATGCCGCAATTAATTGCATTGACTAAAACATATTCAAATGGATTTGCTGATTGCCAGAGTCTATGAAACAAAGGAACAAATAGTCAATAACCCAAATCTGATTTGAATCAAAAGAATCTTAGACGGATACAGCCCTGGGTTATGGTTAACGTTTTGGTCAATCTCCAGGAAATTAATGAAAGTCTATGCTTACATTATTTGGTTTGTTTGTGTGTGTGTGTGTGTGTGTGTGTGTGTGTGTGTGTGTGTGTGTGTGTGTGTGTGTGTGTGTGTGTGTGTGTGTGTGTGTGTGTACACTTGTGTTATGCTGCACTTGTGTGTGTGGTCCATGAAAAGAAAATAAGCAGCACTAATGGGAAGTTTTTCCTGTCTTGGATCAGGCTTTAGGGGTTTCAAAGCAAAATTGTTTGCAGTGGGGAGAACGCCATCCAAGCCCACCTGTTGCTCATGATTGCAGAGATCCGCTTGAGCTGGGCCTTGTCGAGAGACGTACTGCAGTATGCCACTCAAAAACATCAATGGACCAGGCAGGCCCTTTCGTTCCACAAGATTACCCAAGCAGAGGTGATGTACTACTATGCAAAAGTATATAAATGCATGCCTGAACTGCTAAGCAATGGGAGAAATGCAATAGGCATTCATGATCACGTTTCTTATCTATCACCCAAACATTCAGAAATGACAGAACTATTTAAGATAGTACTCCTGGCTTGTCATTTTCAGTAAATCCTGACTCTGTAGGACTTTCCCCAAAGGCAGCAATGTGTATCCACAGGGTGTATTTTACATGTGTCTCCATCATATTTAATGAGATAAACCCTGACCTTCCGAATGGCAACGAGAGTTCATCCGGTGAGGGAGTGGTTTCCCCCAGGCTAGGTGATTAGAACATGAACAGGAGGGTGTAAAACTAACATGATGGGACGCAGCCAAACTTTTTCAAACACATATTCATGCACCTCTTGCCTCTTCAGAAGCACAGAGGAGGAAATGCTTCTATGGCATGTAACCCTTTCATTGTAAATCACTGAACTCTGCATCCTGCCGATCCCCGAGCTACTGATAAGAATTCCCATTACAAAACATCTTGTTCTTGTTAGTATTAGAATGTACACAGGCGAGTCTAAAAACTGAACAGTCAGCAGGGTGAGCATAAATGCAGCTAATTGGCCTTGGCTCCCAATAAGGGGATGTGGGTTTAGCATGAGTCTAGAAGAGTGGAGACTATGAGGAAATCAGACGCTGTGGCCGAGCCATCCAGCTAACTGGTCTGTCAGGTAATTAAACGGCCTTCAGCAATCAGTATGAGTGCTGTCACTCTCTGGAGTGTGAAAGGCCGGAGCGAGGGCCGGGAAGCGAAGTCGCTCTTGGCCAAAGCTCAGAGATGTGTGGCCTGGCTGCTCTGGGACGCAATCCCATGGCCGCAGGGTTTTAGCATGGCTGGTTTTAGCTCATCCTTCAATTTGGTTTTTGTTTCTGAGGATTCTTTTTCTACCAACCCCCCCACCCCAATCCAATTCACCCATAGCTTTAAGTAGAAATACAGCAGAAAGGGCTGGTTGGATGGATGTATCCCCCAGCTGGATAACATTCCTCTGGTTTCCACTTGTGTCTGCTTCTCCTTTTTATGGGTCAGTGTTTCTGTGATTAAAGTTTATTTTCCTTTTTCCCCTCCCTCTGCTTTTCCACTCTCTTTCCATTCATAGCTTTTTCCCTCTCTGCCGTTTTTCATGTGAATTTAAATAGTCCCCAAAATTGACCTGGGAAACTCCAGTTCAGTTTTGTCCTACAGCCACTTCACCACCATTTTAAAAATGGAAACCACATTAGTGTCAACGTTTGTATATAGTCATTTGGAAGTTCAAGCTTGCACTTATTCTAGCCGCTTTGTAGATGTGTTGAAACAACAACACTATGTTTTCCCTGTGTGCATTGGTGCTGCATCAAAACACTTTGCAGCGTCGCTATCACACTTTCCCACACTGTCCCTTTTATCAATGTCTCTTCACATGGCCTTATCATCTATGCCAACTGACTGGCCATCCTCAATCTGACATCACTGTGATTGATATGAGACTGGGTGGGACTCCTTGTCGTGCTTCCTCTTCCTCTACTGGTCTCCAGACGTGGCTGTTTCACACGGAGGGGGGCTTGATTAGACTTCAAGTGTGAGATGACAAAACAAAAAATACCAAGTAATATCCGAGTATTGTAAAACATATTTTTCCAGACAAATAACCCATTTGCAGCATTGTGTTTAGAAGCTAGATGTATGTATTACCAGAAAGCCAAACACACATTTTTGCTAGCAATTCCAACCTAAATTGAGATTTCAGCTCATCATTCAGAAATGAGGTTATTTGTTTTTTTCGCATCCTGTCAACTCATTTTAGAGAGTAATCAAATTCCTCCAGTCTCATGTTACAGCTGCTTGTTTGGAAAAGTACACCCTGTCCATTGCGTTAATCTTCTTGGTACAACTATTGTACATATGTCACCAGGAAGGTTGTTTTCTTCAGCTCACCTCTTCTACACAATAAGATAACTTGGTGGTAAAACCCTGGTCAACATTAATCCCTGTCAGGGTGGTCCATTTACCATTGTCCCTTTTTAAAAGGAAGAGGGGGAAAAAAACTTCCCAGGGGTATGTGGGGCCTGACATTCGCTATCCCATTACAGCCCACCTAAGACACAGACATGCACGTAAAACACTGTGAGACACAAGGTAATGAAGTGCTAACCACTGAGGTAATCACTCTCGGGGGCAGCGACCCTCTTCGTTCACTTCGTGTCCTTCCATCCGTGGTTCTTCTCTCACATCCCATCTTGCTCATTTACGTTTACAATAGTCTGTCACTAACAACAGATTCCATCAGATAAATGAATATGGGTTTTTGTCCCAAGCTTGTGGGAATGGAGACAACTATGAGGAGGTTTTGTGGTTATGCTCATGATGAGGGGATTCAAATCAGCCTCGGGAGGATGAATACACGCTTCTTGGATTGATTTAAAAAGAGGAACATCCTACACGGATATAAAGGTCTGTATTGCCTGCCAAGATGAGGGGTGGAGAGGTTCTTTTGGGAACGGTTGGGTTTCAAATAAAAGCGAGTGACTACAGGTGAGTCCCGTTTGATGCTCACTTAGGGTGACATTTGGTTCGGAGCACTATGCTTTTTCTTCTAGCCAAAGATACAAATCTCCCTTTGGCAGTTGCGGTTTTTTGGCGTGGGGGATGGCTGTCTTGTCTTAACATGGTAGATAGACTGGTGAGTTGTTCCTGAAAGATTCCCTTCATGAGTGATGGCCATCTGGGCCATTTCTCAGTATGTGTGTGAGTATGGTTTTCCTTTTTTTTCTCATCCCTTTTTTCTTCCTCCTAAATAGCAGTGAAATGTTAAAGGAAAACAAATGAAAAGATAGTGCTTTGAAAATGGATCCGTCCCAGCAGCCCTCCACTACCACCTACCTCCTGCACAATTCTGACCCCCTCCTCCTTGCACTTGTGCAGGCTTGACGAAAGAGTATACCTCTCTTCGTCGCACGCAAGGTTGTGGGGAGTAGGGTGGGAGGGTCGGGGTGAAATGTAAAGAAAAAATGTTGAGGGAGGAGAAAGGAATGATGGAGACCAGCGAGAAAGAGAGAGTGATGGTTAGAAGAAGATCCATTTGAAGAGGCTAATGATAAAAAATGAAGATAAGCTGGAGAGCAGATAGCAAGAGAATAAATGTCAGTAGAGTTGTAACGGGAGAGAAAAGGATAAAGAAGAGGTTATTTGCTCTGGACAATTGAAGTTAGCTGAGGTTACAAATGGCTGAAGGAGGCAAGGCAAGGCACGGGTCAAGATATTTATTTGTTCTGAGTTTTTGTTGCTGACAAAAGCTGCTTGCAACTGCCGAAAACAGGGTGGATGAGAGGGACATTTTGCTACGCTAAAAAGACTGTGTAGATGCTGGGAACTGCAGAATCAGGGGATACTCACTAAAAGCAACACATTTGGCATGACAAAGATGAATATGATCCAAATGTGGAAGTGCAACATAATGTAACAATTTGTATTTTTGCAGTTTAGCACCCCTACAGAGTGCAATTTACCAAAACACAGTGAGTCAACAACTTTCATAACACAGCCAAACAACAAAGAACAAGTACACATGACATAGCACGCCAGCTAAAACTGGGTAACAGCGGCCATTTCAAGGATATCAGAGGGGAAATCAGAAACTATGATGCATTCTCCCCAAAAACGCTTTACAACATCAGGAAGATACGTCCCCAGCTGACACAGAAAGCGACTCAGGTTCTGGTCCAGGCTCTCGTCATCTCACGCCTAGACTACTGCAACTCCCTCCTGGCTGGTCTACCTGCATGTGCCATCCGACCTCTGCAGCTCATCCAGAATGCAGCGGCTCGTCTGGTCTTCAACCTTCCTAAATTTTCCCACACTACTCCGCTCCTACGCTCGCTTCACTGGCTTCCGGTAACTGCTAGAATCCACTTCAAGACACTGGTACTTGCTTACCATGCTGCGAATGGATCTGGCCCTTCGTACATCCAGGACATGGTTAAACTGTACACCCCAGCGCGTGCACTACGCTCTGCATCAGCCAAAAGACTCGCTGCGCCCTCGCTGCGAGGGGGACCCAAGTTCCCAACGGCGAAAACACGTGGGTTTGCTGTCCTGGCTCCAGGATGGTGGAATGAGCTCCCCATTGACATCAGGACGGCAGATAGCTTGCACATCTTCCGGCGCAAACTGAAAACTCATCTCTTTCGACTCCACTTCGAGCGATAGAACTATTAACGAAGCACTTTTATACTAATAAAGGACTGGCTTTTCTAAAGCCAGTTGAGTAGCACTTGAAATGTTTTTGCTCTATGAAACCTGATGTACTTATATGATTCTGTTTTCTTCAAGTTGTATTTTGTTGGACGAACGCACTTATTGTAAGTCGCTTTGGATAAAAGCGTCAGCTAAATGCAATGTAATGTAATGTAATGTAAAAAATCAACTTAAAGCCTGATGCTCACCAACGTTAGACAGTGTGGGACTGCCAGTCACCATTTTCCAATAATAAATCAGTGAAGCATCAAATGGATTTTAAAGCTGTTTTTTTAAGTTTAAGAGTGACATAATGTTGCTTTAATAAATAAAGAAGGTTGAAACCATTAGCCGTCTTTGAAAAAAGAAAACAAGCCTACTCTACCCTCTATTACAAAACAATTATTCTGTGCTTAGCAGGCAGCTGCCATAACTTGTTCCTCTGACCACTGAAACATTTCACACCAAGACATTCACTACCTGACAACATCAAAGACAATAACTGACACACACACACACACCTCCCACACGTCTCCTTCTCAAAACACAAAGCTTTCATACGCTAATGACACGCTATAGTGGTGAGCTATGCACGGAGCAGGGTGGGAAAGATTAGTGAACTGACAGACATTCCTAGCAGCTGATGTCAACGTATTATCACCAAATATGCTCAATATGATGTTACAAACCAAAATATGAACCCCTTTGACAATGTGAGAGCTGATATGTTTGGACGAGGGTGGTCCCCAACTGGCTCACCCAGAGGTCAAAATCATAACTCCTGAGGTAGAAATTCCTCAGGCCTAGTCCAAGGAGTATCCCACAAAGGTGAGAGGTGGACCAGGAGGCCTTTGTTGCCAGAGTCTGGAAGCAATGCTAGCCAAAGGACTGTTTCACACAGGCCCACTGACCACAAGGGCACATTCCAGACATTCCACCCTCCGACAGTGACGTCCTGGTGGGTTTACAGAGGACAGATGCCCTCTTCACAACCTGTGTGGCAGAAAGCGGGGGAGTCTTTTGATATCATTGTTCTTTCCCACTTCCAGACAAGCTGTGGTTTGAACTCACGTGAATCGTATGAGTCCCTGTGAAGCTCATTCATCAAAAACTCACCAGAAGTTTATTTAGATCTTAGACCAGAAAAATATCTTGCAGGCAGTTGCTGCTTCAAGGAGTCACGGTCCTATCTGAACTATGAAACATGTCAGAACAGCTCATGTTAGAAAACCAAGAAGAGAATGACAATCAAAGTATTTTTGCAACCAAAACTATACATATAAATGTGTTTTCTTATGACCTGTAGTGACACTAGATCCATCCGTTTTTAATTCCCCCATAAAAAATATGGTTTCAGCAGCAACTCCACAGATACATTTCTTCAGAAACAGTGTCCTGTTTGTTGCATAATTCAGAAACCTCACAGTCATCTTTGGAAATAATTTGTACAAAACAAGTCATCCTTGAGAAAAATGAAACCACATTGTTCATAATAATCCAGAGTTATTTGAACTTTGTTTCTGGGAAGAGAAGTTGCTGCAATAAAATATTATTACCCTATTATAAGTTTATGAACAATGTCTCAAATGACTATGGTTGATGTTAAGCTGAAAAACACTGAGGATCATAACCGATGCCTTCTGCTGCCCTCAGCTCTTTGGTTCACTCTCAGTTCTCTCATCAACCTCATTTCCAGGAAAGATTGTCAGTGAAAATGCTCTGATTAATCCACTGTACCCTTCCTTCCCAGCACAGAGTGTACCATTCAACAGCTTAAAGTCAGCTCTAAAGTCAATTAACCTTAATCGTATTTGGTCGTCTTATAGACAGATGTAACATCCAAGCACAACAATATTAAACTATCTGCATGGCTAAAATACCACCGAAGAATTGGGAACAAAATGTGTTGTCACCCCTTTAAATGAGTATTTACAAAAAACATTATGAGTGATAGTGGAAAGAACAGCTAGCAGTAGAATTAGTGATAGCAGAGGGTTGGATGCAAAATCCAAGCTTTTATATTCTCATTATGAAGCAATCAGTGTGCATCATTGCAAATCTGCCAAGTCAATTACTTGCCTTTTCTTCAATCTTAAATATCTAAGGGTCAGCACTTGCAGAGCTTTGATGGAGTTCCACCAGGTGCACATACAGTATTTAGATGGTTTTTTTCCCTTCATCTAATTCACTTCCTGAAATCGCTATTTTATCTGGAATAACCTATGATTTAAGCAGCTGCATAAACAGGACAAGCAATTTGTGTGCATGCAATGCTATTCGCCAGGGCTTCCTCCGCCACGTTTGGCTCTCAGCAAAAATGTCAACGACAGTTTAGAGTTCCAATCCTGATCTAGTTTCCCTCCTGCAGAGAGAAGAGTTTCATTATGGTGCTTGCTACAGAAAGACGATCCCACTCCAATTAACCTCTGCCTTCAGTGGATTGAGATAGAAGCTTTGTGCAGCACGTGTGACGAAAGGCAAGCCTCATATCTCCAGTGTAAACACAGCAATTATTGGAGGGCTTTTTGCTCAGAGCCACAGAGACTACAAAGGGTTTTGTCTCACTAGTGGTGTGTTTGACTTCCTTTCCCGCACACATGATTTGTCTTTCAGTCAGGCACGACCCTGGGTGGAGCAGCTACTTCCTGTGAGAAGGCAGGAAAAAAGGCTGAAGGGGTTAAAAAGAAGCCCAGTGACCCACATAAACAAGCACTCTCATTCATGGCCTCTGTTACTCCCTCATTGCTAAAGTCTGACTCACAAACATTTAAACACCACTGAAGTGCTACTCCCACCCAATCACCACCCCAAACTCATCTCCCACACAATTCAACCACTCAAGCTCTCTCTCTTGTTTTAAACATCAGCCTTCTCACTCCAATCGTACGTGAGCGTAGAGTCATACTGTAAATACTCAGTCTTTCCATCACATACACAAACAGCACTGGAGAGGAAGAGGAGGTCAACACAAGTCTTCTCTCAAGAATGCAACAAAAAGTTTATGTTGCCGTCGGACAGGGAGAGAGACATCTTGTGTGAGCTCAGATGAGCAATTATCCTTTTCAGCGCACAGACAAAAAAAAGACCTTTTCTTCTGGGAACGTGCCTCCCACTAATATGTCTCCTCGCAGCCGCAGAAGTACGCCAACATTTGAACACAATTGGCAAACGTAGGTCTGTCACTTGGTAGGAATGTGTTATTTTTACCCAGACTATTTTTACCTCTTACCACTTATTTCCATGGCGCCAAGTAATAACTTTTTTCTTGGACACATAAAAGTGTAAACCGGAATGGTTATTGAGGTATCAGCTTTCAGATGTTATTTTGCTTTGCATGCAAGTGACATAGATGGTGGATATTACATTTTGAATTATGAGCATTGGTGCTCATTTTGTTTATGGCCCTGGCTAGCTAAGATGTGGTGACATAACAAAGTCATGACATTATAAACACAGCGTAAATTACATGTTATAGGCCATAAAGATAGAAAAGAAACACAACTGATACTAAGGCATCTGTCTGTGTTGATTGATGATAGTAACCTGTTTGAAGGGTTTCACACAACTTTATGGCTGTGGGTTTTGGGGTTGTGTAAAGCAACTTCTGCACTGCAACCCGTTACTCTCATATTGACTTTAATGAAGAGTAGAATTAAAACTAAGGAACTGTAATAATAACTAGAAAAGGCACCACACCCATATATACTGTACTATAGCCATATATATACACCATTGTGAATGGGTGTTCCCTAAATAAACTGCTTGTACACACACACACACACACACGCACACGCACACACACACACACGCACACACACACACACACACACACACACACACGCATACACACACACACCAAACAAAGACACACACAGCGAGAAAGAGAGATAAATTAGGAGACGTAAACAATGGTCTCACACACACACACACACACACACACACACACACACACACACACACACACACACACACACAACAACTGGATTCCCACAGTTGATCAGTGACGTCGTCCCTGCCAACATTTTACCACTTTTTCACGTCTCCTAATCTATCTCTCTTTCTCGCTGTGTGAGTCTTTGTTTGGTGTGATTGTGTGTGTATGCGTGTGTGTGTGTGTGTGTGTGTGTGTGTGTGTGTGTGTGTGTGTGTGTGTGTGTGTGTGTGTGTGTGTGTGTGTGTGTGTGTGTGTGTGTGTGTGTGTGTGTGTGTGTGTGTGTGTGTGTGTGTGTGTGTGTGTGTGTGTGTGTGTGTGTATGGTTATCCTGTCCTCGACACAGTCTTCCTGCCCTCTGCCAAAGATTAATTGAATTGTTTTCTGGCATCTGCACTCACAATAATAATAATGAAAAAATTAGAGGCATGCCAATGTTTACAGTTCATTTCTCCAGCAGGCCACTCAAACTCAAACTCTGTGTTTTGCCTTGCTGCCACAATTCTTAGACAGAAGATTGCAGGAATGAAAATATAAATACTTACATACACTGTGGGTTTTGTCAGCCTGTTGCATCGGTAGTTGTTGTAAGAGTAGTCTGTGAATGTGCCAGAATTTTATTTGTAAAAAAACTACAACCAAGAGTAAAGGCGATATGAGGATAAGTAAGAATGAAGAATGAGGATGGACTCTGAATTAAGGAATTTCAATCCATTTAAGTCAACAGCTTAGCATGAGATATAGGTTTCTGTTGGCATTAAAATATTCTTATCTAGACTTGTCTGCTAGTTGAACAGTTGCAGCGCATGCCACATAACTGTAACTTCACTTCATTCCAGAAAGTGACCTTTGTTGAATGTCATACCCCTCTCGATCTACCTTGCCTATTCTCTGTCAACAACATTATCAAGATATATTTGTAAAGACTACAACCTGAAATAACCTTTCTTATAAATGTTCCATCTTGGAATGTATATGCAGGACTTTTACCCTACAGGACATTATACAAAAAAAATCCAAATATCCTGAAAAATATCACGCAACATTTTCACAAGTGCGGTTCTTGATCCCAAATACTGATAGTAAGTGACTTTTAGTTTGGCTCGGGAAAATGCATTGCCTTTTTGACTCCTTCCCTTTATTAACCTCCCTCTCCTTCCCTCTGGCCATGTTTAAAGGATGGCTGGCAGACGGAGCTCAGTGAAGAAAGAGACAAAACCCCTGCAGACAGGATGGGAGCCCTTATTTACTTTGCAGATAAGGATTTTGGGTAGTGGAGGGAGCGAGGCGTACTGGCATGTTGTTGGCTTGTTTTTGGGAAGCTTCTGGGATGTTCATGATAAGAACACAATGTGTGTGTGTGTGTGTGTGTGTGTGTGTGTGTGTGTGTGTGTGTGTGTGTGTGTGTGTGTGTGTGTGTGTGTGTGTGTGTGTGTGTGTGTGTGTGTGTGTGTGTGTGTGTGTGTGTGGTGTATAACTTACATCATGAGTTATATAAACAATAATTTATACAATTTATATCAATGTTTAGGTCAGTTTGATCAAGTTTGAAGACACACTCCTGAATTGCAGCTCTATAATTTATTCAGACGAATCAGAAACAGGTTTATTACCAGGTAGGTTGACACGTACGAGGAATTGGACTTGGTGTTGTGGTGCAAACATAAAAGTAAAACAATAATTAAAAACACAGATAGAAAACTATAAGTCAGCTATTTGGCCCTTACAGCCTATCTATTTGAACTTTATTTTTTTTATGTCCACTATAATTCAAAACTCTCATAATATGGCAAAGAGACAAGACTTTGCTCTCATAATCATTTCTTTTTTTAGTCAGAGTAGCTTAAAATGAGCTTGTAAACTCTGTGAAGCAACCATTCTTATCTTCAGTCTGCTTTGTCATTATTGTCTTTAGACCAATGGCCCAAATGGTTCAGAGATTGCTTTAAGCTTTACAGTACACACGATTAAAATAATTTATATTTCTTTTTCCGCAAACCCTTTGTACATTACTTTAAGCTAACTATTTTGACTTTTGATTCTTTACTTTGAGCTAATTGATCTTCACGATTCCCCATAAAATGTAGCTGACTTAACTGTTCGGTTGCTATGTTGATACATCTGTATATTGTTAATAATTTAAATAATTTGATCTTTATCACTTCTCTTTTCTAAGTTCAAAGACTCTACATTCTTCCATTAACCACTTGGTAATTGCAGATGTGCATCCTGCTGTAAGTACTCCTTAGTCAAATCTATGTTTGACTAGGTACAGTATATCTCACTGTACGAACACACTGATAGAAGCAGACACAGACATGTCAGCTTCAGAGTAGTGTACACATGAAACAGCTCTTTAATCTTTACAGAAAGCAGGAATGCATATTTATTGGTGTGGCGTGTCTATGCCAGCCAAAACCGAGATAAAGTGATATGAAGTGTGTGAATAAGAATTACAGCCCTGTGTGATCATTGTAATTATAAAGTTCAGGGAAGCTTGCTCTCTATTCCTCATCACTTGGTGGTGGCTTATATCTTTCACAAGTTATTGAATGTGTGTGTCATGTCAGTGGGTTTGGATAAAACAAGACTCCACCAAAAGTATGTTTCATGTTTTAAAATGATTTTCATATTTGAATATTCTATATCACTGATTCTTGTATTGTTCCATGTGTGCATGTGCGTTTGGAAGTGATGTGATGGGGCGTGAGGCAAATTAACAGCTCCAAATCACAGCCCTTGAACTATGTCAAAGTAACCAAGCTGTGAATCACGAGTGTGAGCTAACCCCCCTTTTATTTCAAAACTCATGCACACATGTAATGAGCCTTGTAGCACACAGGTGTTTGAGGTTCTCTACTGAGCCATCTCCCATTTTTTTATGCTAATATTTTACATGTGCTCAGGTCCATAACAGCGCTGACTTCTGTGGTGTTTTTCCAGTCGCCCTCTCCGCCTCTCCGCCTCTCCCCATCATTCTCACTCTTTCGGTTCAATTGCCATTGGCATCCTTTGTAAACATATCTTTCGCCAAATTGCACGCAAAGCCTAGATACCTCGATGGAAATGGGATGAAAACAAGGCCTTCCAGCGTTCCCAAACATCCTGCTCAAGTCAAATGAATTCCTCCAATCGGTGATTCATCTGCGTGTTGACAGACAAGACGAGCGTGAGAGAGGAAGACACCTGTGAAGGGAGGAGCTGGAGAAACACATGGCATGACTTTCTTCACAACAACTTGCTTATCACTACGGAAAAAGTGGTTTGTTTTCACATGGAATTCTGAAGATGCATTCTGTGTGTGTGTGTGTGTGTGTGTGTGTGTGTGTGTGTGTGTGTGTGTGTGTGTGTGTGTGTGTGTGTGTGTGTGTGTGTGTGTGTGTGTGTGTGTGTGTGTGTGTGTGTGTGTGTGTGTGTGTGTGTGTGTGTGTGTGTGTGTGTGTGTGTGTGTGTGTGTGTGCATGTGTTTATAAGGGTGTGTACAAATTGAGAGAGAGTGAGACGTTTGTCTATTCTTGTGATTACTTACATCTTGAAAGTGCCAGCAATATTTCATTAACTTCAAAGAAGTGAATTCAGGTGCGCTGCAGTATCAACTTGTGTTGTACAAAAAATCCACCATTAGCTCATTCTTGTGCTTTGGCATCATTAGCATCCTCTCTGGTTTAATTTAGGTTACGTAAGAGTGTCCCCTTACTGCGGCATGCCTGCTTTGTTTGGATGCTTTAGCAATGATTATGTGGCTGAAACTGACCTTGTGAATGTGTATACCCTGCAGTGTTTACATGTTTACAAGTTTGTGTTTACGAGATAACAGCTGGGATCACTCACTGGATTAAAGATGGATGAAGGTGGTAGCTTTTTTTAACATTTGTTCTTTCCTGAAGGCAGTGATACACAGGTTTACTTATAACGTAATCTATCTTAATGGAGCTAATTTAGCACTTAAAGGTAATTACTAATAATGTACTTTGCTCAGTAACTACCATTACATGACTAGAGGTTTGCAATTGTTGTTGCTTCCTATATTTACTAAACTTGACTTCCAATTCTGAGTATGGAGCAATAAGCCAGTGTTAAGGTACTAATAATCTATTATGGAATTTTTATGTTTTTTTCATTTGATCTTGTATGCTAAGATGCATTTCTGCCTCTCTTTTCCTCAAACTGCAACTACTTTTTACTGCATTTGTAGTTGTATTCCACTTACACAAATTGCAGTGAAAAGAGACCTGACTGGCCTTGTTTTATGGGAACAAATCCACCAAGATACCAAGATTCAATCTACTTTATGGATAAACAACAATAATGGAGTGGACTTGAGCAGCATGTATCCCTGTGACTGGTCCTGTCCTGGAGGATAAGTTTCTTATTTTACAGACTGTTATTACACTCTTAAATCTCCCTATTTTCTAGTAGAAACATAGCTGACCCCAACTGACATCAACTGCCCTATGAAAACCAACAAAACATTATATTCAAATAAATTAAAAGGTTGAAACCTCCATGAAGCAGGTAGGTGGGCCATGTTCCAAATGTTTTGCAACTGTGTCTCACCATCTCTGAACCACAGCTTCTCAAACAGTGCTGCGAGCAAGTTTTAAAATGCTGCCTTCCTAACATTAGCAAGAAATTGTCAGTCTCTAAAGGGTCTCTAAATGCTTTATCCAATGAAACTGGGTTTAAATATACCCTTTATCAATTTGATGAAAGATTAACTACCTTGCATGAGTTCATGCTGTTGAGTTTTGTATACAATTATCACAAGTTCAAATGAAGTCAGTTCATTATTGAAGGCAGATGTTAATTTAGCTGACACTGCTAATTGCCAGTCTCCTCCTGTGTACGTGTGTTTGTAAATTAGTGTGTGTATGTGCATATACTCAAAACACACAGCAGGGAAACGTCCTAGAGAGCCAGAAGTGATTCAAACTGACTCCAGGCTATCTGTCTCTGCCAGGAGAAATGATAGAGGGAACAGTGATAAATTATTTCTCTGCTTGTGATCTTCAGGGCAGCATTCTTCCTTTTCCACAAGCATATGTGACCCCTGTCTTCCTTTTTTTCCCTCCAAAACTGCCTTCCTCTAGATGCACGTTTTATCCTTTTCCAAACGTACCAACTTCTCACTCTTGTTCTCTTGTGGTTGGGTCTGCGTGTTGCGTCGTGTGGCCGTTTTTCAGATGTCTCCCCCCCGAGGCTTCCATGAGCAACAGATGGGTATTACGGGGACCGTGAGCTTTTTCAGCTCCATAACTAAGATCATGTGATGATGTGACACCCAAGGGATGACAAAGGGAGAGACTGATCTCATCTCTTTTCCATATAAGTCACCTCCCTTGTTTAGGCTGTGTAAATCTGGGGAAAAAACAGATGCTGAAGCAATTTCATGTAGAGTTTGTAAAGAATTAGGGGTGGGAATTGTCTGTGGTGGCTGCACCCTCTAGCCAGACCCTCACTAGTCTCACATTGCCAGACCTTTCTCCACACTGCAGCTGCACTGTGCCAGGGGAGCGGGCTGGCAAAGCCCACCACCAGTGGTATTGTAAGTGATGTGAAAAGCAGGTTTCAAAACATTTAGGGAAGTTTAGGTTACAATGTTTCACTGTGAAATGTAGTTGAATAGAAGTATTGTATAACAGAGAAAAAGAAAATATCTCAATAGTGTGCTTAAGTGAATTAGTTGTATAAATATAATATATCAAAGATATTGAAGTGACTGTTATTTTGTATTTATTTATTGTTGTGCTTTTATTTAGGTCTTAATGTGTGCATATGTATAAACGTGTCTTTGATTGTATATATATATATATAGGTATATACATATTTGTATACATATTTTTATATATATTTGTTTTTGTATTCGGGATTGTGGGAAACGGTTTTTCGATCTCTGTCTGTACACACAAACTGAAAGATTGACAATAAAGTAGACTTTGACTCTTAAATATATTGCTTTCCACTACTAGTATGTTTACTCATTAGTATTAGCACTAGTTCAGATTAGTTAGTAGTTAGTTAGACTAGTTAAGTGCAACAAATCATACAGAAATGCTAATCCTTTCAAACTGAAGTGAACACCCAATAATTGTGGTAATTCATTGTGGAGCCAACCCACAACTCTCGATACATTTGATTGTGTTGAAATAACTATGCAGCAAAGTTTTGACGTTACATCATAAATGTTATCAAATGTATTATTTAGTCAGAATCAGCCTAGATAGCAGAGGTAACAGATAGCGCAGTATTAAGGCTCCGTCAGCATATGGGCACTGTTTAATTTTTCAACTTGAACTTATCCACTTCCGCCCCTCTGTGTCCTTGATGCCTTGGCTTATGCTCTCCTCCTTGATTTGGCTACCAGCCGTGTGCCCACATGAGGTCATTCAATCTTTGATGTGAGGCTGTTAGGCATTGCCTCACATGAGTAGGAGCCATCTATACTGCCTTTGATGGTAGTTTTGATGTAACTGATGGAGCGGGTTTTATGTGGTAGCTGTCTGCCGCCATCCTCTTCTAACTCCCTCACAGCTGGTTCTCCGTTTCCCCTGCGGCTTCCTCCTTAACTCTGACACCTGTGTTTGGCACCTCTGACAGGTAAAATTACTACGACGACCTTGCATAGCTTTCACTGAACTACTCAATCTACTGTACGCCGCCCATTTCACATACCCTGGATCTTTGTCTTTCGCCACCAGCCTATGATGACCAGACCCAGCGATCATACCAGTGATGAAGTGGTCTGTCCCTGCATACAAGCAGCCTGACTGGGGAAATTAATTAAGCCAAGGAAGATGGGGGTGCAAGAAGGGGGAGGTTAGGCATGGGCATGAACGACTTTCGTCTTTACAGGCAGCCAGAAAAGCTATGTTTATATAGGGGGGACAGAAAAACATACATGTGCATTGACAAGTGGGACTTTCATGTGCCGTAATGTTGTGTTAATGAGTTAAACAAGCGGCTCCGTGTGGGAAAAAGCTGCATGTCACTAAGGGAGGCACCTTGAGCAGCTGGGAATTTAAACATAAATCCACACACATGCTGCACTTGTACATAAACTCAGTGAAACACATGTCCGCACAAGAAACAAGTGACAGAGCCCCTACAAGGTGTGTTAGCGAATAGGTGGCTCACACACACAGAGTCAGAGTTTTAAAGAGAAAGAAAAGGTCACCTGCACACCTGCACACCTGTACACATGGTACCAGCTCTTTCCACTTCATCATGGCCCTTTTACCAATAGCATTTAGCTTAATGGCTGTTACTCACACACACAAGGCGCCTTTCTGTGGAGAGGAACACAGCGAGGAGGTGAACAGGTTTGTATTCTCCGCTGAAGATGGGATGCGAGAGGCTCTATGCATGCAAAGCCTCCATTCATCATTGTCAGTAACCTTGTGTTGTCTGGCCAACCCCCAAAAAGCTTGGGGATGAACCATTGACTCCTGTAAAAGGGGTTTTCACTTAGCCATGGCTCAATAAAAAGGGCCAATGCACTTAGTGTGCTGTTAATTACCCCACTTCAAGTGAAGCAAAACCCCTGTTAACTTAACATAATGGACTCTGTCACCACTTGTACTGTGAAAATGATGGGGTTGTTTTCAATGCAAAAGGTGCGTGTATAAGGATTACTTTGTGTCATGAAAACAGTACAAAAACATATTTTTAAAGTTTTTGGATGATCTTTCTTAACATAAATGTTGTATTTACCACTTAAGATACAGATGCAACCTTTTGTTTAGTTAACCTTTTTTTCTAATCAGGATATGAGCGGCTACTAGAATTTCCCATGTCTAAATATGAATCGTACAAATCGCAGCCCTTATGCCACTGGTAAAATTGGAGAAGCAATTTGAATTAACCTTCAGAAATCGTTTGTAAAACTTGGATACGATTTGAGACACCTTTTTAAAAGATATTAAATAACAAGCTCACTAGCAGCTCTGTGAAGCGGTACAGTGGATCCATTAAAATGCCATGCACACCCTTACAGGTGTTTTCACTTATTCTCTCACTTATTCTGTCTGATTAGACTGTTGCTCAGGTTGAAATTGGATGGTGCAATGCTGGAATTGTGTGAGATCACCACATTTAGTGAATCAATAAGAATAATAAATGTTTCTACTCTTCCACCAAAACGTATGGGCGGGTCAGAGAAGAGTCAATCAAGTAGAGGGTTAACACAGAGAAGCTAATAGAGCGCTATAAGTAAAAGCACCTGCGTGAGTGGACCATAGGTGTTTTTGTAGGGCTTTAAAGAAGGACGACTCAGGTTTGATGCCAATTTGCCCCAGTAGCAAATATTAGTACACCACTACAACTAAAAAGACGCTGCAGCCCATGAAGGTTTTTCTGTCTGTGAAACTGTTGACAGGAGCCTACAAACTCCAAACAAGGTCAGTCCATACTCTTTGAAAAAGGATCTTTTGAATCCATGAACATTTTTTATTCGCAAACCTTCCCCAGAGGCTAGAAAAGCTATGGGCTAATTGCTAATGTCAGCATACTAATATTCTCATAAAAGACTATGGAAACTTGCTGATATTTAGCATTTGTACTGTGTGTACCATGTTGAATTAACATGTTAGTATGCTAATGTTTGCTAATGAACACTGAAGGTATTTGATCATAAGCAAGTATTGGAAAAGGTACTGTTTTGACCCTAATGATGGGCCTACAAACATTACCTCCAGTTATCAAATGACATCCGGTAGGGAAAATAAATGGCAGCCAATGGTTGTTTAGACATTTTACTAGGGTCCAGAAATGTCAGTTTAATGGCTAGATGAACAGTTTGGGGATCACCAGGATTCATTGTCTAGGAACAGGAAGGTCTGTACCAGGTTTTATGGCCATTCATCTAGTCGATCTAGCAGTTGTTATATTTTAGTCTGAGTCAAAATGGCATTTGGGTTTCACCACCAGGATGGCTTAAAAAAATAATGATATTCTTACACACATAAATGGAACAGTTGTGCAGAAGTTTTGACTTTGTCTCTGTCTTTTAGAAGTTATACAAGTACACAAACAAAACTATTGGCCCAAAGGAGTGGAAATGTGCGTGAGGCTGAGAATATCTGGCCTAGTTCTGAACCAGCCCTCTCTAAATTGGTAAACTTCTCTCTAGGGTTGCTGGCCCCAATGTTTATTGGTCTTTTAGGAGAGAAATGTGTGTGTGTGTGTGTGTGTGTGTGTGTGTGTGTGTGTGTGTGTGTGTGTGTGTGTGTGTATATAAGTGTGTTTTGCACCCTTGTGGTTTTCTACATGACTTTGAAACGGATATTATTGGTCTAGTATGGAAGCAAGCAGATAAGGACTTTGCTTCTTCTTAGTCTGAATGTAAAGTGAGTGATGTAGCAACTAGAGCCAGTACCAGAAAGAAATTCAAGAGCCAAATTCAATTACCTTAAGTGGACCAGACTCAAAAAGAGCGGGTCTGTTTCAAATTGGGCCTGTTTTCAACTCACAAAACACCCATTTTACTCCTCTGAATGTAATATGAGCTCAGAGGCAGAGAGATTAAGACGTTTACGTACAAAAGAGGCTATCAGCAGTAAATGTTTATAACTCAACACAGCAGTGTCACTGTAGATGGCAAATTATCACCAACTGTCATTACACTACTTTCTGGGGGTCAGGATTTCTTGCGCTCGCTGTGTTATTGGAGAGTGGCCGGGGTAACGTTTCACTTTGAACCCCAGAACAATGCACAGGTCATTGTTATGCAGGGGGAAAAACGTCTTGAAACATTTCATTTTAGTTTCAGACAGGCCTTACAGTAGCCATTATAGCAAATTATTACCTGTAGGACGCAAAGTAAACCCAGGCAGCCATGTGTCAAACAGCCCAGCCCAAGGCAATATCCGCTCGCTATTCATCTGTCCGCCTCCACAGAATGGTCCTTCTGACAAGAAACCTGCATGCAACATGTATCTCATGTGAAGCTAATGTCTAATTTAATTTAACATTTAAGTGAATCACTTTTTGTCAATTAAGTTCTTACCTTTACAGAGATTGAGCGCAGGAGATGGAAATAGAAAGAAGGTAAATGACATAATGAGATCAGGGGCCGGAGTGTTTGTGTGACCCAGTTTGACGAGTAGTAAGCAGACACGATCTGAGAACCATTATGCAGTCTGACAGGTCCAAATGAATGGGCCATTTCTCTAATGTGGAACAGGGACGGGACGGGGGGGGCCTCGGATACTTCAGATGTTTCAAATTCAGCAAAAACAGTGACCTCCCTCCAGAGATCTGCGAAAATAAATCCCCAGTCACACACTCTGACCACAGGAAAAGAGAAAAATGGGCCCTGTCTACACAGACTACTCGCTCGCTTTCTCACCAGCACTTGAGTCAAAGTGGAAAAGTATGTGGTGCCCTGCTCGCGTTTTGTTGTGTTTTTGTATGTGTTTCATGTTTTTTTCCATGTTTGTGTCATGTTTGTGTGTATATGTGAAATAAACTAGGTGTCTTTATGTCTAGTGCATACTGTATGTGAATTTTTCACATGTGTGTTTGTGTAAAAGAAATTATGCCAGTGTGTGTTTTCACATGAGTGAGTGCTAACTGATCCACTGAAAGAGCACTTGTGTGTGAATTCTGCAGAATGTCTGTTTTCTCCATTTTCTTTCCCCCTCTCTCCTCTTGTTCTCTGTATCGTCTCCCACTGTCAGTCTGCCCACTAGGCCAGCGTCTCTGGATCTCAGCCACGAGGAGGCCACTTTCTGGCTTCAGTAATGTGTGCTGAAAAAATCCCTACTTGAACTCCAAAGACCCTCGAGCTTCATGCCTCTGCAAGATTTGCATGTTTGAATTTCAACACTGACAGGTAGAGATTCAACAACATTATAGAACATTACATTTGCAGTATGCGTAATTGTGTATAACAGATCTCAATGACTCCAAAAGGTATACGTTGTTTGCAAGCATAAGAAGCACTTTAAACCCATTAGCAATCCTTAGAGGTCTCAACTGAAGCCTTATATGCAGACATGTATATAATAACAAGTTTTAGTTGTAAAGCATGTCCTTGTTGGATGTTTAAATTGGGGTTTGTGGGAAACTAAAGTATTTGGAGAATGTGAACTTGTTACCAAGTCTGGACAGTTGGTCTTATCTGTACGAAGACATTCAAGCCAACAAAGCTGTCTTGGTTTTGTTTTAGAAAGATTCCCTATTTTGTGGTTGTTGTTGTTGTTTTTTTGCATGTGTATGTTAAAGCATATAAGGGTGGAAATTGGTGACCTGGAAACGTTCCCATGTCTGCTAAAACCTGCAAGAAAACATCTTAGAAAGGTGGAACTTATTTGTACATTTCTACACTTTTACGGATGCTTGGTGCAACAAGCTTTCAACCTTGCAAGTACATCGTCTAAATGCATCTGTGGGTAGGCATTATGCACACCAATTCTTCTCCTAAACAATTAAGGTGACAAAAGTTCACATGTAGTAAAAAGGTTCAACCCCATGACTCTCTATGTCTTCTAAACCTTTACTCTCAGGTCATGCCATGTCACTCAGCCTGTGAGCATGCCTGCAGAGACAAGGAAACCATAAAACCATGAAGTGCTTCTTTTCCTTCCCCCCCGACACATTTCCCTTTCGGCTGTGCTTTTTTAGCACACTGTAAGAGGCAGCGGCATCAGCAGGAGGAGGCTGATGGAGAGGGCCACCTGAACAAACCCAGTGTGGAACCAGGACAGCCAGGCGCAGCCAGATTTATGACTCTCCACCCCTCTTTTCCCACACAGAGGCCCCTCTCTGGAGCTTCTGGATGTATTGGTTCCTGTCTATTACTTTTTGTCACCTCTGTAACGCTCCTTCCTCTCCCTTCCCTATCCTACTTTCCCATTTCACTTCTTTATGTTCATCTATCTTTTCCCATCCTTTTTCTCTCTAACTTGGTATCTCTTTCTCCCTTTTTCCCCCTCCTTTTCTCCCAGACATCCTGGCCAGCTGTTCATCCAGACAGGGTGTCTACAGCTGTCTGTGCGAAGCTGAGTTGCAGTTCCAGAGGTGGGTCGCACAGCCTGCGGCGTGGAGCTCTTTCTCAACACCTCTGTCTCCTCTCTTCGCAGCATCCGTGACCCAAGCATGACCTTGACACAAAAACTACATGTTTTTACAAAAACCTCCCACACACACTTCACAAAGGTAATCTCGAGAAAGTAAAGCTTCAAAAATGTACTGGAGAATACAAACGCAATTTATAAAAGCACAAGATTCACATAAAAAAAGCATTCTGCACACAAAAGCTCTATAACAATTAACCCTAGCTTTGAGGGCGTTCAGTTTACACACATAATGAAAATAAGTTCTCTCAGCCTTTCTCTTTTTTTATTCTCTTCTCCACACAGCAACAGTGAAGCCTTGGCAAAGGCTTTACATTGCCTCTGTTAAAATCAAACCACTGACTACAGACATTCAATAAATGGGCAGAACATTTCCCCAGACGAGGGTAAACTCTGCTACAACACCCCATGAGACAAGGGGTAGTCAAATCCAATGAAGTGTGCAGCAAATTAGCCCTGCTTTGCTGCAGATATAGCAATAATTAATCCAGCTCTTGCACGCTTTCTGCTGTGGTATTCTGCTCTGTTGGCATGAGGAACTCAAATAACTCTCTTTTCACTTTTTTTTCAAACTATACCGTCATGCATATGGGGAAATGTGTTTCAAAAGTTTTTTGTCCTTATTTTTGGAAAAAATGTCTGAAAAGTTTACATAGCTGTGTCCCTGTTATTTGTTCGAGTTCCAGGGTAATTGTTGAGTTTGGTCAAAAACAACATTCCTCTCTACATCAACAGAGGAAGAGTTCGATTATTGGAGGCAGCAGCCTAAAACCCTTGGAGCAACATCATACTAAACTGCAAGTGAACTCAAACTTACTATATACTGTCGTCTTTGTTTTGCTACACAGTGTTGACCAAATGTTATGAATCTTAGGAAGCATGGTTTATTACTTATGGGGGGCTTCCAGTGTTTCTTGGTTGGTTGTTACAGTAAACTCTGTTGCCATCTGTGCTGCACGGCGGAGACCTGAGCGCTCGGAGATGGACGTGTTTACTCTGCAGTTAATCACCATGTCTGATGCGGCCTCTCTGGACGTGTGAGGGGGGAAATGCCGGCTAAATGCAGTCACCACGACCTAATGAGGTGGTTTAGCTGCAGCAGCGCGCCATCAGCCGTACTCTGTAATTCAGAGACATCGACTCAACAGTTCCCCTGGCCAGCCTGCGTCACAAGTGCGTTCGTCCATATTCGCCATGTCGCCCACAACCCCGTGAAACATGTTGGACGGTTGCTGCCATAGTTTGGGGTCCAACGGGCCGTCAATCAATGTGGAGCGTGTGGTTTAATAATGGGGAGAATGATGAGAGCCAGAATGGTTACAGAGAAAAAGGAATTACAGTTTGAGTGATTGTCTTGGGGCAGGCATCACACTTCCCATATGTAAGCAAAATGAGAGTAAATTCTGCTGCATGTACACATGGCACACACAGAAGGCACAGCATCAGGCCTTTTTCCTCCTCTATGTCTTCGTGGCACAGCAGTGCAGTTCTTGGCAGCACACAGTGCTCTAGCTCGACTCTTTGCTAATGGTTAAAGAGCATGCCCATGCCATGCTCGCTAATGACAGGCTAGGCTTACTCGACTGAAGTGGCGCTTTTCAGAGTCAACGGTGCACAAAGAGCCTATCGAGCACATCCCGAAGCAGCTGAGGTGCTGTGAGGACACTGTCTCTACACTCACAAGAATGCACACGTATTAACAAACGAAGCTGCGCAACAGAGAAAGTGTCTGCTTACACATGTTTTTCGTGTTGACTGATGGATGAGGAGAACACACACAACGCCTCCGATTTTTGTTTACAGCATTTATCTTCCAACTGCTCCTCAGAGATGTTTTTTCTAATACCACTCTCGAGAGGTATCAACTTTCAGCTCCGGACGAGTTTCTATACGCTTCTGTGATCATATATCATCTCCCCCTCTCATCCTGTGCCATTTTTCATTTTGAGAGCATTTATCTACTTTACTTGAGCTTAAACTATTAATCTCAAAAGCTGACCTTTACATCTCCTCGTTGCTTATAGTGTTCCAGAATTAACCCTTTCAGATATTCTGTTTATCTAATTAAATCTACAAATGTGACAAGAAACTAAAAGTCATCCCAAGTTAAAAAGCTCCTGGCACTTAGTTTAACACCTTTACTGAACAGTTAACAGATGAGATCAAGTGTGTGTTGTTTGTCTTTCAAAACAGGAGGAGGGCCAGAGTGCTTTGTTTGACTTGGCATTTGTTTAACCATATTATTAGGACAATAAACTTCCGAACCGAGTCGGTATGTGCACCACATGTTGGGCCTCTTTTTTTTTTTACCTTTCCCATGAGACAGCTAAAATGTAAGAGGACCTCCACTGATTCCCACGAGAGGTGATGCAGGGGAGGTAAAGGTCTGCAAAGTGTAGGGGAATTTCATGCACATCATCCATCATTTCCAGCAAGCAAAGCATGAATATGTGTGTAAAAAAACCTCTTTGCATTCATGTGTGTGTGCAAGGGCATATAACGTGCATATAAAGGTATGCATTCCCTCAAATTGTTCTCTCTTTGGGATATCTGACTCTCATATCCTGACACACTTTCCCAGCATCCAGAAGCTGGATCTGTTTCTGCCCCTCGGCGGGCCTATTCCGACACTTCCTCAGCAGAAAAGGTGGGAGCTAGAAGAATGTGTCCTTTCATCAAGACTGGCGCTGCATGAATATTTCAAACAGGCAACATGATTCCTCAGTGCCACCCGACACAAAGGAGGGTGAGCTCAGAGATGGGGCGAGCAGGGGTGAAATCTCAGATTGTAACTTGGCTTCCAGGCAGCACCTGCTTGCGGTGACAGACAGAGAGACAAGGCCCTGAAGCTGGTGCCCTAACAAAGGTTTGGTTAAACTCTATCTGACCATGTCTGCATGTATCAGTGCCAAGCCTGCCATTGGAACTCACTCTCCTTTGGAAAACCATCAGAACAAGCCCAGGCATGTGCTTGCTTTGTTGATTGTGTGTGTGTGTGTGTGTGTGTGTGTGTGTGTGTGTGTGTGTGTGTGTGTGTGTGTGTGTGTGTGTGTGTGTGTGTGTGTGTGTGTGTGTGTGTGTGTGTGGTGTGTGTGTGTGTGTGTGTGTGTGTGTGTGTGTGTGTGTGTGTGTGTGTGTGTGTGTGTGTGTGTGTGTGTGTGTGTGTGTGTGTGTGTGTGTGTGTGTGTGTGTGTGTGTGTGTGTGTGTGTGTGTGTGTGTGTGTGTGTGTGTGTGTGTGTGTGTGTGAGTGTGTGTGTGTGTGTGTGAGTGTGTGTGTGTGTGTGTGTGTGTGTGTGTGTGTGCGCGTGCGCGTGCGTGTGTGTGGATGGAAAGGATGGGTGAGCCTGTGGACATACCACACATTCCACATAGGCAATAAAGCCAAATTGAAGGTGGGAGATAAAGCCGGGTGTGTTGAGTGATTCCTGGGCAGCTGGGACTGAGAAGGTGGGATAGAGAGGTTTGGGATGTTTAAGAGGTGCTGACACTGCTTGAGGAAAAAAATGGGGGAACGATTAAGATTATGAGAACTTTATCCCATTTTGTGGTCAGCACAACGTGTACTAAGTTGTATTCCAATTTAAAGTCAGAAATAGACAATTGTGCCCTCAAACGTGCAGGATATTACGCACTCTGAAAACATGTGAATTTGCTCTCCCACAGGCAGTTAAATTGGTTGAGTAGAACTTGAGTGGTTTTTCCTCGATGTTGCACTGTGTATCAAACAATCCTGTCGAATGGTACTGATTCCTGTACTGCATTACTGCCAACATGCTGTCATATTGTTATGGTTCATGTTCATGGTGGCGACCCTGGATGTCACTTTGGTATGATATCTCCACTTTTGTTTGGGTTTAGAAACCTTTCCAGTGTGCTGGTTAAGGCATTGGCCAAACACAGGCCACTCTGCAGATCAGAAACAGATAGCAGATACATGGTTTAAAAAAGTGCACATACTTTTCAAACATAAGGGAACAAAATGTTCTTTCAGACATACTGCAAAGAAGAAAAATGTTCTACAACAATTGGGCACAACAGTGGTCTGTGGCCACTTTAAAAGCAATGTCTACTCTGTCATGACCCCTCCCCCAGGTTGGATATGTTTGATGCATATGTGTTTTGAGCATTTTAATTCTTCCCATACTGCTTCAATTAAATAATTGTAAAAGGCTTTGGGTTTTTAAAAGTTAAAATCGTCCCCTATTTTATGAGACAACAAGACTCTCTGACCTGCTGATGGTACTGACGAAGTCAAGGTAATTAAAATGCATCCTGAGGTAAATTTCCATAACTATGAAATGATGGCACTAAAAAAGTCAGGGTGTCACTAAAGTCTTTAGGATTTATCCTGTGCGACCATGAACTGTTCTACACTTGCAAATCTATCTAGTGCGTATTGAAGAGATATTTCCCTGGATAAATTAAATTAATCATTTTGGCCAATAAAATCTAGACAAAAATGTACATTCTTATCATATCCATCATCCTTAACTCCTCAGATTGATCCAAACCAGAAGGATTTTTTTTTTTAAGGATTAGCTGCTCTTATTTTATGTTACATAAAAAATGAGGTAGCCATGAAATCATGAAAAGCGATGTTATTGTTATTGGCTTTAATATTTTCAAATCATACCCTAATATACTCAATATCATGGTAAATGCCGACATATTGGCAGTCGATGTAGAACATGACCTCATTCGTTGTAACAAATATTTAACACCTCTCGTGAACAACTCTGCACAGCTTGAGCTCTGGTATGTCGAGTTGTTCTGGACAGCACCTTAATGTGTTTGATACACATCCAGATCTCTCTGTTGGTGAGCGTAGAGCTCGCAGAGGTCACGGCTCATTAAGCAACAACACAGAGGCAATTACAGCCAATTAAAAGGCTGTTAGGAACCCAACAGGCTCCCTGCTGAGAAGGGTCCTGTAACATGATAATGGAGATGAATAGAGAGGTCCAGATCGTGGACACAATAGGCGCATTCACACCGCAGTACTTTTCCCACAAAGGTTCATCAGAACTTAGTTCATGAGAACTCTTTAGTTCTCATGAACTAAGTACAGATCGCGTTCACACCGGAATAAGTCCCTGGGGGAGGATTACGGCCCTTCTACACTACAGGCATAAAAAAATCTTGAAGCTGGGCGTGTCTGAGGCTTGGCGATTTCTCACACCCAAGGCGACCAACAACCAATCAGGAATCTCCCGCCCGCCCCCGTCATACAAAGCAATAGCAATGTTAAAATGAAGTAAACTGGATATAAAATCCCCAAACAGTTACCAGTTTCATCCACTGTCTCTGCCACCTCCCTCCATGCCTCGCTCCTCCGGTTTGTATCCCGGTAGATGAACAGAGACTGATCATACAGCACCGGGTGATTCACTACCGCTATAATGAATTTTCCCTCCATTTTTTGGAATATGAGGAAATTACCTGCGTAGTCTCTCCCAGCATACACGCGGTTTGATTGGCTAGCGCTTGTACTGTCAGATTTGCATACGCGGGATTTGATTGGCTGATGCCAAGCATCGAGCCTCAAAAGTTGAACATTGTTCAACTTTTGATGCCGATAGATGCTCGTGATGCTTGCAAAGCCATGCCATGCTCCCCACAATGCAGTTCGGCGAAGTTTAAAAATATTCTACGTTGAGCGTTGAAAGCATTTTTCGATGCCTGTAGTGTAGACGGGCCGTTAGGCAAATGAAGCCGCTGACGTCACTTCTTCTTCTTCTGCTTTGGGTTTGGGTTTACTGGCAGGCCGCAAATATGAAGGTAGATATGGTGCAAAATGCGAGAGTGTGTAAAACCTGATGTGAGCACTTGCAGAAAAAAATCTGAGCTTGTGTGCATACATTTACACTTGTATAAAATATCCACGTAACTGTGAACCAAATGTACACTTGTATAAAATATCCACGTAACTGTGAACCAAATTTGAAGTCACAGAAGAAAAAAAAAGTTTTGTAGCTTGTAGAAAAAAAATGAACTTAGTGATGAAATGTTCACTTGCAGAAAAATACATATTTTTTAAATGTATTTTCCATTACAACTGCAACTTTATTTATTACAACCTCTCAAATCAGTCATTACAACTTGACGAATCTGCTCTGTGGCAGTATAAATCGACGAATCTGCGGTCTTGACTTTTGCTACACTTCTTGCGATAAATGTGTCGCAAAAGTAATTTTCACCTGTAGATGTGGGGGGAGGGAGGGGGGTTGGAGCGAAGGGGCGGAGCTATCAGAACAACGAGGCTCGGGTCAGTCACACAGTCACAGCCACAGTCAGTCACGTCGAACCGGATGACTGCGTGGCTAACGGTTCGTGTCGCTACCAGTCCGCTGACATGGCGCATCAATCAACGGTAAATGTTGCCCATTACTTGCCCAGTATTACTTTGAATATTATTATTGTGATTGAGGATTAAATCCGCTTTGAAGACCACCGTTTTATATCGTGCAGTTTAGCGGCAAAATAACGTCAGTCAGCCAGCTAACGCTAGCTTTGTTGAGTTTATGCTAGCTAAACAAGTAGTGGTTGTAGTCTACAGCAGTAATTAATATATTATAGCCTACTGCTTTGGCACTAACGGTTGATAACCGTTTATGAAAATAAAACCAATTGAACTGTACTGAAATAATGACACGTTTTATAATTGTCTTGGGCTCCTGCTGTGTTTTTAAAGCCTTTGTAAATTATCCATGCTATTTTCTATTTAGAACGAAGACTTCAGAATCTTAAAATCCCTTAACGTTTGTATGCAATTGTGCTAAATTCAACTCTGGAATCAAGCAAATATTAATATGTTTGCATGACATTAGTTATTTATATTTTGCCATCACTGAACTATACGTTTAATACATTTAAGTCAAGCTAAGGTACATGTGATGGTAGCAAATCTTTATTTGAAGGTGCCTCTTAACCTGAGATATTAGTTATACAGTAATAGTATTGACAATCTAAAAAAACTGAGCAACTCAACAGTCAACTTTATATTTCTTATTGTCTAAAGCATTTATTATTTTCATTTTCCCTCTCTCATATTCAGTGTGGACGGATTGAGACAGCGTGGTGTCCAGAGAGCTGCAGAGACTTCATGGAGAAACCTCCGTGTGATGGACGTCCTGTCTGTTGGTTTGGAGAGGACTGAGGGTCTTCCCTCTGCGAGGAGGACCAGGCCTGATGGAGGAGCCCATGCTGGGCAAAGCTGATACCAACTGCACAGGCCTAGTCTGTCACTTTATTTGACTAAATGTGTTTACTTATACATTTAATAGGTTTACACCTTCTGTCCATATGTGCTTTTTATTTATAACATTTGATTAACTTTTGGTTCACATTTCAATAAATTGTATTTGTATTTGCACTCCTTTTGTCCATTATTCTTACTGAAAATGTTAGATTACACATTCACATCTGACTGAAGATTGGCCCCATTTATTTGTGACGTTGCAAACTCTGCGGTACAAGGTACAAGTGATGTGAAGCTCATAAAGCGAGGCAAATAGAAATAATCAGCTGATGGAGTGTAGATGTGGAAATAGATGCATCCCATCAGCTGACTATGTTTTTCGCCACACTTTATAAGCCTGACTATAACCACCCCTTCTCTGAGGTGCAGGCAGCGTCACAAACAAATGCTGGTCCTGATAGACTACAAAAATATTCGGTGTGCAGATCTTTTTTTTCACAATAAAAGTAGTTTCTTAGTGTACTGGTCTTAAAATCTCATAACATCAGCTTTTAATGTTCCTCTTGGATGTTCTTCTTGACCCTCAGAGAAAGAGAAGATGCTGAGTCGTGTCTTTCAGGCATGTCCTTTCCTAACAAAAATTACAGGAAACATAAAACATTATTGCAGAACAAGTGTGTTATTTATGAAAGAGGTGTGTTTAGGGGCTGTTGATATAATTATTTTTTAATTGTAATCAGAGCATGAATGAACAGTATGAAATTCATCAACATTGAAATATATGTTATTATCAAAATAATATTGAACTGTTATCAAAACGTAGTGCAACTGTAGAAGCTTGCTCTGTTGTCTCACTGAAAGAATAACTTTTACCACGTTTTTTACAGACAATATTGAGAGATAAATAGTAGCAGTTCTCACTATGTGTTAAATATCTGTGCCTTCAATACATTAAATTAGAAAGCTGACAAAGTCATATTGCTTGTTAACATCTAAATGTAACCTTTTGCATGGAAAAAAACCTCAACTTCACTGGTGTGTAGGTGATCTAGTATTTAGTATTGTTTAATGGAATGTATATCAGTGTATTCAAGTCAATACTTCATTCATTTAAACCAATATCTTTCTTGATTCTTTGTACAGTATGAAAAAAGAGTCTTTGTACCTGAGCTGAAGTTCACTGCTGTGAGGAGTCCAGTTCTGTCTCTCACTCTCTGGTCCAGCCTGTCTGCATCACCTGGACACCTTAAACAAACAGATATATATATGTAAAGAACCATGTGTACAAACAATACAACTGATTATCTTCTATTGAACATGTTGGATTGTGTATTGTATTTTACTGTAACTTTGGAAATTGTGTTACCAATGCTTACTGTTTATTTGATATCAATTTGGTAATACAATTAATAAAAACAACAAGGTTTGGGTTCGTTCTTCAGATGACTGTGACGTTAACGTGTAAGCTCAATAATGAACTCCAGCTCAACCAACCATATTGTAATATCTAAGTAATCATCTTGAAATATGACATTAATAATTGTAATATACACACATCTTATTGTGAGGTTGATTTCACATACACTACTTCGACGTTAGCTAAATAGAAAGTAGCATGGATAATTTACAAAGGCTTTAAAAACACAGCAGGATCCCAAGACAATTATAAAACGTGTCATTATTTCAGTACAGTTCAATTGGTTTTATTTTCATAAACGGTTATCAACCGTTAGTGCCAAAGCAGTAGGCTATAATATATTAATTACTGCTGTAGACTACAACCACTACTTGTTTAGCTAGCATAAACTCAACAAAGCTAGCGTTAGCTGGCTGACTGACGTTATTTTGCCGCTAAACGGCACGATATAAAACGGTGGTCTTCAAAGCGGATTTAATCCTCAATCACAATAATAATATTCAAAGTAATACTGGGCAAGTAATGGGCAAAATGTACCGTTGATTGATGCGCCATGTCAGCGGACTGGTAGCGACACGAACCGTTAGCCCCGCAGTCTCCAGTCACCCGAGCCTCGTCCTTCTGATAGCTCCGCCCCTTCGCTCCAACCCCCCTCCCTCCCCCCACATCTACAGGTGAAAATTACTTTTGCGACACATTTATCGCAAGAAGTGTAGCAAAAATCAAGACCGCAGATTCGTCGATTTATACTGCCACAGAGCAGATTCGTCAAGTTGTAATGACTGATTTGAGAGGTTGTAATAAATAAAGTTGCAGTTGTAATGGAAAATATATTTTAAAAATATGTATCTTTCAAGTGAACATTTCATAACTAAGTTCATTTTTTTTTTACAAGCTACAAAACTTTTTTTTTTCTTCTGTGACTTCAAATTTGGTTCACAGTTACGTGGATATTTTTTACAAGTGTAAATTTGGTTCACAGTTACGTGGATATTTTATACAAGTGCAAATGTATGCACACAAAAAATTTTTTTCTGCAAGTGCTCACATCAGGTTTTCACGCTCTCGCATTTTGCACCATATCTACCTTCATAGCAAACCACTTCACGGCGTATACTGCCGCCCAAAGTCCCCGGCCGGAAGTCCCCGGAGTTGGGGACTGGCTTCAGTAGAAGCTGCTGGGACTCCCATCAGCTTCTACTGAAGCCTTCCGAGTAAATCGCCAGAACGCCGACACCTCCTCATCTCCACCGCTCCCATGTTTTCTTTTGTGTTGCCATAAGATAAGATAAGATGAACCTTTATTAATCCCCGAGGGGAAATTCAGTTAGTCAGTTAGTTAAGTTAGTCTCTCTTCGTTTCTGCGCTGGGCTAATGCGAGGATAATAAAATGGCGGCTTCACAAAACGTTTTGGGACTTTTACGGGGCGTGGTTTGCAATCCGCCCAGCCAATCAGACATAGGAACCTTTTTCTCCCACGAAAGTCCCTGCTCTCTAGCAGGGACGGAAAAGGGGGTGAAAAGGTTCTCATGAACTAATTTTAGTTCCGGCTCTTTTTGGTGTGAACGCAACATTTCGGAACTATATCGGAACTAAAGTGGGAAAAGTACTGCGGTGTGACGCGCCTAATGTGCTCATCACACGGAGAAAATGTTACAAAATGTTCAAATGGAGTTTTCTTGACATTAATTAAAAATGATGACGGATTTAGAGTTTCAGATGTTTTAATTGCTTGACTGTGATCATCTACATCACCAACCTGTTTCACCTTTTTTTATTTTCTTCCATTAGCTTCCATTACTTGCCTTTGAATTGACACAGCTGAAAACAGCCTCTGTTGTTCTTTTGATGTACTCTGCAGTCCCTCACTCTCACGCACGCTCTGCTCTGTTGTGGCAAAGACATTGAGTTCTTCTGAAGCCCAAAATAAGTCTGCAGCTTTAATAACGGAGCAATTTCCAAAGCTGTGTAATAATAACTCAATGGCCACAGTTGATGGCGGCTGCTTCAACTTGAGTCTTCTGACATCTGGATGCTCTTCAGATAGTCTCCCGAACATGGCTCGGTCAATTCAAAATGAGGCTGCTTTTCAAAAGACAACAGAGGGGGCTTTTGTCTCGTAGTTTGACAGACTTCCAGGCAACATGTGGAAGGGGCAGCCATTTTAAGGTATGTCCTGCTGCAATTGCGGGCTCTTTTTACCCCTGGACAGCCTAATGCGAGCCAGATTGTTGGTGCTTTGGAAAATATAAATCTCATGATTACCAACAATTGACCAATTCATTTGAGACCTCCTTTGACACGGCGTATGTGCAGCTGCATTCGGGATTGTGGTTATTGTGTGTCTGTGTTTTTTAGTGTGTTAGTTTGATCACTCCCACAATAATAAATCAAAAGAGGCTGGTAGCCTTTAGATCATGTTGGGCCCCATGTTTTGGAGAAAGGATTGGCACTCAATATGAGCACTGATTGAGCCACTGAGAGGGTGTTTGGATTAGACTGAGCCTATATATTACACAGATGGGGCTCAGCCAAAGTGTGTATGTATGTGTGTGACAGCCAGCATGTTCTTATAAATGCACTTATGGAGATACTGCACAGCGTCTTAAAACCCAGCCAAATAGCGCAGAGCAGAAGAACGTGCAAACAGTGGCATTTAAAGCAACAAAGGTCGTGTGGTGAACGGTTTAAAAGGCTCAACTGAGATCAGCATCCCTTTGTAGCTGGAAGTTTTTAGCCCAGATAGCTTTGGATAGGCTGCCATAAAATCTGTTTGGAAAGGCAAAAGAAGGCAATAGAGTAACTTTACTGGCTTGAGATGAAGTGCTTGTGTACAAAGGGATTCCTGAAATGCCAAGGTTGATGGAGACTGCCCACGGGCCAGGTAGCTCTCTAAAACATCTTACTTCCTTATCGTGGAGCCGTTCACAGCTGGCATACAGCTGATTCCTCGCACGGCTGTCTTACTCCACTGGCACCAGTACTTATGCAGTCTAATAAACAATGTATGAGTGAGGGAGCACCCCAGATAACAGAGAAGACACATTATTTCAAGTCACTTTTTTTAAAAAAAATCTTAAATGCCTTTTATCACCCACTGCGTACAGTTTACAGTGTAGGAACCACAGTGAAGGCAGTAAATGGATGAAGACAGTTTTCTTTACCCTACAACCACTTCATGTTACATGTTGTGCATGTTTAGTAATTCAAATCAAATCAAGTTTTATTTATATAGCACATTTATAAACGATTTATGGTCGAGCCAAAGTGCTGTACATATAATAAAATTAGCCTACAGTAGAGACACTTTACAGCAAATACAACAGCACAGATTGTTCAGAATATCAGTATGAGAAAAAACGACACCCTCTATCCTTAGACCCTCACATCGTACAAGGAAAAACTTCCAGAGAAAAGTTCATTCGGGCATGATGGAGAAGCTTGTTTTCTTAGAATCCCATAAAAATAACTATAAGGTCGTGAAGGTGGTTAGTGGGGATTTGAAGTATTTTATTTTTTTGTATTTATGCAATTACTTTTATTTAACAGTGAACAGAGACAACTTAAAAACTTGAGATACAATTTAAAAAGTAACAGAGCAACTAACACAACAGTTGTGTTTGTATGTGTGAAGGTTTGTGCACACATGTATGATATTTACACAAATGTATATAGAAAATGGTGCCAAATTATGTATTTCCGTCTAATATAAAAGTGGAAAAATCATGTAGTCAATCTGCTAAACTGCTTGCTGATTTTCTACATATTTCTCCAAACTATTTGTCTGTTCAGTGAGTCATGGTTCTTTGAGTTTGAACAAACGTCTCCTGTTTTTAGTAAGACTCTATCTAGTCATGAGCGAACAACTCTCCAGCAGCATCAGACATGTTTCCCATCATTTTAACTCTTAAGAGATCGGAACTGAACGCCTGTTGTTCCATTGCCTGTTAGCGTGCGATTCCTTGATCCTTCTGTAACATGAAGCCTGTGTAGCGAGCCGGACCACATGGGGAGTGTGATGTTGTGAGGTGAGGTCTTTTTCGACTGGGAGACGGATATGTAATACATTCCAGACACTCAGGCCGCACACGGCTTTCTCCCCTGCTACCTATAGGCATCAATCCTCTCCCCTTTCGCTAGAACAATAAACCCACTGCCACTAAGGAAGAACTCATTTCAGACCCAGAATCACAACTACCTCTTCTGACGCTTCCTGAGGCCTGTGGAGATTGATGCTAGTGTAGTCTGCTGGCTGGAAGTTGGTCTCTAAACACTAAACACTTTCTCTGACCCATAAACATCAACCCTTGACCCACAATTGAAGACCTTGTACAAAATGTTCACACGTTCAAAACCCTGAACGTTTTCCTATTGACCTTCAGCTCACCCACGGAGTCATCCAGGACTCTAAATCTCCCACCCATCCCCAAAAAAAGTTACCAGAGATTCTCCGATACGTAACCTCTTGGATGAGCACCTCATATGAAGATGTTTCTGAGGATTGTCCTGCACGGAGGTCTAAGCTGGTTTAACTGAGTTGCATGACTGGGATGATACTCAGGTTTCCCTATCCAATGAGGCCCAGATGGAAGATGATGGTGTGTTTTCAAAAACAAAGCCTAATGGGACCTGCGTGCTTCCCCCATCTTCCTCTCCCTGACTTCCTACACTCTGCCCTCCATCCTTTTCTCATCTCCTCCACACTGCATTAAGGAGCACCAATCAGATTTAAGCCTAAAACAACAAAAGCGGCCTCTGCGAAAGCCTCTTTTTTTACCTTGTCAACACTAAGGGGTGGAATGCAAAGACATTATGCTAAACGCAGAGTGCTGAGAAAATGTTCATAATTAATGTCCAGGGGGTTCTAAACAAATCAGAATTGTTGGTTTTATAATTGTGACCTTTCTACTCACGATTGAGTGAATATGTCAGCTTTGTTTGATAGCAAAACACTGATCTTTGTGTGTCATCTTGGTGTTTTTCTCCCACTCTAACCATGGGCGTTACTCTGTTAGAAAAAGTGGTGGGGACAATTTCTCCAGATTTAACATCAGCATAGCAGAAGACTAAAGAAGTCCTTCCCCTGTGTTAAACCTCGAGCACCTGCATGAAAAACCAACGCACAGACCTCTGTACCACCAATGTGGTTTTAAAACAACGAACGCCCAACTATAGGTCTTGCTGTGATGTGATTTGGAGTGAATTTGTACCTTTATGCACACAACGAGCACACAGGTATGGAGGACAGATGTAAAAAATAAATGAATGCATAAATACAGGAATATATAACATAACAAACGTACTTTCAATTGTTCTGAAAATGTCAACAATTGCATGTATCTTTAAAAATATCTTTGAGTTGCTATAATATTTTTATTTCACTTCCTCTGACCAGTCCCACTTTTATTTGGAAGCTTTGGGTCAAGTTCTACACAGAGCAAGGAGAACACTTAATTTCAGAGCCTTCAAGAGCCAGATATAAATGTTTATATAAATAATAAATACAAATAAAATCATAAATATGTCACCAATATACGTAGAAGCCCATCCAGTAAAATCATTACATAACATGTCCTGGATGGTTTGGCTCAAAGGTTAAGTGGACGTCTAAGAGTCAGAAGGTTGGTGGTTTGATTCCCAGCATGGCAAAGTGAATTTTGGAGAGACATGTTTTAAATGAATGTACGTGTCTGCTTTGCTTTGCTTCTTTAGATCGCAGTTGAGATATTGTAACAGGTTTTGTGCTTAAAAAGCAAAACAGATTATGATAGTTAAAACATTTCAGAACTACACTTTGTTGTTATTGTGAGTGACTGACCAAAGAGAAGCAGAAACGAATGGGGGTGTCAAGATAATTTTGTGTTTTTTGCATATAAGTGAAAGCAGATCTGTTTGCTCATGCTTCTTCAAACTGCAGCCAAAGAACAACAGATTGACAGCTCTCTCTGTGTGAGAGCCACACTCCCGCTTGGTCTCCATTTAGTAGGAATGCATCAGTGGAAGTGTGTCTACATGTGTGATGTCTTTGTGTGTCTCAGCTTCCCCATATCGTTCCAATGTTCCCCCCTCTTTCATTCTTCTATTTTTTGTTTTTAATTCCTCACTTACAAGGCATCTGATCCTGCAGAGCTTCAGACACTGAGGGTGAGAGTGAGAGATGATTCCTGTCCAGGATGGAAAGCTTTGAACTGCGTGAGACAGCAAGGCCAAACTGAGCACTGCTGGGTTGAATTATATGTGTGTTATTTATTTGTCACAATTATTCACTGCAAAGATGAATGTCGTTTATGTCTCGAAATCTTTCAAATTGATTTTAGGGTAAAGACAAGTCTAAGGTAAAGAAATATCAAGTATTTTCACAGCAATCAAGTCCAAGTTACATCAGAAGTATTGAGCTTTGTGTACTTTTTAGGCATTTTGACAGTGTATACAAATCCTTCAACTGTATACCTGATGTTCATATTTTAAATTAATTCGCTATAAATAGCAGAAACAATGCAAAAAGCTACAGATTTCTTGTAGCCAAAGAATGCTGTCCCACTCCCACACAATGATACATTTAAAAGAATAGTATGTAAGCTGTGGTTTAACCCGCCACATACCTGTCTGACTAAAGGAAAACACACAATGGAGTATCCTGAAATTCCCAGAAGCTGTTGCAGCTAGTTTATAGCGCAGTGGATCCACTTCCATGTCACCTTGTTCACTGATTTAGCTGTTTTACGGGTTTCTTTATGCTAGTTGTAAGTGTGAGATCATTGCTTTTTGAGTCCCTGTATGTTCTAGAATCTGAGACTTCTCTTGTTGCTATTTTTTAAGCTGTTTTGTAGATCATTACATCAAACTTTGGTGAGAAGTCCGCCTGGTAAGGTCGTATTCCTTCTTCCTCCATGCAGAAGTTGCTCTAACATGTTATGCCACCCTAGGTGAGTCCTTGCTCACAGGCCCATTACACACTTAACTACCTTTGAGACTTTGTCCTCTTTTAGTTTCTGAGAACAGCAGACCAAACTCTCTTTGATTGACCCACTTTTGAGGTGATGCACGGACGATATATGGAGCAGGCTTTTGTGGTGAACAAGCCAAGTGGTGGGGGGCTGCAATGTTGCATACCTCTGTGTATGTGCAAGAAGTAGCCTTTCACCTCTCAAGTTCTGTGCTGCCTTTGTCTTCGCAGGGGAGGACATAAATCACCAGAAGTCCAGCGCAGGAATCAACAGTCACCAACAGCTCTAAAATGAATACAGCAAGAGGAGGGGTCAGGTGAGTAGAGAGATATTTCTGCAGAAAGACTGTTTTCAGTTTAAGATCAAGAGATTCATTCTAGGAGCGAGAGCCGATTCACAATATATGTGAGTGAGGAGGCAGGATTTATGTTGAATCTACAACATGTTCAACTCACAAGTCTGGCAGGCTTTACGGAGCCAGCTCAAGACAAAGATGAAGCACGAGAGAAGAGAACGAAATGACTGAGAACTCAGAAAGCAGTCGACAGGAAAAAGAATGTGTGAAAGTCCAACCTTTCAAAGACAAGCCTCCGGCATCATCTGCTGTTGAGTCACACAAAGGTGCAGAGTTAAAGGGTTCTCTTATGGTCTTGGCCTTTAACCTTTTCACCAGAGTGTCAAAAACAACTGACATGCACTTCTGTTAATTGTCAGCAGAAGACAGCTTTCTTTTTGAACCTGCAGAGACTGACTAATGTTAGCAGATATTGCCCTAAGGCTTTAGAAGTTAGAACAAATATTCTCTAAACAAAAGGCTCTTTGCTACAGTTACACACCACATCATGTTTTTAAATGTTGCACAATGCCTCCTAAAGATGATTCCATTTTTCTGATGTATCAATCTGTCACTTACAAGTTAAATTAAACAAAATCAGGTGAGGGACAAACTAATAACACTAACAATTCATTAAATAGAGAGGCGAAGTCCCGCCCATCTTCTTCCGACCCATGGGACCTTATTTCGGAAAAATAATGTATTGAAGTCAATGGGGAGAGAAAACGTAGGCCTATCTTTCGATCCCGTTTGAATTGTGCCATGAATTACACATATTATGTTTGTCAATCTTAAAAAATCATTTCCATGTCAAAAAAGTCACAGTTTGTCGTAAAACTGTTGAAATATAAGACTATGAAAAATACGCAACTAGAAAGACTACAAATCCCAGAGTCGCGTAAGTGAGCACGTTAGTTAGCATTACAGCCTTAGCCTTGTCATTTGTATTAGCCTTAACATTAAGTAACCCACAATGTTAAACAGTAAGAGTAGTAGTCATATTTCATGAACCCTTTGAAGAGTACTGTCACACCGGTGTGATCATTCTATAATACACCGTTTAAGCCCGGATGCCCCCGGGGGAGACATGCTAACGCTAACGCTACATTAGCATCTGCGATATTTTCTACTTCATGCTATCTGCACAAATGGTTAACATTGAACATTAAAAAGATCAGGCAGAATTCAAGGACAATCGAAGGCAGGTAGCTTTGCATGACATTCTTCTGGACGTGTTTCATTGTGGTGATAGTGAGGGTAGTCAATCCCTTGTTTGGAAAGACAGTTGTGACGGCCATCTTGGTGACGTGTGTTGTTGTGCGAGAGAGACCAGAGATGTAGTTCATTGAGCGGTTTCACACAAAAAAAGTCTTACTTCAAAGTTTTACAGCAAAATATTTTTTGTTTTACTTATCTTTAATTATCTTTTAAATTGACAAACATCATATGTGTAATTTGTGGCACAATTCAAACGGGATCGAAAGATAACTTTTCTCTCGCCATTGACTTCAATACATGATTTTTCCGAAATAAGGTCCCATGGAGGTCCACCGGAAAGGGAGGGACTTCGCCTCTGGGCGCTACAAATCAAAAAGATTGAATGCAAATCATAATGACAAAAGGAAAAACAACAGATCTTGGTTGAATGGTTTAAAGACAACACTTTCATCCCTCATACTTGGACAGCCTGTGCCAGGTGTAGGCCTATGTAGTTTATGTAATATTCCAACCCCTAAAATACCAAGTGACCTATGCTGGATTTTACATACAATATAGTGGAGCCATTTAATACTGTCAGTGTGATTCATTAAGCATAATGTTTACCTACTGCTGGATAAAGAAGAAAGGTCAGTGGATTAAAAAAGTCAGGATTCCTCTTCTGGGGAGCACAAATATCTAAACACAAATTTATAGCAGTTTGTTAAGTAATCTTATTCGGTCTTTACCATATTTTAACCAGCTTGGTTAAAAACGTGTGCAATCCTTGTTGAACTTTCAGCTATTTTTGTAACAACCACTTAGGGGCGACAAAGGGGAGATAAATAATATTTTGTTTACATTTGTTCTGTTTATTTACCACTACAATATTGATCTGTGTTCAGCTTTAGATATGTTTCTTTTAGGTGATATGTGTAGGATGTATCACAGAAAGGTTGTCATGTCATGTCACACCCTGCCAACATAAAAGCATGTAATCGCTCATCTTCAACCACAGCCGTCACTCTCAGAGCTGTGGCTTAGAAGTGATGATTGTTACCACCCATTACACACACACATGCACACATACGGAAACATACATTCCAACCTACAGCAACATGCCCCAACAGGTGTGGATCGTGTACACCGGGAGATATTACAAGCTGCGGCTGTAGCATTACATAAGAGTTTTCAGATGGGGCTAAAGCATTCTTACAAGCTGATTCACACGTGTAAAAACATTATAAAACATAGGAATGAGCAGTCTGCAAAGGGCAACTTGGACAAGGGAGGGCATCAGAAGCCCCTAAATCAATTTCAGACATGAGCAGGGGCGGGACAGGTGTGAGCAGCGTCCCAGGTGCACCTCCACGGGCCATGCAGCACCAGTAATCAGCAGTCAAGGCTGGTAATGACAGGGTGCTGTTGTCAGAGAGCTGTGCACACACACAGAAGCACAAACAGTTATAACTCAGAGGAGCACTTGCACGCACACAGTCAAATTTACAACAGGCATCTTTCTTTCTCAACATTTTTCACCATTCTCCCTTTGTGTGCCTCTCCCTCGTCGACCACTCAGACATTTTCACACCTCGACTCGGATCTTTCACTATCTCACAGGTCAACACATAAGCAACAAAACTCAAACAGCAGCTGTGCAGTTATATAAGCAGCTCCCAACCTGTCTGCAAAGCTGTCGACCTTCAGCCATTGAGGTCTGATCATAAGTCCCCCAACACCTCATAACAAAGAGGAGAATGCAGACCATATTGTTTCTGAGGATGGAAAATGACCAAAGTCCCCTATTATTTAACCGTAGGTTTTTAATGGTTTAATAAAGTTGAAATTATTTTTGAATCACGTTTGGTGTGAGGAAATATAAACTTTGATGTACTGTGTCAATTTAGCATATTTTGAAGTAGTTAGAATAAGAAGTATCTTGACTTTTTTCATCACATTGAGATTTGTAATATTCCAAATAATTCAAATCCCGTCTTTGAATGATCTCAACACTCACGTTGATACATATTTATCATGTTTTTAAGACAATACACTTGTTGATTCCACATTTCAGTTTTTGGCGACCTTTAACGAATATCAATTCCGAAAAGACCTACACTTTAAATGTGTTGATGTACAACACTCAAAGAGAAAAACTTAAACTGAAGTTTTTTTTCCAAAACCATTTAGAAAAATGCCCAAATAAAATCTGTTTCACATTTGTATTAGATTTTATTTTGGGCCAAAACTATGAGAGGAGTGTTTATTTGCCTTCTGTCAGGAAAGATTGATGTAAGAGATTTTTAAAAGCAGAAATTAATCAAGAGCTGCCTAAAGTCCACACTAGGCCTGCTGACAGATTAAATAAATCTTCGCCACCTGTGTGCTTTTATCCTGAGCTCCTTAATCTGAGTGGAGAAAGCCCCCCTGTCATAGACTACAGGTATGTTGGGACATGCAGCCCCTGCTTTCCCTCAGTAGGGTAACGGTGATGGCACATCGTGTCTTCAGTTAGGATATAGCAACCCATACTTAGCACCAGGAACAAATATTTCTCATGCTGCATTTTCCCCCCCCAACATTTTTCTCTCTTTTCTCCAAATTTCCCTCATGCCGATGTCAGAAGTACAGTGAAGCTTACGGCGAGCAGATCTGGCTTCTGGTCTAGCCAGGATGTCATTATGAGATACCAGCGTCACTGCATGCTATTTTTAACTCTGTCCTTTCCCAATTAGACCACAGTCACAGCCAGCGAGTCCGCCTCAATGTGTGTGCTTGTGTTCGTCTGTGTGACCCTAAAGTCTAGGTGGTTACGTATCGGGGGGGGGAAATGTCTAGCAGCTTGTGTCGGACACATATCATCAGAGCTTATTCAACAGTGCTGCACTGGAAAGCTCACGTCCCTGAGATGCTGTGAGTTCATGGAGCTCTCAATATGGAGGTACAACCACAGTGACCGCCCTCTGTGAGCCTGCTGACTGTAAACACACACCATGCCTAATCTTCTGGGCCTCCATAAGCTGGAGAGCAAACAGGACCCCTGACATAGGAGCTGTGTTGAGGAAATAATGATTTGACATACTGAGCAGATATATCAAATGTGATTCAAAGTTTCCACCTAAAGTAAACGTCCAATATAGACAGCATCAGGAGAGATTGGTGTCAGCCTGCCCTCCATCCAAACTTTCCCCCTCTGGTAGGCGTTACAGGTCACTGTACACCAAAACAACAAGAGACAAGGACAGTTCCTTCTCACAGGCCTTTACTCTGATGTACACAATTGGCAAAAGCACTGTCAATACACCTGTAACATATTACATTATATGCATTCATCTGACAATATTATCCACTGCCACACCAAAACATACACTGCTCCTAGAGAGTACCATTTTAACAGTTGTTGTCTTTAATGTATATTATCAGTCTCTGTCAATATAAATCCTACACACTGTATTGTATATAAAGTATGGATATCTATAAATGTTCTGTCCATAATCATCCTGTCTATGGATATCAATTCAAAATGTATTTATTTTTAATTCTATGTAATATTTTTCCAATACACTGAACACATGACTCATAGATGTTTTATTTGAATGTTTTTGTTGGTGATTCTCATATAATATGTATTTTTATATATTTATATTCACATTCTTGTGTACATTATAGTCCTTTCAATTCTTCACATCTTCCAAGGTTCAAGGTTCTTTATTTATCATACGAACATAGCTACAGTTATGTCGATGAAAATCTTAGGTCACAGGCTTCTCCAACAGTGCAACATAATAATACATAAAAACTGAAAAATATAGTACAAGTAAATATTCCAGCTTTGTTGTCTTTTTTTGTCCTATTTCACTGTTTTGAGAGAAAAGTTAAAATTCCTATAAAAAAAAAGGTGATTCTGGTTCGGTTTCTTAAAACTGGTAAACAATTCATAAAATCATCAATCAACATGTATATGTTGCTTTAAGTATCCAAAGGAGGGTAATAACCATTGAGACTTGAAAACACAGACAACTAAACACATAACTCACTCAGAAAGTGAAGCAGGGAATGTGTAATGTAGCCTATCTATATCTGCCCACAGGCTGACTCACTTCCCTCCCTGCTGACAGGCCCTCAGCAGCCCTAAGGGCCACAGCTAACACAGGTGTCAGTTTGGCATCTTTAATCTTACATAACCTCCTGAACTTCTGCAGCCACCTCCGCTGCAGAGCCCCGTGCAGAGAACATGCTTTTGTCTCTGAACGAAGCCAAACTCCACATCTGTCAGAAACACTCATTTGTTTTGAATTCCACTTTTTATCCTTTTACATCGATACCCAGCACGACCCGGGCAGGCTTAAAGACCTACAGCGCAGAGAAGAAAAAGTCAGTTGCCAAGCAATTGTGTTTGTATAGACTGTGGGTTCCGCTGAAAGGAAGCTATGGGTGGCAGGAGGAGGAGGAGAGAGGTGAGAGGATGTGGGGAGGACAGTGGTGGTTTGGCACTAGCCACTGTGGGTGAGCGTCAGAACATCATGCTATATAGTCCTGCATTCAAAGATTTGTATTGAGTGAGAGTAAAAGAGGCAGAGAGAGATCATTATGGCTCCTGGAATAGCATAATTAGAGAGAGAGGCCCCGCTGTCTGAGTGTGTCTACGTGTGTGACGTGTGTGTGTCTACGTGTGTGTGTGTGTGTGTGTGTGTGTGTGTGTGTGTGTGTGTTGTTTTTCTCTTCCTCTGGGAAATAAAACTTTTCCATCCCAGGTGTATTATGGAACTCTGGTTCAACAATATTTACATATCAAGCAGAGACTAACATTTGCATTGATTTGGAGTCGTGTTTCTGGCCACATGGTTGAATTTAAATCCATTATTCCCTCTCTTTTTAGACTCCCTGAAGGAAATACCCAGTTCTTCACGTGATAAATGCTCAGGTATGTTCACCAGCTAGTCGCTAACTTGGTCTTTATGCTCCTTTGACCTGAGCAGGTCACATTCATCAGGGTTTTTGAGAGCCTTATTCAAAAACAACACCATGGGAGTGGTAAGAGTGAGCCAAGACAGTTAAATTACTGGGCAGATAACCAAGACACCGACATGAAAAATGCTATAAACGTCTGTAAAGCTGAGGTATAGCCGGAGTCAGGCACTAATTATCTGTGCATTCCTGACTTGTAGTGTATTCTATTTGTCTCCTTCCCACAAAAAACTAAGAGACAGAAATGTAGCCAACCTATGATTTGTTTTTCAATTTGGGTTAATTTACCTTTCAAGTTTGTTTTGTTAAACTCAAAAGAGTAGAGACATCCTCTTGAGTTTATACAATCTAACTTGATATACAAATGACTAATTTTAGTCTGTGATATTAGTGTTTGTCTGTAAACGCCGGAAACATTTGAGAAACTACGCCTAAACAAAAATTCAACAGGCCTTGATTGAAATTAGTCCAACACCAGATTGATGAAGAAGCCTAATCATCACATCTCATCAGGAAAATGTGCATCTGATAACTGTTAGACACACATCAAGACTGCATTCAGGAAATAGGAAGTGATCGTTTAGTGCAGCTGTGAACGGCAAATTGATTTTCTCCTTGGAACAAAAGCGTAACCAGGCTGCTTGCAAATTTATCGCTCCACCATTTCCGTTAACAAAGAGCAGATTAAATGCTTACAACTGCACATACACGCTTAAAACACACACTGTGAGCTAATTGCATACGTATGCATGTGTGTGTTCACACCACCATTCTCCTCCGTCAGCTTGACTTGATTAGCTGGTGCGGTGTGTGCAGCCGCTCTGCTCATGAAAGACAAGGAGCCTGATCTGTCACTGCTGCACGGGCATTACATGCACACCAGTTTACACAACAATGGAGCACCAACGTTGGTCTTCATTAGAGGGATTATAGTCCTAATCTAAACCACTGCTCAAGTCTCTCATCCCAAACCCTAAACAGCCTCTCTCGGGGGGCCCTTACCTCCTACACCAACCATAACATCTCAGACTTCAAACACTCCATCTGTAACCCCAACCTCTGGGTGCTATCCACTCTCTCATCGACCCCTATCTCAGAGCGAGGGCTTGCAAAGGGTGATGGACCCCATGTGATGGCGCAGCTGTGGAATGATTTATTGCTGGGTTAATTGTCGGATGAACGGGAATTGCGCCCATAGGCTGTTAGCTGTGGTTTGATTACTGGTTCACCTGCTATCAGATAGAAGCTTACAGTTCATTAGCCTACGACTGAGGGCCATGGAGGGAAAGGTTAGAGTCTGGGGAAGAGAAGCTTTGCTATTGCTGTAATTAAGGGTCATTCGTTTTGGACTTCCTGTTTTGACCAGCTGCGTGGTGTCTGTCCATCATAAAGCTGCAATGATCAACAGGCCTTGAACAGCCTTCTGATGACTGTGACCCTCAAGCTTATTGTTCTGTCTCTCATGTGGCTAAAAAAACCAAAACGTTTTGCTTATTTACCGTTCTTGCTATTTGAACATGCGAATAGTTTTGGTTTTATGCTCTGAAGGTGCTTGAGGTTTGGAGATTTTTGTTTTTACTGCTGCAAACACCAGAAGAATGAGGTGGTTGGAATTGTATTTGTGTGGCACCAAACTTAACTACATATACAACTCAAGAGGCTATGTCAAGAGCCAACCAATTCAACAATTATTAAGGAAAATAATTGTGCATTTAATTACTACAGCACTTTGAACTACAGTGGCTCACCCAGACAGATCAAAACAAAAAACAAACCACATCAAAACAATAAAATGATCAGTTAACCATGCACTGGAAAGTTGATTAAATAATGTGGGTTTTCAAACGTGATTTAAAGGTTAAACCAAGTCCAAAAAGATAGTGGTGTGGTGCACCATTACATCTCGGGACACTCAAGAAACAAACTGTGGCGACCTTTGATGGAAATGTTGAAATTGTTCAAATAACCAACTACAGGCACTCATATTGCAATATTATTGAGTATTTGAGAGGCTTTTATTGGTCATGTGTCTTGGATGCTTCTTTATTAAGATATAATGAAAGAAACATTATTCAAAAACATCAAAAAATATGTTTTTCATTTGAGTTCATGTATTGAGCTTCCTTTTTTGAATTGTGTGTTTCTGGGTATCTTCTGGTTTGTGAGTTTTTAAGTACTCTCTGAATGATATTAAGAATCTCTCATCTGTATCCCCATTTATCCTATCAACAAACATCACTAGATAAATGCGTAAATAGAACCGACTCATACAGGCAAAAAAGGCAGTAAGCAGTAACGTCCATCCCGCAAGTAAATCAGCACCAAACTATCCACATGGCAACACCATCTAAAGCTGAAGAAACCCTTTTACAAAGAGATAGTAAGACAGAATGTATCAGCCTTACTTGAGACGGATAGAGAAAGTGACAGGCCGGATAGGCTGAGTAGAATAAGAGTTTGTATAATCGGCCCGGGACATAAAGCTAATGGACTGCAATCTTCTGTTTCCTGACATTAAGTACAATCAGCAGTCAACCAGCACTGCAATTCATGACCTTTATAAAAACACATGTCAGTACAGAACTTATAATGCAGTTTCTATTTCTAATCTGTAACCAATCCTGAAATTGATCTACACTAAATTGCCAGATTCAGGGTTATAGAAAAAGCAAATAAAGTATCTGCACTTCCTCTTGCTCATTAGCCCAAAATGCACTGAAGAAGTCATTAACGTCAACTCTGATTTATTTTGAAAACTTAAATGGAATCCAAGAGGGTGAGATGGAGACGGAGGTGAGCGTGCAAAGGATGGAAAATCAGCTGCAACACTTTTTAATGTGTAATTGGAAGGGTTTTGGCGTGGCCCTCATAACGCCACCCTGGAATTTCTACATTTTAATTATTTCCCATAATGTGGGTACTGGCAGAAGCACACAGAAAAGGTATCCTTGTGAAACCATGCGATCTGTGAAGTAATCACCCAAATACGTCCTTGTTAGCCTGGAATCCAGTTGACACTCACTGGGCATTTATCCAAGCTAAAAATATGTCTCCTTTTCTTTTATCTTTCTTTCTGCATGTGCAAGCTTTACTGGGTGCTGCTGGTCCGTGGCCTAACTGAGGCCTAAAGCCCCCGTCCTGTAAAGTAGTGGGATGCCAAACATCCTCTGATTTACAGCTTGAAGCACACGCTATGCCTTAGCTCCTATGGGCTATTAAAAGGCAAATGAGAGTGTGATGTCCAGATCCCTCTTGCTATATTAACCTACATTCCTTCCAATGGAGTAGAGAGGCTGGAAGAACTGACTTTAACCACATGATGGAAACAAGCAAAGCTTCCAGGCCCCAACAGAGCGCTCACGTGAAGGACAGATGGAGGGTTGGAATAGCAGTCTGATCAAATCAGCTGCTTACTTGCTCTTGCATACTGCATACAGAGCAGTCAATAACATTCCTTTTCTGCATCACAACACTGACTCCACAGCCTTGTCTGGCCTCAAATCATATTCAATATTTCCTCAGGTGTTTAAGGCAGGAACACCTGGAGTCCTAAGTGATAAGAGGTCAAAAAGAAAAGTGCCAGTGGGATACATGTTCGGGACATAATACGAACAAAACTAAAATAATACAGTTATGCTAGCTGTTGTGCGAGGCTACTCCTAGCTTTGAGCTACATGCTAATATGCTACATAATGCTAACCCACGGATGTTTAGAAGTCATAATGTTCACTATTTTAGTACGTGTGTTAGATTGCTAACATTTGGTATTCAGCACTGCACAACGTTTAAGGAGATGGGTATACGTTGTATAGGTACTTAAAAAACAAATAATTGGTCAAAATGATACGTATGTGCAGTTTGTAAAGCCCCTGATTTAACACATTTGCGACATACAGCAATATACAGTAAATATAATTGACTTGAGTTGAACGGATGATAGTTAACAGATCAGAGGAAAGTCAGTGGATCACTAAAGTCAGTAGTATACACCCTATTGTGACTACGCATGTTTGTAAAAAACTGAAATGCTTGTCTGTTGTTGAGATGTTAGCTTCAAGGAGCCACGTTGCTTGCATGGCTCAAAATCAGGAACATTGGGGGAAAACAATATCATATAATATAATCTTAAATAAGGGGAAAATGAAGGGACATTTCTATCCGATCCTTGTAATCCTTTGATGCACAGCACATCGGGCCTCTGTTGAAGATGCCGCCAGGACCCTCAGCTGCCTTAACCCCACCCATTCCTCTCAGGATTAGCTTTGCTATGATTTAGCGTTCTTTCTCACTGGCCTCTGGAATGCGACGGATGACGGATCTATTTTCCTACATTGTTTCACCTGCTCTAAATGGAACCACATGCTGCACAGGACCGCCTCCCCTTTGTCTGTAATTGGAAGCACATGCACAGTGAAGCCAAGACTAAAGCGGGGCCGCCACAACCGACAGGCCCACTCCCTCCACCTCCACCTCCACCTCTTACCCCCCTCCTCCCTGGTCTAGGGTGCCACATTTTGGTCCAGGCCAAGTGGCAGGCCACAGTGCAGACCCTGGAAGAATTTATTGAACTAACTGACCTGGCAACTCACGTCAAGTTCAGTTCAATGGGACGACTGTATCATATGTCCTGCGAGTCTTTCAAGCCCTTGGAGATTATTATGAGTGACAGTTGAGAGTCTGCTGAGGAAGGAGGCCTTGACATGGAGTCTGAGATGCTTTGAGAACGAAAGCAGATCTGTAGTGTTCATTCACCACGGTCTGTGATGTCTGGACGGGACAGGCCATGCATTCAGGGCAGCAGTATCACCAACTCTTACATCACTGCAAGATTGCCTAAGAGAAGAATGCACGATATGTATTAACCTCATCAGTCACGTTAATTTAACATGTCTGTCAATGATGTATGGGAGGAATTATTAAGATATCCAGAGGGAGACAAACATAACTCTTTATAGTCAATGAAACCCAAGACTTGTTGACAGGGATTTTATAATATTATATAACGTATTTTCTGTATATTTTATATTCCAACATGAAGGACTCAATGCTTTTCTGCACATTTGTTTACCTGTCATGTCAAAATTGAAGTCCCATGTGCTTAAAAACATATTATTATTATTGAGTATAAATGACCTTGGCTGTTTTGAGCATGACTGTGCAGTGTGATGTATGAAAGTTAAAAATATTTTCCTGTGCTATTTCTAGATTATGGATTGTTTCAATGAGGCAGATGAATAAAATGTAATATCAATTATTTGTGGAAAAAAACACATTAAGCACAAATCAATTCACATTAATTGTATATGTCATAAATCATGTCTTGATGAGATTTGAAATATACTGAAGGAAAATATTTGTATCAAACAAAACACAAGGCTACTCAATCTAGACAGTAATCTCCGTCATGTTCTTAAACCCAGTAGAATTCCAATAAATAATACTTTCTGGTATATTAATAGATACATGTTAGCTACAGCCCTGCAGGTAGAATCATATTATGGTGAGTTTAATCATCAGCTAGGAAGAGTTTTTTCTGTGTCCTATTCTTTGTGAGCCAATTTGGAACATTAGATGAGAACAAAAGGCATGCAGTCAGGGGTTAGTATTTCTGTAAATACCGTTTGTCTCAGTACAAAGACCAGATAAGTCATTACCGGGAATAGTGGGCAAGCAAAACAACCTTTTTTTCAGGTTTTAGCCTCATTATTGTTGAAACCATAAAGTAGTGTTTGTGATTGAGCCTGACATCAGCTGTAAACTCATCAGGGTAAAAAACTCAAGTGGGTCTCTAAGTGGCCTGATTGGCATGGAAAGCATGGCAATGTTTTTTCCACCAAAACAGGGATTAGCACCCTCTTATAGTTATTGGGCCAGATTAGTGACTCCGGCGCCAAAGATTAGTGCAACCCAATTGGTTCAAAATTTGGTAAAGATTGTAAAAGCTGCTGGTGTTACTTTAACAATTGTATCACTCGGTGTGTGTGTGTGTGTGTGTGTGTGTGTGTGTGGTGTGTGTGTGTGTGTGTGTGTGTGTGTGTGTGTGTGTGTGTGTGTGTGTGTGTGTGTGTGTACCTTAAAGCAGCTGTCGAGGCCATGGGTGTAGGAGAAGGACATGCTTCTCACTTTTCATGGATAACAGACGGAATGTAGATATCAACCAAACATGTTTGGGTGTCCTGAATCTTTCTCTCAGGCTGCAGAGTTAATGCTTGTGTTGGTGCTGCAGTGACACCTACTGGTGAGTGTGAGTCACAGCTACAGTTTTATGAGAGGAGCTACGTTTCTGCACAAACTGCAGAGAAGTGCAAACGAGAATTACACTTTAACAAACATTTTAATAAACAAAATCATATTAGCTAAACACAACAAAGAAAAACAATTTTACATTTTATAAAACAAAATGACATTTTATAAAAACAAAATTACATTTTATAAAACAAAATTACATTAGTGAAACGCTTTTACGAGAACTGAGACAAATGTACAAGTCCCGAAACACTTAAACATTTCCCGAAACACAAACTAGAGAATCAAACCGGAAAGGGAATGTCCATCATACCAGAAGTGACGTACAAGTGATTGACACAAACTTAAGTTTGTTTGGGCTGATAGACCGCCGGTACCTGGACGGTACCAGTGGCAGCGCCAGGGTATGGCTGGGGTAGGCTACAGCCATACCAAGAAATGGCTTAGCCCTACCTTAGCCCGACCATTGAAAAATTATGTTAAAGTAAGCATGTTGAGAACACGGATTGCGAAAATCTACCGGTCTTGTCCACAACACACAAACTGATCCTGCTGTAACAACAAGTGCACGTTACTGACGCAATATGGTTGAGACCATTCGGGCTTATGCTAGAGGGGTGCAAGGAATAGTCTAAGTAGTGGGGCAATTTTATACACTAAAGGTGTGGAAATTGTCTCGCGTTATAATATCAGCGCGGCCGCGGTCAGATCAAAATGCCTCCGAATGCAATTTGAATAGACCTATAGCCAATCAGAGCAACGAAACGTTGGGTCTGCTGGGTCATGCATTACTGATACCTCACGTTCACAGTCCCCAAACTCGCGCCGAGTAAATTGCACAGACAGACAGCAGAACTTCTAGGATTAATTGTATATTTCGGATGGATAGATTTGTTCTTAAACGCCCTCACATTGAGGTACAAGTCGAACAGGTGCCAGAGTCACACGACCCACCTGAAGAGGATGCCAGCCAGCGGGGACCCGATGGGATTGGAGAGGCAAGAGGTGGCGAAGATGAGGAAAATGTGGAGCAGGAAGCCGCTAACGTTAGCGACATCAGCCAAGGACCTGAGGCTGCTAGCGACATTAACCAAGGACCCGGAGATGGACCAAAACGTCCAATTCGAAAAAATTATCCGTCTAGACAGATTGAAAGCCAGCAACAGTCTTTTAATGGGGCCTGGTTTGACACATATGCCCCTTTAACACCAACGCGTTTTCAGTGCCGGCTCGGAGCTAGAGCCTGAAAACAGTGGCGGCGCCAGAGATTTTCTCTAGGGGGTGCTGTGGGGTAGCTTGACGTTTCATAGAGGGTGCTCAAACATTAAAGAGCCTGTGACAGCCTCCCAACAATTGTTGTGCAATGAAATATTGGGCTACTAGTCATCTCGAACCGTCAGTTTAAAAAAGAAGGTGCGATACCGTTCCGATAAATATCAATAATTTTCGAACATCGCGGGGAAATTCCTTCGACTCATTTTGAAGTTTTGGGGGAAGCCGGAAGTGACGTCAATGCGGGAACGCTTCACTGTGCGGCGAGAGCTAAACACGGTGTGTTGTCATGCGTAGAAATGGTGAATTACTGAGTTTAGGCACGTTAATAACGTTGTAATGAAGTTGACTACAGTATATTCATATTTGTCAGTGCTTTCATGTCAATTCGGCGAACATAAACATAAATGATCGTGGTGAAGATGAAGATTAAATTAGGATTAAAAATCGGTAGTGAGAGCTGCTGAATTTCCTCCCGTGGGATGTGATATAAAAACAAATCGATTATTTTTGTAGTTGTAAACTCAAGTGGATGAAACTACATTTATTAGTGCTTTCATGTCAATTCTGCGAACATATGATACATTAAATGATCGTGAGGAGAGGATGATGATTTAAAAATCGTTTGTTTGAGCCGGTCTGCATTTCCTGATGAGAAAACAAACCGATGCTTTTTGTAGTTGTACACCAACATGGATTAAACGTGTGTTTTTTTTACCACAATGTTGGGGAAATTAATGGATAAAATGCACGGATTATTATTATTATTATTATTCCCACTCCGATCGGGACACTAGGTCCACCCAGAGCCATATAATAGAAGAGTTATGACATCTCCGTTCACTCCAATGGACCACTTTTTTACAGCAATGGTGGATCGTGGAGCCTCTCAATCGTTCCCCGGAAGTTAGCGCCAAGGCTAGCAGAGCTGTGGAGTTGCAGCATAATAGACCGTTCGTGACGGACTTTTAAAGGTAAGAAGAAGTTTAAAGATTTATATTGCGGATATTATCAGTACATCTGATTCAATTGAACATGTGTATTAAAGGATGTCAGTGGATTATCCCTAAATTAGTAGATTTAGGGAACGTTTACAGATAACAGATCAAGCTAGGATACCGAAGCAAGTTAGCAACACACGTTGAACAGCCTTTTAATTGTAAATTCCGTTCTCTTAATGTCTATTTGGTCCAACGTTGTTGAATTAGATAAGAGGGGCTTCTAAACGGGATTGTATGCGGGGGTGGAGGGAGTTAAATATTAGATAAATATAACTTTGGTGCGTGTAAGAGTGAGTGTTTTTAGCAGAGCCATATTGTGTCCTTGTGATTATGTTGATTATTGCCTGTGTGTATAATGTTGCAGCTCAGCTGATTTGGGATTGATGGCAAAGGGAGAGGGACTTAAGTGAGAGTGAACACACAAGGTAAGTTTAATACTACTGTTTTATATAAGTAAGCATACTAAACATGTATTATATCACTGTATTATATAAGTAATCTTGTTAGTAACCTACTGTATGGCAGGTGGAGGGGCAGTGATGTTACAGGTGGAGGAGCAAAACTGCAAGACTGCAAACTCACAAGACAGAGAAATCGAAGTTTGTTCTCCAGAGAAGAGGTTGATTTCACTTCAATTTTTTCATATTTTCTAAAGATGTGGAAATGGCACAAAAAAAAACTTGAGAGCTGTAACCAAGACAACTGTAACAACATGAGTAGACAGCCACCAAGGTTTTTCAAGTCCCTCTCTTACTCCATTTTGCCAACCCAAACTTCCAGGTACATGACGGGACACCTTGCTTGTTTTTGTTGTTTGCGCTCCTCTGGCAGGTGGAGGGCAGTGATCCCTTCCCTTCTCCCCTCAATCTTTGAGACTAATGTAAGTAGAAGACATGGCACTGTAAATGTTCGAACATTTAAAATATTATACCACTTAAAAATAAGAAATATTACTTTTGTTACTAAGAGTTCATACTTATTATACCTGTGTCACCTTTCACACTATCGCTGTGATCATGAGCTATGGGCTTTGTAGATACAGGTCCCGGGGTGAATCGTGGTGCAGGGGCCCTTCTCTTTTTGACCACAGGGCGATGCACGAAGATGGTGGGTATAGCCTCTGCTCTCAGCCTAGTCTTGCCCTTTTTTGTCTTGACAAACTGGTCTGCATCAAAATGTGCCTGCGGAGTGACTTGAGGTTACATCACACACAGAACAACTCAGTTTTGTCTGCCCACATACATATTCCATAGTGGTTGAATACACAGTATTAGGAAACACTTTATACTTACTGGACATGTTATACTCATTACATACTGTATATACAATATGACCAAGAATGTGAGACAACTTTATAGAAATTCATATCACATATGTTACTGATGCCATTTGTCATACTTTGTTAAACTCACAAATAATAAAGTTCCATAACTTTAGTTGGGAACAAAGACCACACCTTATCTCCCCAAGGCAATTTCCCATCCAATCGGTGTGCTATATAGGTGTGTATAACCCTTTCTCCTGTCTGTTTATCCCTCTTTCAGCACAAGAACCAGAGGGGGATTCAATGGAGCCTGAATACCTGCACTGAGACCCTCACCCTGCACCCTGAGTCTCAACTCTCAGTGTTTTTCAAGCCTTTCCCTGTTTTTTGTATTAAACAAAACATTAAGCTTTCCCAATGGTGTGGTTTTCGTTTTGTGAAAAAGTGCAAATGCAGTGTTTGTATATAAATCACATATTTTGTTGCTGTTGGTCGTGAAATTGCTCCTGCTTCCTCCGCTCGGTGTCAGTGGGGAAGCTGTACATTCGTACTCCTTTCTCTGAGCGATTGGAGCATCCCCAGGCAGCACATCAAACCATGGTGGCGACTAGGAGGCAGCACAGCACACCAGGACAACACGGAGGAAAAGGCACAGACAAACTGCATGATATGCTATTCAATGTTTATTGAATTCCATGTATTTGCAATGGATGTTCCTAAAACAACACATTTAACATCATCATCATCATGCTGCTGCTGCTAGTCCTTTGATAGTCACCTGTCGGTCTCCTGTCCTTTCCGAAAGCCATAAAGATGACATTAGTCATTTAGATAACTTGTGTCCTCAATTACCATGGTTACTGAAACTACCATGAATTTAAGAAAATGGTAGACATTCATCTAATCTGAATTTTAAAGCATTACTTTAGATCCCCTCCCTCTAAATATATCAATAAACATTAGAAAGTGATGCTCCTGACTACCATACAAGTTTAAGAAGATAATATTGGTTTTAAAGAATTCAAAGCTATAAATAAACAGCAACAGGCTCTTTAACCAAGGCACTGTTAGCCTAACATGTAAACTAGTTGTTCACACTAATCCTAATATTATCACTTAATATTAGCAAATTCTATTTTATTTTTTAAAACATATTGATGTAAATACATACACATATCGATTTGTTGTATAAATATTGCAAATCAAAACCTTTATTCACTAATAATTACCAAAAATCGTAGTTCTATCTCCTGTTATCAATGCATTCACATTGCCCGCCATGAACTTCCGGGGAACGATCCTCTTCTACATGAACCACGTGACGATAACCGTTTTTGGACTTCCGTTGTCGTAACTCTTCTATTATATGGCTCTGGGTCCACCATTTCCCCGCAGCGAGGCTCCCCCGTTGACAGTTTACGTAGGCTGGGCTGGGTGCAGTGGCGGACTGGCCATCGGGACGAATCCTGATGTGCCGGTACCGAAGTGGGCCGGTCGGAAAAGTCACTAGCACATCCCCCACTCCCCCCGTTGACAATTTACTAGCGGTACTGTTAGAAATTAAAATCAATGATTTGATAGCATAATGTACCCTAAACATACCGTCAGTTTAAATGCTGTTTTATACTGAAAAACCAGAAGTTCTTGTGCGTCCAGTTGTTGAGCTTTTATTCTGAAAATCCTTCATGACGACATCCGGGACTACCGCCCATTAGTATCATTAAAGTGGCTATTGACGCCGTTAACATGTATTACATATAAAGTTATGAAAGACATAAGGAGGAGAAAAGGCATGTGGAAGTAAGCAATGAATGTAAAATGTCGAAATCCTCTGTTTAACGGAGATGGGTCTGTCTGCAGACCGCAGCAAGGAGGCGGATCGTATAGGGACGGATCGTATAGGGGCGTTTCCTAACTTTTTTTATCCAATAGAATGAGATGGGTCTGGCTGCAGACCAATATAGTCTGTCTGCAGACCGCAGCAAGGAGGCGTATCGTATAGGGGCGGATATACGATCCGCCCCTATACGATACGCCTCCTTGCTGCGGTCTGCAGACAGCCTCTATTGGTTTAACGTGATATCGGACACAGACGAACGAGAGGGGGAAGTCCCTTACGTCACTACAGCTCACAGAGAGGAGGAGCGAACAGCGAGGAAGCGGGAAGGACCAGAGCCATATAATAGAAGAGTTACGACAACGGAAGTCCAAAAACGGTTATCGTCACGTGGTTCATGTAGAAGAGGATCGTTCCCCGGAAGTTCATGGCGGGCAATGTGAATGCATTGATAACAGGAGATAGAACTACGATTTTTGGTAATTATTAGTGAATAAAGGTTTTGATTTGCAATATTTATACAACAAATCGATATGTGTATGTATTTACATCAATATGTTTTAAAAAATAAAATAGAATTTGCTAATATTAAGTGATAATATTAGGATTAGTGTGAACAACTAGTTTACATGTTAGGCTAACAGTGCCTTGGTTAAAGAGCCTGTTGCTGTTTATTTATAGCTTTGAATTCTTTAAAACCAATATTATCTTCTTAAACTTGTATGGTAGTCAGGAGCATCACTTTCTAATGTTTATTGATATATTTAGAGGGAGGGGATCTAAAGTAATGCTTTAAAATTCAGATTAGATGAATGTCTACCATTTTCTTAAATTCATGGTAGTTTCAGTAATCCCATGGTAATTGAGGACACAAGTTATCTAAATGACTAATGTCATCTTTATGGCTTTCGGAAAGGACAGGAGACCGACAGGTGACTATCAAAGGACTAGCAGCAGCAGCATGATGATGATGATGTTAAATGTGTTGTTTTAGGAACATCCATTGCAAATATATAGAATTCAATAAACATTGAATAGCATATCATGCAGTTTGTCTGTGCCTTTTCCTCCGTGTTGTCCTGGTGTGCTGTGCTGCCTCCTAGTCGCCACCATGGTTTGCTGTGCTGCCTGGGGATGCTCCAATCGCTCAGAGAAAGGAGTATGAATGTACAGCTTCCCCACTGACACAGAGCGGAGGAAGCAGGAGCAATTTCACGACCAACAGCAACAAAATATGTGATTTATATACAAACACTGCATTTGCACTTTTTCACAAAACGAAAACCACACCATTGGGAAAGCTTAATGTTTTGTTTAATACAAAAAACAGGGAAAGGCTTGAAAAACACTGAGAGTTGAGACTCAGGGTGCAGGGTGAGGGTCTCAGTGCAGGTATTCAGGCTCCATTGAATCCCCCTCTGGTTCTTGTGCTGAAAGAGGGATAAACAGACAGGAGAAAGGGTTATACACACCTATATAGCACACCTATTGGATGGGAAATTGCCTTGGGGAGATAAGGTGTGGTCTTTGTTCCCAACTGAAGTTATGGAACTTTATTATTTGTGAGTTTAACAAAGTATGACAAATGGCATCAGTAACATGTGATATGAATTTCTATAAAGTTGTCTCACATTCTTGGTCATATTGTATATACAGTATGTAATGAGTATAACATGTCCAGTAAGTATAAAGTGTTTCCTAATACTGTGTATTCAACCACTATGGAATATGTATGTGGGCAGACAAAACTGAGTTGTTCTGTGTGTGATGTAACCTCAAGTCACTCCACAGGCACATTTTGATGCAGACCAGTTTGTCAAGACAAAAAAGGGCAAGACTAGGCTGAGAGCAGAGGCTATACCCACCATCTTCGTGCATCGCCCTGTGGTCAAAAAGAGAAGGGCCCCTGCACCACGATTCACCCCGGGACCTGTATCTACAAAGCCCATAGCTCATGATCACAGCGATAGTGTGAAAGGTGACACAGGTATAATAAGTATGAACTCTTAGTAACAAAAGTAATATTTCTTATTTTTAAGTGGTATAATATTTTAAATGTTCGAACATTTACAGTGCCATGTCTTCTACTTACATTAGTCTCAAAGATTGAGGGGAGAAGGGAAGGGATCACTGCCCTCCACCTGCCAGAGGAGCGCAAACAACAAAAACAAGCAAGGTGTCCCGTCATGTACCTGGAAGTTTGGGTTGGCAAAATGGAGTAAGAGAGGGACTTGAAAAACCTTGGTGGCTGTCTACTCATGTTGTTACAGTTGTCTTGGTTACAGCTCTCAAGTTTTTTTTTGTGCCATTTCCACATCTTTAGAAAATATGAAAAAATTGAAGTGAAATCAACCTCATCTCTGGAGAACAAACTTCGATTTCTCTGTCTTGTGAGTTTGCAGTCTTGCAGTTTTGCTCCTCCACCTGTAACATCACTGCCCCTCCACCTGCCATACAGTAGGTTACTAACAAGATTACTTATATAATACAGTGATGGAAAACTGTCCGACACCTCAGGAGGGGGAAGCAGGGAACCATCCAAGCTGTGTACAGTAAGGATGGGACGTTGTTGACCTCAACTGATGGAGTGTTAGGGCATTGGAAGGAACACTTTGAGGAACTCCTGAACCCGACAACTCCGCCCTCTATGTTAGAGGCAGAGCTGGAGTATGACGGGGGATCAACACCAATCTCCTGGGGGGAGGTCACTGAGGTCGTCAAACAACTCCACAGTGGCAAAGCCCCGGGGGTGGATGAGATCCGCCCGGAAATGCTGAAGGCTCTGGGTGTTGAGGGACTGTCATGGTTGACACGTCAGGTTTGAGGGTGTGGTTCTGCAAGCCTCATTTGCATATTCACCTGTGGGCGCGTCAACAGGATGCCATAGGTGGTTCTCACGGGAGGAGGAAGCCTGTGGTGAATGCGGGTATTCAGCGGGATAGTTACGTTTTCTCAGCATGTATATATGTTAAAATGCAATGGGGAAGTAACTGAAAGTAACCGTATGTGGATATTGCATCGACCGACCTGGAAGCATGTCTCTTTGGAGAGGACGCGCACAGATAGAGAGAGATTCTCTCCGACACAGGGTGAGATCGCTCCTTTGTGCCACGCTGGACCTTGTGTTTCTTTTTTTTGGAGAATATAGCCTGAAAAGGCCTACAAACATTTCTGTTTTTGCCGCCGACGGGCGCAGGAGCAACAGCCTTTTTTTGTCAATGAACAATAGCCTGGATTAGGCAGTAAAGACACTTGGTGTGTATCGCAGAGCGGACTGTTTAATTTTGTTTGTGTTGTTTGGCTGGAAAACTGTCAATATAATGGATCCATGCATGAAATCTGTCTCCGTTTATTTTGTTTAAGGAGCAGATTATCCGTTTATTATTTCTGTTTACCTTTATAATATTATTTCATTCAAGAACCCCTTGTGCGTTTAATTAACACAACTATTTTAGATAGTTGATCATTACATGTCTTCACAGCTGGACTGTTAGCACACATGTGAAGTTTGAGCACTTTTTGAACATTGTCATAGGAGTTATAGCGACATCGTCTTTTATGGCGAAGGATTCCATGGAAACGGCATATGATGAAACCCCATAATTGATGTAGGGCTGTTGAGGGCTGGACCGTTAACCATTATCTGAAGTGTGGTGCTGTTTTGAACCTTTTTCATAGGCGTTACGACAACATCGTGTTTTATGGCGAGGGATATGGAAACGGCATATGGTGAGATGTCAGATTTGACGTAGAACTGTTGAGGCATGAAGAGGTGATATACCAACCCAGTCTCACAAAAAAACGTGTAATAACTACGTTGGTCCACAACGTAGGACGTAGTATTTCTACAAAAACGCCTCTGAAATTGTAAGATCCCTACGGTTTTTTTCACCATTCATTCCAATGGCTGGCGTCTATGTCACGTGATCTTCAAATTTCTCCCTGCAGAAAAAAAAAAACATGGCCGAACTTCGTTTTATTCTCGGTGTAAAATGGCTATTTTAAAGTTAGTTTGGCCATTAAAATGCGTTTTGATGTCATTTGATGCGAGAAATATGAGTTGTTATTTCAGATTATGTGTGCAGTGGATGCACATGATCTTTAGTTTGCTAGTTATTACGAAGATTACTTCAGGAAATGGTGTCTATAGCCTACAACGTTTTCATTGTCACCAAGGTGGTTAGGGATGCTGCTATCGATATTATTTCTGTTATGTTGTGTAACTGTTTAATGGTGTTATCTTTATTGCTACCCCCTTCCCCGTCAACGTATAGTGTTGGTCCACAGCGCAAACATATTAGTTTAACAAAATCCGCATCTAAAATTGTGGCATAGATACGTTATTTTCCCCTGTGCAATTATCCATTTACTCAACAATAACACATAATTATCCTTGTGTTTATTTATTTGTTTGATTAATAAACACAAGTTGGAGTCTATCAGGACCGAGGGTCGGAGCAGCTCATTTGCTTTACAGAATATTACACCGGGAAGTAAGTATTCTCTCCGCTTCGCTTGACAAACCCCGTGATAGTCCTCAAGCTCTGTGATTGGAGAGTGTGCCGAGCGTCGAACAGCACTTGAAATGGGATGGAACAACGGCAGACTGTCCAAAACTGGATTTGAACGGGTCCACCCCGTCCCCCCCTCCCCCACCCCGTCCCCAGAACTACACATGCTGGCTATTGTGTTTCGCAACATGCTCTATGGCACTCCTCTACTGGGAGTTGTAGTTTTAAAAGACGTTTTCGTGTTTCCCATAATAAGAAGTGGCCAGTATTAAACTGTGTACATCCCTGGAGGTTTAGGAGATAGGAAACACTCAAATGTAAAACATATAATTAATAAATGGGTGAAAATGGCTTGTGCCCATAATGGGCAGCATTACCCACATGCCAGCTAAGGTCAGAAGAGCTTTATTTAACAGCTGGTCTTATGTCTGTGACCCCTCCTGTTGTTAATTGATGAGCCTGAAACATGCACTTGTCAAGGTTCAGAGGCACATTTTGCAAATATGGCAGTAGCCATCGATCATCTTAAGATAAGATATACTTTATTGATCCCAAGTTGGAAACATTTGCGTTACATCAGCATGTGTAACAGTTGTAAATATGCAGTGGTGTTTATTTGCAAATCATTTAGTATAATCACACAACTTCTGTGTTTTATATTTAATAATTCTGTGTTCTTTATTTATTGATTGTTCAATACCTGACAAGGCCGGAGATGAAAAACTTTGGTCGCAGGTTCCTCAACAGTGCATTACAAGACATCTATCAATATGTGTGCATACCTCCACCATTAAACTGTCGTATTCTGCACATTTCTTATACTATCTACATACATCTTATATAAGAGTATAATACATATGTATAATATCAGTTAAAATAAGTGCTTCAACATAGTTAACATTGCTGGAGGTATACACAAAGTTTTTCATGCATTGCATAACTACACCGTTTGTGTATATGATATGTCAATAAACCTTAGAAAATCTTGAAATCTTGAAAGGGATGTGCAAAATAGTGATTATATACAGTCTTTAACTATTAGTAGAGAATAACGAGTAATGAATATACTTTATAGGGATCCTATTAATATCTAATAATAAAAATAATGAAATTCAATAACATGCTTTAACCACTAGGTGTCCCTTTATATCAGCTGTGCACCTTTATGGTGTAAATCAGGGTTGCCAACTCTCACGCATCTGGCGTGTGACACATGCTTTCACTCTCAATCTCACGCTCTCACGCTGCCCAAACTATTCTCACGCCAAAAACAAGAATACCGAAGACTAGAAACGGTTTTGAAAACTTTTGTCACGTAGTGATCATCTTCTCAATAGAACATCTTTGATAATGTCTCCTGGCCAATCAGAATCAAGATAACAGCGTGGTGTTGTTGCAGGAAGTCCCGACGGAGAATACTTTTGCTGTAGTACATCTCTATATACATCGATACAACATTACGTGTTGATAGAAATCAACACGTAATGAAATAAGACCCCACGGTTTGATGATTGATAGGTGTGTGGGCTGTCTTTCATTTTGGCACACAGAACAATGGGGGCTATCCACCCATATCCACAATGTAAAGTAATTCACACAGCCTCTTCCCTCTTCTCTCTGTGAGGAGCAGCAGGTTCAGCTTTCAGAACAAAGTAACACAAAACTAAAATGGCATTCATTTTTTTAGATATGTCGTGTAGTAATAGATTTATTTTTCTTCTCAAGAGAGTACCAGAATGTGTATTTTATATTAGTATTTCAAAAAATCTCCTGGGGGAGAATCTCCCCAGACCCCCCTACAGGGGTTGGGTTTTCAGCATGTCAACTCTTTCACCTGTGGAGAAATGGCAGGATTGGCTCCAGGTCGCCCTTTTTATTTACTACAAGACAAATGTGCCTTTTTATTTCATACAGTTCTATTTGGATTGAGACAGGGAAATAATCTAACCCTCACACGTGGCGTTTCACTGTCAAGTGGAGTGTGTAATTACATTGCAAATACTGACTTGAGCCCCACCACTGTATGGGTTAGCCCTACCATAGATTACCCAACAAAAATACTCTGGAGTAACTGCCGACCCGTATTGCGCATGCGCAGATCTAAGATCCAGTAGAAATGATAAAAAAGTAAAAGTCTGCTGCTTATTGTTCTACTAGGCCAAAATAGAGTCAAAGAGTATATGAGAGTGAGAGTGTGTTAATTAATATATTTGGCAGTTTGGAGTATGTCTGTAGATTTGTTTGTGTGTGTGTGTTTTATGTATAGGCCTCTCACGATAATTAATTTTGTTGGATACATTTTCCCGGAAATTATTGTCGGCACCGTTGTATGACCATTTAGACCACTGACATAATGATAATATATAATAATAATTCAAGTACATCCTTTCAAACTGCTTGTCACATCTTCATGTAAATGGCAATTTATCGAGTTAATTTTTATTTATCGTACGATAAGTCAATTAGTTGCTTATCGCGACAGGCACACAATAAAACAGTGGAAACAAACATGTGTTTGACTTTCATTAGTGAAGGAAACTGTGTGCCCTTTATAGTCTGTGTCCAATATTGTGTATTTGTATATATTGTATATATATCCTATATATATGCTAAGGTCTCGCTGCTGACACGATAGCAGTCATTTTGTGCGCATATGTGTAATTAAACCCATGATATCAAAATCTCACTCCAGCCAGGTACCCAAAGTTGGCAACCCTGGTGTAAATACAGCCTATCTACCAATTGGATCAAATATAAAAGTCAGCCGAATTAGTGTTGATACTGCAAGGAGACGTATTGTGTGAAAAGAAATGTAAGATGTTGTTTAATGGCTGATATATTTATAATCCATGTCACGTTTTCAGTGTTGGCGGCAGTTCCTCATGTTTGTCTAGAAGTCTTCTCATCAGGGCTCTATAAATAGAGAACTACGGCAGATATGTAATATTTAATGCAGCCGAACCGTGTATTACAATGCCGTTATGTGATGACCTCCAAAGAGAAAAGCAAGCACACTCGGAATAAAGTGTTTTCGGTCTGTTTCCGGTATTTGTTTATGACGATGTGATGTGAGACTGGAATTGCACAGGGGAAAATAACGTATCTATGCCACAATTTTAGATGCGGATTTTGTTAAACTAATACGTTTGCGCTGTGGACCAACACTATACATTGACGGGGAAGGGGGTAGCAATAAAGATTACACCATTAAACTGTTACACAACATAACAGAAATAATATCGATAGCAGCGTCCCAAGCAACCACCTTGGTAACAATGAAAACGTTGTATCGACACAATTTCCTGAAGTAATCTTCGTAATAACTAGCAAACTAAATGTACATCCACTGCACACATAATCTGAAATAACAACTCATATTTCTCGCATCAAATGACATCAAAACACATTTTAATGGCCAAACTAACTTTAAAATAGGCATTTTACACCGAGAATAAAACGAAGTTCGGCCATGTTTTTTTTTTCTGCAGGGAGAAATGTGAAGATCACGTGACATAGACGCCAGCCATTGGAATGAATGGTCAAAAAAAACGTAGGGATCTTACAATTTCAGAGGCGTTTTTGTAGAAATACTACGTCCTACGTTGTGGACCAATGTAGTTATTACACGTTTTTTTATGAGACTGGGTTGGATATACAGGTGAAGATTGTGGGACGACCGGACCGTGTCCATTGGAGCTACAGTGACATCGTGTTTTATGGCAAGGGATGCGTTTCCATGGCAACAGCCTATGGTGAGATCTCAGATTTGGCGTAAAGCTGTTGAGGCATGGACCGGTGATATACAAGCGAAGTTTGGGGGACGATTAGACCGTGTCCATTGGAGTTACAGCGACATCGTGTTTTATGGCGAGGGATGAGTTTCCATGGAAACGGCATATGATGACACCCCATAATTGACGTAGAGCTGTTGAGGGCAGGACCATTAACCATTATCTGAAGTCTGCTGCTCTGAGCATGTCAGTTGGAGTTATGACATCATCGTGTTCCATGACACAGGTGTTTATATTTGAGCTAACCAGGTGTCCAGAGATCAAAGGTTTCCATGGTGATGTGCAGTAATCAGTGAGAGGAGAGCATTTTCATTGTTCTGAATGAGAGATAAACCTCTTACATGTGAACGTTTTGTTGAAGAACCGTAACAGATATCGGTGAAATTTCAAAGCGTGAAGCATGTCAAGGAACTTGAGCATCTGAAGTGTACTTTTTGTGTACTTTCGGGTTAATAATGTGGCCTTTTTTTGGCAGCTAAACTAAAGGGCGAGGCGAGGTCAACATTAACCTTTCTGTTGGTCACTTGTTAGCAGACCCTTCACACCAACGCAGAGCGAACAGGTACAGGTAGGGCCCATAGTGATAGCCCTATAGTTTAAATCTACTACCCACAAATAAACATAATGACATGGGTTACTATTTAAAAAATGTATTTAGCACCAGCAAGACCATGCTGGTGTACCAGCCGATTATTCCCCCTATTACTCGTTTTATGAAGGAGATGTCCGGTCACACCAAGGTGTGTGTGTATGTGTGTGTGTGTGTGTGTTTGTGTGTGTGTGTGTGTCTCTGCTCTGCGTATGGTTCGGTGTGTGTGTGTGTCTCTGCTCTGCGTATGGTTCGGTGTGTGTGTGTGTCTCTGCTCAGCATATGGTTCGGTGTGTGTGTGTGTCTCTGCTCTGCGTATGGTTCGGTGTGTGCGTCTCTGCTCTGCGTATGGTTCGGTGTGTGTGTGTGTGTGTCTCTGCTCTGCGTATGGTTTGGTGTGTGTGTGTGTGTGTGTGTGTGTGTGTCTCTGTCTGCGTATGGTTCGGTGTGTGTGTGTCTCTGCTCTGCGTATGGTTCGGTGTGTTTGTTTATGTCCGACATCGGCATTTGTTTTCAAATTACCATGAACAGTAATTTACACACATCTGGCCAACTCCATAGGTATATGTATGTGTTCCCAAATGAAATAAATGTGTTTAATCTTAATCTCGATGTAGTGCTCAGTGCTGTCAGAGTGCACCGGAACGAACAACACTATTATAATATCTTCTGAAAACAAATTCCAGTGTCACACACACACACTTTTTATAACAAAGTTTTATAAAATGTTTTTGGTTTTATAAAATGTAAATTTGTCTCAAGTTTCGTTAAAGTGTTTCACACTTTGTAATTCTCGTTTGCACTTATCAGCCAACGTAATTTTCCTCTGTCTACCAGAATCCACAAACACATGTTCTTCAAGGATTTTTTTACTGTTGCTTTACGCCAGTGGTCCCCAAACTAAGGCCCGCGGGCCGGGTACAGTCTGGCCACGCGAATCCTAGACTAGCCCCTGTCAAAATGTTGTGACCTGCTCTATCGAAATCAGTCGCATTGACCCGAAGACACCTTTTGAGTTGTATACACTGTTGGAAAGAGGAGATTCCTAGCTTTCTAATGATATCAGGATTGTTTTTGTACTTCAAATATTAAGCGAAATATGTCACATTGTATAATGACTGTCACCGAGTCATCATTTTGAGAAAAAGGCCTTCAAAGTTGTCTCTTCTCTGGAATCCATCGATCTGATTGATTATTAGCGGAGCAAATGATCAAAATACTACCGAGGGAAGATATTTTTGTTTGGAGGGGAAGCTCGCGAGTGTGTGTGTGTGTATACGTGTGTGTGTGAGTATGTGTGCTTGTGTAATTTTGCGTTTGTGTGTATTGTGTTTGTTTCCCGGGGAAAACAATCACGAGAAACACCGGCTGTTGTTATGCCTGCTGTGACGTCAAGTTACTCCGTTCTCCGCTTGTAATTATGCCGAAGCTTCAAAGTTGTATTTATCATCTGAATTTGCTGAAACAAGTTTAATATTCTGAAAGCCAAGACTTTGTTTAATTGAAATCAGATGAAAACAAACTGTAACGGACCCTGCAGTGTTATCTATGATTACTATACTCTTACATTCATAATTTCAGCGGAGTGAGGGGGGGGGTGGCGCTGCGGAAGAGCAGATTGCGAGTGAGAAATAAATAAATTGGAAATAAAAGTTTCATATTCTGAAAGCCAAGACTTTGTTTGTTTAAAATCAAACAAACACCCGAACCCCGAAAAAATAGGTTTTTTTACGTAAATCCACGTTTATTTTGAGAGATTCTGCTCTGACAACTAAGCTAAACTTTTACCTGTTAAGATTGTGCACGGCACAACAGAAAGTTACAGTAATTTTCAATGGACTTTTTTTCTGTGAAGAACCCAGAGAGGGTTATTTGGTTATTATTTATTTTATAAATAGTGTTATTTATTTCATTAATAGTGTTATTATTTATTTCCTGACTTTTTTTTCTGTGAAGATCCCGGAAAGGGTTATTAATATTTGGTTATGTGTGGCTTTCTAGAAAACAATAAATGTTTACGTTTAGACACCCATGCGATCGTCACACTTTTTCTGTTACAAACTGACCCGGCCCCCATCAGAGAAGGGAAAAGTTATGTGGCCCTTACAGGAAAAAGTTTGGGGACCCCTGCTTTACGCTCTGTGAAAGTGGAACATATTCAATTAAAATAGGAAATGAAAGATTAAAAAAATAAAGAAGAGGTGTCATTTTATATTGGATGTAAGATCAATCTGGAAGAAGAAAAGTGCACATCTGTAAAAAAATAAAATGTCATTATATTATACATTTTGATGTGAACTGGGTTAAAGATGAAGCAGAGACAGGAAGAGAGGAGCAGATCAAACGGCAATGTTGACTGACATGCTCAGCTGGAGAAAGAGCAGCTGTGATGTTGCTGTCGGCCAGATGCTCGGATGATCTGATTAAGGACGTGCTCTCTATCACGTAGCTCCCACAGTTCACACACACGTTTATCCATCTCTAAGTGGCATGTTGTGGACATTTTAGTTTGCATGCTGTTGAGGGAGATGAGAACCATACTAATAGAATGATACTGTACATATCACACTCTTTGTATAGGAGCAAGTATCATTAAATATTAAAAACTGCATACCCTAGAAATTTGCATTGCTTAACGTCCATTTTCTTTAACATGTGTTCAGGTTTTCTTTGTAATAAAATATGAATCTGTGTGTTTTTTTAACAGTCAATTGAGGGAGGCAAAAGCCCTGGATTCTTATCAATGGCATTTATTTAGGTGTATTTTTTCCCTTTAATGCCAATCCCACTTTAATAGATCTACGCATGGCAACTGTGGTTAAGCTTAGGGGAGGTTGTGGTTATGACAGAGCAAATATTATTAAAATGTGTTCAGGTTTAGGCATTAAATCCCTTGAATGTGGTTATGGATAGATTGTCTTTACAGTTATTAAAAAGGACCAATGATTGGAAGTAAGGGTGGTTAATGCATTAAACCTTACCTTTAAACCCTGCTGTCTCCTTTGCGTTATGGGGCATGTCACTTCCTGCATCGCCACTGAATGCCAGCATTGTAGGGTGTGTTTGTTATGGATGTTATCCCTGGGGATTGCAGATGGAAGCAGAGATCTGACCTGGACATACCAAACCACAAGAGGATGTTTTGATGATATGAATCTTGACATGCGACCCTCTGTCCCTTTTTGACTTATTAGGAAAACTCTGATTTATATTTCTCAGTATGACATGAGCAGCCTATATTTTTCAGTCCTCACCCACTGAAACAACTGCATAATCCGGGATCACTAGAAGGGCTCAAACTGCTGCTGTGAAATGAGAGAAATAACATTAGTTAACATCTACATACCACCTGCCCCTCTTCCTGTATCCTCCAGGCACTCCGAACACTGTCAATTACAGAGACAGAGCTGTGATTTATCTAGCTGCAGGCGGACAAAGGGCCTCGGTTCAATAATGACAAATTTTCCCCTCAGCAATCCACACTTGATGTTGTCAGGCAGTCTGTCTATGAGACTCTCTAGGAACACATGTAATCCCTCAAGTCTCGGGTTTATTGATTACAAAAGGCAGATACATTTCAACAAGGGCTGCAATCAATAAACACAGCAGTGCATGGATAATATAGGATAATAATAATATAAGTCATAAATAATAATTCATAACTGAATGAGATCATAATGAATGAGTTTCACTGAGGAAGTCACGTTTTCGTGTCCCAATTTGACTGTGTGTTTGAGAAGGAGTACATTATCACACATGATGAGCACGTAGTTTGCACGAAGAGTACAGTGTGAATTAACAACACAGAACATGTGAGATTGAAAATAGTCTATTAAATATGACTTTCATAGAACAAACTCAATCTCCTCTTGTATTACCTCTTTTATTATAACATCTGTCCACAGCATTTAGAGACACATGTGGGTTTTTAACGGCCACTCCATGTCTTTCCAGTGTGTGATAAGCATTTATATAATTACAACAATTCACAGCTATTCTGACCGCAAGTGGATTCTGTAATGTTCAGCAATAATGTGTACAAAACCTGAAGGATCTGAACAAATATATAAAAGGACTTGTTTGACATTTAGCAGAGATATTGGCTTTCTTGCCAATAGTTATAAGATCAATAAGATTGATACCACTGTTATATCTGAATATGGTATCAATCTTCTTACTTAAGTTTTGGTAACTTATGTCTAACTGTTCCTTTAAAACATTTTACTTCTCTAAGCATGACCAACCTCAAAAGACATGCTGTGTTGTACAGCTTTTTACAACTATCCAACATTGTGATTGTGTTATTCATCCACTTTCTGCCCTCTTGTCCTTGTAAGATTTATTGAATAGGGCAAAGGCAAATAAATCCATCATACAAAGGAGGAACAACCATAAAGGGCACAGAGAAGATGATAAAAGAGGGAGAGACACGCAGCACTACATGTTATAAAAGCCAAAAGCCTCTGGTAGGAAAAATATAGCAGCAGCAGAGAGGAAATGTAGACATAAAGGAAAAGGGACACCAATGTACTCTCTGGCCCGGTTCTACATTAACTTGGTGCTGTGGTGTTGTAGGCATACTGCTATTTATATTATTGTGAACTACACTGTAGCAGCTCTTTGTATCTGCAGTATATAATGTCTCACCATACACTATGTAAACAGTGAAAATACTGCGAAATTCAAGCAAAAACAAAGGGCTTACAATTAAAATGCACTACATAAAATCACTTGGTATTATGTGGCGACACAGCTCCGCAGCTAGTGGGCGTCATTTTGACAAAAACTGACACGAACAGTAAACAGTAAGCTGGTGTTCTGGCATGGTGAAATAAGTCCCTATTTTTTTACGTTAGTCAAGGCTCCAAGCACAGGCAATTAAAGCGTTTTGTATAACACAGAGAGAACATCTCTTGAATCTCTATCTATGGTCATGGTGAGTGGAGGATGTTGTACATTCATTAGAAAGGAGAGATGTCAAGAGCCCGGTTGATAAATTACCTTGGCCCCAAATGCCCACCCAGCTGTAATGTGTTTTATGTGGACACTATGCTGGATATATTCTATAAGTGTCTTATTGTTGATCTCATGACGAACCCCCCACCCCCAATACAACAACATTGAATTCATCCTACTAAATATAGACAATCCTTAGTCAAAGCCTGATATAGCTTCTTCCTCCGTACCTCGGTCTTCCATTGTTGTTTGGAAACAGAATGAGTCACAGCGTATTGAATGGTGACATGTTCCTTCATTGTGATGAACGTTGGCAATATTTTCAGTCCCACATACACTGTACTGCTGCCGAAAAGAATCCCCAAATGTGTATTATTTTGAAGCCAGTATAGCCACCAAAATGCACTATTCACTGCTGTTAAAGTGACATTCGCTAAAAAAAAACTAGCGCAGGTGTTTTAGGACATAACTGAGCCTATGTAAATGTAATTGTGTTTGTGAGATGTTTTAGGGCATTTTCATTTTCAGTAGGATACAAAGACCTTGGTGATGAGATGGACTCATACATTGTTGAGCTTGAAGGTTCATTCTTGGCTTTTGAAGTAGCAGTTTGATTATTAAATATGACAATTGAAACCTACCTGCTATTATGTGACCACAATTTCATACTTATCTCCATGACAACCAAACTACTCTATCAGCTACTGAAGGCCGCAAGATAAATTTGTCTTTTCATTGGATTTCATGACAATAAAAAAAGAAATACAGCACAGTACCAGCTTTGTCCTTCAAGGATTATACACAGACGAATAATATTTGTGAGAGAATATTTTTAATCCAAGCTAATTGTGCTTAAAACTTTAGATAGTGAGATTCCTTATTTCTCTTTGTGTCTGTGAATCTGTCTCTTCTTTTCGATGGGGGAGGGCTCCCATTGCTCTGCAGTTTGGAGACAAAGAGCTCTTGTTTTTACATCTGACAGTCATTAGAAATGAGCGCGGGCTCCTGTGGTCCCGCCCATCCGAAATAATGGGTTGGCGCTGTATGGTCCTTTGACCGGCAGAGTTGATATGGGTTTTCCCCCGACAGGAGGAGAACTTTATCAATCCTCCGGCCGTTTGTTTGTTTGTTTGTTTAATTGTTTGTATTTAGAATAAACTCAGTGCTTTGGCTAACGACGATCCAGTCTCCTTCATTGAACTGAACATTGAAAGACAGAAGTTTCCTACACACATTGGCGTCACGACAGGATACCAACAGATTTTCAGAGCTGGTAAGTGTAATTTCAAATCTATATTTGGACATTGCCTTACCAGACTCTGTGATTGACGGTATCATAAATTACCTGTGAAATTGAGCAGATGCAATTTTTTTTGGGTCTCTCTATTTACATCTGTGGAATTTTTTTATGATAACCTGGGAAATCGGTGTCGAATGGGGATTTTGTCCTGGCCGATTTTCCCTGTGATTGCTACTGGGGCAAGTGCCTACAGGAGCAAGCACAGCTCATGTAAAGAACAATAAGAATATTTGGGGCTAATAAATAACCTCGGAATATCGACTTTTACAGATTTCCTCTGTGTGTGGTTCCTGGAATTAAATTACCAGACAATTACACACGGCAAATATTCGGAGAGACCTTAAGGAGAGCATCAGTAAGGTGGAACTTCTGTTCAAAAGCAATGTGAGGATTTGTAATTTAAACGAATCGCCGAATTCTGGAGATTTCAACGGTTTAACTAGTCAGATCAATCCGCCTCGGGTTTCTGCTCAAGCTGCACGAGGGAGGGTGAATTCCCCTCCCCCCTGTGGTGAACGGCACACGAGGGAAATAGAGCACAGGGTGGTATTTTGCTAATCACACCAATATAAGTTTTAGAACTAAATACAATTTATTGATGGGAAGGGTGATACCAGAATATTACATCACACTGTGTTTAATAAACCAATGGATTATTGAATTTGGCTGTTGTTTGAAAAAAAAAGAGTACTGAATTAATTAAAAAATCTCTGCTCTCGGTCGGTAGAGCGGTTTTACCACTACATTTGCATAGTGGTTTTGATTGAGAATAAAGTAGTTTATTGCTCTTCAACAGATTACTAGTAAATATGGCTGAGAAGAGCCCATATTAAACAGATATTTCAGTGCTCCCGTTGAGGTTTCCGTCATTCGGATTAAATTAAACTGGATGAATTTTGGCCAGGGCGCTGGTGTTTGTTGCGAGTACATGTTTGTTTGTCTAATTGTTTCTATATTGGTTTGTCTACCCGCCGTCTTGTGTATGTTTTGTAACAACTAACAACGAATCAGTCCAAAGCCAGGGTAAAATGAACTAAACTTTAGTTATCTCACCAAAAGTAAATTATACATTGTAATATAAAGGTGCTGAAAAAGGAAAATAAATAGCAAAAGAGTGTTTTTATATCCTGCATCTGTCTTACAACCGAGACCCTCAGAGGCATCACTGCTCATAACTACCGGCCTGAGGAAATCAGGGTTGAGAAAAAAATCTGTCTGCTCAACTAGGTCAATGTTGTATTATTTGTTTAATTTATTCTTAAATCTATGTATTGTATGGTAATGATGAATTAAAAAAAACAAAAACAAAAACGTAATGTATTGAACACATTCCGAAACAAAGCAGATAGAATAGACTCAGACATTATTGTGATTGGAACCTTTTGCTCTGTTGCTGCAAAATGAAAACTTTTTTTGATTGTCTGTTCCAACTGGCCACTGGAATAAGATAATTGATCTAAGTTGAAGTTCAATTACAGTTTTTAAATATAGTTTAACATTCTTTATTAAACTGTTTCAAATTATTTCTAGTCAAAATCTCCCTCTTTCTCTGCTCTGCTTGGTGCTGCAAAAAAAAAAAAACGCAAGACACGGGGTCAGAGACAGGCGTGACCTCTGGAAGAAAAAGATAATCTGAAGCAGACCACGGCACGGCGCGACCCATTGGGGGTTTTATGGCCTCAGCACAAAGGAAGATCTAATTGCAGCAGTCAGTTTATAATTTTGCCAGTACTGTCGAGCATTTTCCAAATGTATTTTCATGCCTCTGTGCATGGCTTAGTCTTTCTATCCGCATAGCCACTGGTGTAACTAAGTTCATAAACTCAACAAGTACTATACTTGGGCACAATTTTGAGATACTGGTACTTTATTTGAGTATTTAAATGTTTTGCTACTTTATTCTTCTACTCCACTACAGTTCAGTGGTACATGGTGTATTTCTACTCCACTACATGTATTTAATACCTTTTAGTTACTTTCAGATCTGGATGAATGATGTGAAATATAATCAAGTGTTGAATCAGACTTTAGTTCCACCTGGAGTAAATCCACCAGCTACCCTGCAGTATACAAAGTCATTCAAACTAGCTGCACCTTCACCAGCTTTGAGAACACTTTCATGATCAATCATTATAAAACACATCATATATATTATTCTGAAATGGACCAATCTGCACAGTGACTACTTTTACTGTCGCTATTTTCACTATATTTTGATGACAATACTTTTATACTTTTACTTCAGTACTTTTACTGTAACTTAGTATTCCTACACCCTGGAACTTCTGACTTTCCTACAGGAGAAGAAAATGAACGAAGTGTATCCAAATATGTGGGTGGCCCTCAGGATCGCTGTCACTATTCCAGTGACAGTAGCTGCTGGGGAGAGGAGCTTCTCCAAATTGAAGCTCATTAAAACATACCTGAGGTCGTCAATGGCTCAAGAACGCCTCAATGGATTAGCTTTAATAAGCATCAATCGCGAGGTTTCGGGGCAAATATCATTTGACGATACAATAAATGAATTTGCAGCAAGGAAGTCCAGACGTGTCCGACTTTAAGGATGTGGACTAATTAAAGGACACAATAACATAGCAGAGACTTGTTGTTCTGATTGCCTGTTTCATTTGATTTATAGCGTGTGTAATGTTGTTCATTATCTTAATTTATTTGCAATAACCTCAGTTGTAAGAGCTCCGTTGGCTATATTTGTGTCCACGTTTGCACTTTCTTTTCTTAAAGTTTCAAGAGAAGCTATTTTTGTTTGATGAGTGATTTTCATTTAATAACTACAATATTAATAATAAGGATAAAATAAATAAATATGTTACATTTATTTGTTATTGTCTGTGGGTTATTGGTTATGTTCACATACTTATTTGGTTATTAAAATGTAAACCGATCTTTTTCATATGGGTGTTTTAGAGTTGTACCTCCTATCAGGTCTCTAGTAATTGTGTGCTCAAAGTGCACCAGATTGAAGCATTTTACTTTAAAATGTTAAAAAAAAAATCTTTCCGGGGGGGCATACCCCTAGAGGATGTGACATCCACCCCCCAATTAAAACATGTTCATACAATGAATACATTTGAAACCTTTATGTATATTACCTATGTCAATAAGTTTCTGTTTTTGTAGAGATTTTTCATTTATTCTTTATATATTCTATTGTGTATTGCTTGGAGAGGGGGGGCACCAAATCATAATCTCGCCTAGGGCAGCAAAATGTCTAGGGCCGGCCCTGCCTGCGGGGGTTGGGTTTTCAGCATGTCAACTTTTTCACTTGTGGGGAAATAGCAGGATTGGCTCCAGGTCGCCCTTTTTATCTACTACAAGAAAAATGTGCCTTTTTATTTCATACAGTTCAATTTGGATTGAGACAGGGAAATAATCTAAACCTCACGCGTGGCGTTTCGCTGTCAAGGGGGCGATATAGCGTGTATGTAATTACATTTCAAATACTGATTTGAGCCCCACCACTGTATGGGTTAGCCCTACCATAGATTACCCAACACAAATACTTGAGAGCCGATAGGTCAATTAAATGCTTATCGCGACAGGCACACAATAAAACAGTGGAAACAAACGTGTTTGACTTTCATTAGTGAATGAAACTGTGTGCCCTTTTATAGTCTGTGTCCAATATTGTGTATTTGTATATATATTATATATATCCTAAATATATGCTAAGGTCCCGCTACTGACACGATAGCAGTCATTTCGTGCGCATGTGTGTTAAACAGCTCTGAAGGCCAAGGGTCAGAGAGAGAATCACACTCTGCGGCTGCAGAGAGCAACCCATCCACGGGCAAGGAGGCACGAGGTCGTTCGAGATGAGAGGATTCTAATCTTCAACTTTCTGATGAGATGGGATGCTTCTTCATCTTTCTGCTCGGTGGGCTCAGGCAGACAACTCTACAGGACGAGCGATGGTTTCAGAGGCATCTGGATGTGCCACTTGGAATAGGCAGGTGCACTGCTCTCAAGCAGATAGCAGAAGGAATACAGGAAGATGAGCCTCTGTTTCACTGGGAGATCATAAAGTGCTCACTGAATTGAGACACAAAAGCAGAGCAATTGGGGAGGTGAATTATGGCGCTCTGATGAAGAAGAGTTTTGAGCCAATCAGCGCTAATCTACAGTATCAGGATGCCTTTACACACCAGACATTCTGTGTCATAAAGAGAGGAGGAGAACGAGTCAGGAGGACATGTTCTTCTAGCTCTGGTACAAAGATAACATTTGAATTGAATGACCAGATGATTACAGATGTACAATTAATGATTGTTTTTGTATTCCCAATGAACAGATATGTGTTAAATAGTGGTGATAAATATATTTTGTCAGATCAGATTACACTTTCACACTAAACAAATAAATTAATTGATATTTTCAGATTTATAAGGTATTGAACAATAAGATATTTATAATATTATAACAGACAATGTTACTATCCTTAATCATTACCAGGTAACATGTACAACGAGGAAACCAGATTACAAGGCTCCCAATTCAGCGATTGAAATTGATTACAGTTGACACTCTGAATAAAGAACGGATGTTTTGATTTTTTCCTTTTCAGGTTGTTATACAATAAAATGTCTGATTCTTCCTTTTCAGATTGTTAAACATTTTGAGAATTGTTTAGTTTTCCCTTCAGATTTTGAAATGACATAATGATTGATAGTTTAAGTAATGTAATTATGTTATCATGCCTTACTCTTGAATAAAGCGTAATGAAGTAAACGTAAAGTAATGTTAAAGATTGAGGACACTGTAACTTTACAGATTACAGATTGATCGATTCATCACTGTGAATTTATACCTTAACTAGGAACCTTAGCTGGATCTCTCATGATTCTGATTTTATACCTCAATTGGATTTCTTATAATCCTAAATTCTAATTGTGTTTTAATAAGTAATTGCCTTGAAGTAAATCTTTGAGATGTAAGCTGATTTAGAATTTGTGTTTGATGAATGAGATTAACTGAGTGATAAATGATAAAAGATCTTATTTTTGAAACATATATTTTGCTATTATATTTTTGTATTTCATGTGTGTTTATTATTGTGCTTTTGACAAAAGATGCCAAACACTGAAGAGATGATTTTTCTATTATGGTTGACTGTGTTCAATCATGGTGATTGAAGTGTTTTCAATCTTGTTTACTTTTGATAATTGATGCATGCGAGTCCACCCAATTCTGAAGATGCTTATTGATTTAAGTATTGACTGAAATATTCTTAGACTAATGTTAATTTGTTATCATAAATTGATAAAAGGAGGGACTGTGAGAGAATATTTTAATCCAAGCTAATTGTGCTTAAAACTTTAGATAGTGAGATTCCTTATTTCTCTTTGTGTCTGTGAATCTGTCTCTTCTTTTCGATGGGGGAGGGCTCCCATTGCTCTGCAGTTTGGAGACAAAGAGCTCTTGTTTTTACATCTGGCAGTCATTAGAAATGAGCGCGGGCTCCTGTGGTCCCGCCCATCCGAAATAATGGGTTGGCGCTGTATGGTCCTTTGACCGGCAGAGTTGATATGGGTTTTCCCCCGACAGGAGGAGAACTTTATCAATCCTCCGACCGTTTGTTCGTTTGTTTGTTTAATTGTTTGTATTTAGAATAAACTCAGTGCTTTGGCTAACGACGATCCAGTCTCCTTCATTGAACTGAACATTGAAAGACAGAAGTTTCCTTCACAATATTCACATATTGTGTGATGAATGACATAAAATAGATTGCAATAAATCCCTTACAGATCAATGTAGATAAACTGTAAGAAGAAATGACTTTGACGTTTCCTTTTTCACAACTTTTTTGCCTCTGAACATAATTTAATAACATGTTTTTCTCCTACTCACTGGATCATACGTTATATTGTGAGATGATAGGAAACTGTGTAACTATTCTGCTTATGATAAATATTGTAAGAGCTGTGTGAAGAATCTGAGATCTTCAGTGGAAAAATGAAGATACTGCAGAAAGACAGAGAACGCAAGAGAGTTTGACCTTGGTTACACACACATGCACGCACACACACACACACACACACACACACACACACACACACGTTCTTTTTATATATTTTAGATAACTTAATAACATGTTTTTCTCATTCCACTATTGAACAGTTTGATGCTTGTACACCTCACATTCATGCTGATAAAGCATAATAAAAATGAATGTGAGAGTGAGTAGACAGTAGTGAGTCATATGCCCGATGTTACATAATCAGTCTGGGGAAGAAGCTACAGTAAGTGATGACCGCAGGTACGACCTTGTTGACATAAGGGGGCATTGAGTGAATACATTCAAATGTAACTTAAGCATTTAGAATCAGAATAATAATCATCTAAATCAGTTGTCCAGACTCCTGTTGCCTCAGGTCCCTGATTAAAATAAATGCTATTTATTTTCTGTGACGTAGTAGCAGGAATGTGTCTCGTACTCTCTGTTCACACAATGAATCATTGATGGCTTCCAGAGACGTTACTGAGAAGTGATTATTATTGCAGAGGGCTTTCGGTATGTGTGTGTCTCAGACAGTTAGTGAGTGTAGTCCCCCGTCTCCTCCTGAGAAAGAAAGAGAAAGTTCCAGTGATGTGACCGAGGAGCCAAGACGGCTGTCACAAATCCCATTGAGTGGGTGCTTGTCCGTTTCAATGTACATCTTTTCATTCACAAACTGAAGGGTGATGATTGATGGCGTATGTACACTTTCACTGTTCATCCCGGTGTCGCTGTGCCCCCCATGACCCCATGAAGCAGCGTCCTCAGATACCGGGAAAGCTGTCCACATATTCGCTTGATGACAGTGTTAAAGCCTGAGCACTTACATGCTCTCTGCTTGCAAGGTAAGTGTTTCTCTGGGAGGATGAAAATGCACGATCCTGTCGAGACAAAGAAGAGTAATTTGCTTTGATTTGAGTCTTTGTACCAGCTTCAATTGATGAGACAGAAGTCAAGAGAGCAAGTGGTGTTAAAAGCTGAAAACAGAGTCTTGTTTCTTTTTAACACCTATGTGTGTTCCCTTTGGGATCTGCTATTCACAAAGGTGCAATGGTGGAAAGTAAGTCAATTTACTCAAGTATTGTAATTTTCTGCACATATTTGTACTTTACTTGAGTATTTCCATTTAATGCTACTTTGACATTTCAGAGGCAAATATTGTACTTTTTATTCCATTATATGTATTTTAACACTCAGAGTTACTAGTTACTAGTAACTAGTTACATGGTATAATAAAGTATGGTACTTCTAATCTAGACAGTATTTCAAGTATAAATATTAAAATGCTCCTACATGTTTGAAAACAGGATAACATAATAGCCATAATAATATAATACTGTGAAAAGATCCATTCTTCCATCACTGCAACGGTGGGAGTGAGACGTAATCAGTGATATTTATAGGACAATTGTTTGACAAGTTTCTTGTTCTTGTAATTCTGTCTCATTGTCAAAACTGTGCTCAAAAACAACCACGCACTCCACAGCAGCTTGAACTGGGAGACCTCAGTGAACAAAGAGCACGGACTTGCTGTGCCTGAGGACACGAAAAAAACGAATCAATTAATTATCATGTTTAACCTCGATGAGCACAAGGATAAACATGAGAGGACCAAAACACAGAATGAACAGGGAGAGCCTTCAGGCCTGCAAAATATATCAGCAAGGTTCCAGGTGTTTTTATAAAACTGATAACCTTACAAAACATAATGCTAGTTTTTATATTGGTTCATAGCTCCAGACTGAGAGAACAAATAATGCTTTTGTAAGCAGTAACATGCAAAGGAATAGCAAGGCACAAATGAAGGCACATACTAACCCTAACCCTAAGCTGAAATAGGTGGAATAAAATACTATAAACTACTTTGTCATGGTCAAAATACAGGTTGTGAACTATATTCATCTTCACACCTTTCAGTGTCTGAAGTTCCTGAACTGTATAAGTAAAGGGAAAGCTTCTCATTGGGATTCAGTCAAAATAAAGGTCAAATATTCCAAAAATAGTTTAGGCAGAGAGGCCTGTGGTTTCATCGGGAGGGGGCTCACTACAGGGATTATTTCTCTCTATGCTCTGAGCTGCTTCACTACAAGATGCTCATTAATGTTCATGAATATAAAGAGAACAGTACATTGCTATGGCTGTTTACCTTTTCATGGGGTCTTTGACTGGCTGGCGGCCACATCGGCCATTTCTGCTGGTATGCCTACGTAAACGCCACCATAGTTCCTGAGAACAGAGGAGAAGAATGTAGCATTTAAAAGACAAAGGGATTGAGTTAGTGGTCGTTCTAAATTCAATACAGTTTCTCCTTTTAGCAATGCATTAGCTCTTTGAAGCTTTCTAACTGTTCTTGGAGGAAACCACACCTGTTTAAAAACAATCACATTACACTTTCCGTGATGTTGTCAGGCATTGATGAAGAGTGCATGGATTTTGTTTGTCTGATTTTTTCCTCTGGATATAAAAAGTGACATTGATGATGATAAAAAAATAGGAGTTGTAATCGTATTCTCACTGTACAAATATATTGATATGGTTAAAATGCACCCAACCGCAACCTCAAAAGCCTGAAAGAGGAATAAGACATTCAGAGGAAATTTGGAATTTTGATAAAATTAGCACAATACCTTCTTTTCTCATCGTCTACCGGGAGATCTTCTGTCCTGATTGAGAGAAGAAGCACAGGTCAGGTCAGCTCTTTTGGGGACACAGATTACATAAAAGCAAACACACACACACACACACACACACACACACATTGAGAACTCAACTGAGAGAGTGCATTGGCTCAGTTGCAGAATATTGGATGTATCTTTTTGGGGGGGAATTCTGCTTATTCTCATCTGACAACTGAATTGACAACTTTAGTTTCATCCAACTTCCAAGAACCTCCCCAGCTTGAGAAAATAATTTATATAAAAAAAGATAATCATTTTGCGGATGTATTATTATCACCTGTTCACATACAGGTCAAGGGTGTGTCTTTGTGTCTCTGTGTTTGTGTGTGTGTGTGTAATATAACAAAGTACAGTCCTAGGAAGCTGTGATTAGCTTCAGTGAGTCAGTGTTGTGCTGCTGTCAGCTCTCATGGGTCCTGTGCTGGCTGCTCAGATGGTTATCAAGGAGACACAAATGCTCCAAATGCTTTGGACATGCTGCCCCTCCCAAAGCTTTGATGAATGATAACTTTTTAAGGACAAACTGTCCTTCACATGACACTACGCAGAAACATGTTGGATTTGTATTTACTAAAGCAGGAACAAGCTCATACTGTATGACCATGAAGCCCAGCGGGGACCTGGTTGTATGGTCGAGTATCTTTGCTTTTTTCTTATTGACTAGTGAGGTCTTTGTTTTTCGGTCAACTATGTATGCTTTCATTCGGCTCGTAAACAGGATCCAAACAACTAACACTCTCACACAAGCAAAACATATATTTTCCAAGTCGGATTTTAGACACCTTGTTTTAGACACCGTGTTCACCTTGGATGATATAGTTATTTTCTTCATGCATTCTTCAAGTAATGCTTTGAAGAGCTGAAATAATACATTAATATAATGCATTTGACTAATATGACTAATGTACTTACACATCTTTTGACACATCTGCTGGCCCTGAAAACAGATGAAAAGGGCAATTAATTTTATGAAAATTATCTAAGGATGTATGTGATCATACTAATAAATGCCTTCATTCAACAGCCATAGGATGTGAATCATAGGCTTTTATGAATAAACAAAGACATATTAAGAGTGGTAATTTTACAATACATCACATTTCAAAAGAAAACGTATCTAGCAGCAGTCTGGTGAGGTGTTGAGTTATCGTAAAGCAAATCAGAATGACCTTAAATACATTTAAAACGCCTACATTTCTGTTCAGGTTTCTATTAATACAGTACAATAGAGTACATGTCAAGGTTTTCGCAGATCGCACTTGAAGTTTGCAGTATACAAAATTGTCACATTATATCATATCAGTTTGATCCACACAGTCATCAAACCTTTTAGTTTGTTTTCCAGTATAATTACACATAACCAAAGCACAAACATAAATGTTTTAATGATTTTTGTGGTTTTCAGTATACAGAAACACTTTCGAAAAACATTTCACAACTTGTCTCTGTGGACATGTTGTAAACGGATAAAAGGCATGCAGTTTGAATGCCTCTAATTCCAAATTACAACAGCTCATCCCAATTCTGTTTGACACATCTATGGTCCAACAACAGCTCATTCTTTGCTGAACCAAATGCAGTCCACTAAGCAGGATTTGAATCAAAATGAGATCACAGTGCATTCAGTAGGAGGATAATCATCCTGCCTGTACAGTATCACAATGACAACAGCGGAAGAACAACCCCCTCAATAATACCCTTTATTGGGTTTTTAATGCCATTTTGTTTTAATGTAGACATGTACCTTCAAAAAGAACACTCCACATGTAAGATGTCTGGGCGGAAAGAGTAGAACATTTAAATTACTCAGAAAGTCAGTAAATGTGATCCTTGTTAAAGGAAAGGAGAGCTTTTTCACAGTAAATGTTTAAGTCAGCTGACATGACACAGAGCCTATTCAGTTGCCTGACAAAAGCTCATTCATACCCACATCTGGGTGCATAAGACTAGGGATGAGCAATGTGATATAGAGGCGGCCATTTGAGCTTGGTAAGTTTTGAATTGAAACATTCTAGTATGAATTGAAAGCTTGGAAGCTTACAACTTAGGATAATCATATTTTACTTTAACCTTACTATTTAGGATTTAAAAGGCTTTTTTATTTGAGTGTTCTCATTTTCACGTTTTAACATTGTATTAATGAGTGAGAGAAAGAGTGTTGTGACATGCAACAAAGGTTTAAAAAGTGGAAGCAAACACGGGATATTGCGGTTAAATGGCATATGGTACAACCACTCAGCTAAAAACACGCTCAAGGGAATTCTTCACCTTTTTAACATTTACTGTCTAAGCAATATTAAATCAGAAAAACTGGGTAGTAACACCTTACATTATAGTCTTACATAGATATAATGATTTTTAAATGCTTTCAAATGTACAGTAATTGTTAACGATTATAACATGTCCGATTAAGTCATGTATTATATATATAAATACAAAATGTTATTTATATTGTTATCCAATATTCACACATAGGAAGACTTTTAGCTTTTTTTTTTAAATGCCTCAATTTTGCCTCACCTACATCCTAATTAGTGTTAAAGGTTTAGTTACTTTGAGAGACAAATGTGAGGTTAATAGCAATTAAACACATAAAACATAGATGAGTTGTGACATTTTCCTTTTATTGAATATTGTATCTTTACTACAGAAAATAACAGTGTGGGGAAACAATGTCCTTTGATTCTGGCCTGATGTCAACTGGCATTGACATATAAGTGCAACCATAAGTCAAAGTGACAGGATGTCACATGTTCTTGACATTGTGCCGACCGCTGACCCCTAAGAAGAAACGGAAAAAGACCAGCTGTACACAACTGACCACAGCTGGTGGATTCATGGACAAACAAGCCACACACACAACAAACTCAGACACCTTCTCAGGTGTTGTTTACAGAAATTGTAACCTGAAAGATGTATGTAAAGGAAAAAAACAACAACCCTGGATCACATTTCCCAGTAGCTGGCTGAGGCTCTGCTAACGTGCCTGGCAAGCACTAATTAGGTACCTGCAAGCAAACACACCCATTTACACCAGCATGCACAGACACCCTACTGCTTTTAATGGCCTTTGGTGGTGAGGTAATCCTGCAGATACTTAAATCTAATTTTTGCCCCAATTTGACCATGGTCCCTAGAGATTTGTACAGTATAATTTAAAACAGGTATTGTATCAGGGTGAATCAACAGAGAGAGATGTGTGTTATTTGAGGACAAGTCATTCAGGCTTTATACAAGAAACCTGCTCAATGGTCAAAGGCACTACAGCTGCTTGTCTTTCATACTGTAAATCCATGGAAACAAGGACAAACATACCAGAGAAAGAAACACAATAAAAATAATAATAAGTGAGAAAAACACATTAAAACCTGTTAGCTATGGTGGACATCCTTTGTGTGAATATAGACGTTAACATTATAATAACAGTATAGGGTCATAATCACTATCAAAGCGAGACATTCCTGAGGCTACTTCTCTGTTGTTCTGTCAATGGCTTTTTAAAAATACATATTTTTCATGATGAGACACACACATACATGATGATGCAAAGGTTGTCGATTTTTTATGAATGAAATCAAGGCATTGAGAGCCACACACAGACATGGGCATCTCAAGACAAGGGTAACCCCCACACACTTCATTTACATTCAAAACACTCTCTCTCCTTGGTGCAGATACAGTGACAACTCTCCCTCACACTCTCCCTCGTTTTCATACAAACACACATATTCCCTAAAAACACTCACCCCCTCCTGCCGTGTTGGTGCCTGCGGAATTGCCACAACCCATTTTGCATCGATGCCACGGTCCAACAATGTGTAGACGTTTAAGAAGAAGAAGAAGAAGAAGAAGAAGAAGAAGAACGAAAGAAGGGAACCCCAAAACACATTGGGGAGAGGGGGGAGAAAGTGAAAGAAGGTCAGAGAAATGTCTCCCACTGACTGTAAGACAGGGATCTCCTATGGTCCTATCCCCTTCCTCTCTTTTCAGTCTTGTGCCTATCCTCTCTGCAAACCAATGGAGAGCTGAGAGTGAAGTGAAAGCATGGAGAGAGAGCCTTTTATACACACACATACAGTATACACACACACTAGAAGAGAGGATGAGAGAGAGGGGAGAGAGAGGAGAGAAAGATGCTATGCCCTCACATGATTTGCTCTTTTCCTCCACCCTGACAAGGTTGCCCGGGAAACCGGGGGAAAGTAGGCGGAGGGTGGGGAGACACTCAACCAATAGCAAGCTTCCTTTTTTTATATAAAGGTATAGGGGAAAAGGAAATACATTTAAGGGACATTAATATTTTTGGCCTTTGTTTGTTTGTGTTTGTGTGTTTGTGTGTGTGTGTGGGACATCTTGCAAAATCCTACATACCTTCAAAACATATAGGACCTTTATTCATGCTTTACACAAACACAGACACAGAAACGGCTCACTTTTTCGAGCAATTATAGATAGCAAGGAGCTGAAAAACCCTCTGTCTGTAATTTAACCACAAGGGTTAGCACAGGTCAGTTAAAAAGACCCCAACCAATATAAACTCAATCTCTTCTTCAATCGAGCCATTGTTTGCTCTTACAGGAAGAGGGGAGTCATATGAATGGAGTTTAGACGACAGGATGCATTGCATTATCACAACGCTGCAGGGGAAACAATTCTCACACTCAGTCAGTGGTCTTATGATGTTAGGTGTGGCTGAGAGTCAAGATTTTGACATTGAAAAAAACATGCTTTTTCTCTTTCAAAGCCTTCAAACAAAAAATCTGAGTTTCCATGTAAGCCCTATTAAATTGTTCTCTCATAAAAGTCTGTGCGCAACAGTAGACATAGCAACAGGAAAAGCATTTTCTAAAGGAAAGTAATTTTTTTCACAGTATCAGATTAGACTATGTTTAATATGGAAGCCTATTTGCGCCACAGGAAAAAAACAAAACAACCTGTAAGTCATTAAAATGACTTAGCTATCTCATTATAATGACTTAATTATCTCATTATATTGACTTAATATCTCATTATATTGACTTAGTTATCTCATTATATTGACTTAATATCTCATTATATTGACTTAATATCTCATTATATTGACTTAATATCTCATTATAATGACTTAGCTATCTCATTATATTGACTTAATATCTCATTATATTGACTTAATATCTCATTATATTGACTTAGTTATCTCATTATATTGACTTAATATCTCATTATATTGACTTAATATCTCATTATATTGACTTAGTTATCTCATTATATTGACTTAATATCTCATTATATTGACTTAATATCTCATTATATTGACTTAATATCTCATTATATTGACTTAGTTATCTCATTATATTGACTTAATATCTCATTATATTGACTTAATATCTCATTATATTGACTTAATATCTCATTATATTGACTTAATATCTCATTATAATGACTTAGCTATCTCATTATATTGACTTAATATCTCATATTGACTTAATATCTCATTATATTGACTTAATATCTCATTATATTGACTTAATATCTCATTATATTGACTTAATATCTCATTATATTGACTTAATATCTCATTATAATGACTTAGCTATCTCATTATATTGACTTAATATCTTATATTGACTTAATATCTCATTATATTGACTTAATATCTCATTATATTGACTTAGTTATCTCATTATATTGACTTAATATCTCATTATATTGACTTAATATCTCATTATATTGACTTAGTTATCTCATTATATTGACTTAATATCTCATTATATTGACTTAATATCTCATTATATTGACTTAATATCTCATTATATTGACTTAGTTATCTCATTATATTGACTTAATATCTCATTATATTGACTTAATATCTCATTATATTGACTTAATATCTCATTATAATGACTTAGCTATCTCATTATATTGACTTAATATCTCATATTGACTTAATATCTCATTATATTGACTTAATATCTCATTATATTGACTTAGTTATCTCATTATATTGACTTAATATCTCATTATATTGACTTAATATCTCATTATAATGACTTAGCTATCTCATTATATTGACTTAATATCTCATTATATTGACTTAATATCTCATTATATTGACTTAATATCTCATATTGACTTAATATCTCATTATATTGACTTAATATCTCATTATATTGACTTAATATCTCATTATATTGACTTAGCTATCTCATTATATTGACTTAATATCTCATTATATTGACTTAATATCTCATTATATTGACTTAGTCATCTCATTATAATGACTTAGTTATCTCATTATAATGACTTAGCTATCTCATTATATTGACTTAGTTATCTCATTATATTGACTTAATATCTCATTATATTGACTTAATATCTCATTATATTGACTTAGTTATCTCATTATATTGACTTAGTTATCTCATTATATTGACTTAATATCTCAAATCAGGCCTCCCTCAGTAGACACACATTTAGGTGGCGCAGCGTATGTTTCGGAGAGATATGGGAGTGGGATAGGCTTGACGTGTTATTGAGCTCAACCTTGTCTTCTAAGAAGGTAACAGTAAAAACGGTGCCTACTTCCAGTGGAGCCACGAGGGGTAGAGCGCTGGTTTGTCCTTGCTTCCTTTTTGTTTTGTTTTCTTTCATTTGAGCCACCGTGCCACATTAGACTTCCTCCATTCATGTAACGCAGTAAACAGAGTCGATGTGACCCTCTAAAACATGCAGGCCTAAAGGATATATACATAAAGATACACTATGGTCCACTCGGATAGTTTGCCAGCTGATGTAGTTTAGCCAATTGTTTGCAAGTGTTTTGATCGAACAGGAAAAGTTGTACTGTTGTAGATATTTGATAGTGTGTGTGACGTACTATGCAAGAGGAAACAGGCCATCATCAATAGCCATAATGTCCATTATCGCCCACCTCATTAAACTTCGTGGAGTCCTCCCTCTAAAAAGAAATTGCACCATATATTTGATTTCACATTTAGTTTTATGACATTTTTAAACTGAGGCGCAGTACAGTGTATGTAAATCAGTTTGTATATAGAGAATTAATGATTGTAACTGTATGATGGTCTGTAGGGCATTATACTGAAACACATTGCTTACCTGAAGACTTGAGACAAATCTCTCTTTTCTCTCTACTGACGTTTGTTTGGCCTCTCAGTCAGACTCTTTCTTTTTTTTACGTTTCCTTGTACCTAGGCCTTCTCTCGTATTTGGACATGTTATATATTGTATAATCTACACCTGAAGCACTATGGTATAGCAAACTAACACAAAAGCTGGTCAATGTTATGTGTAATCTATTTAAAGAGGCATTTATAGACACTATATAGGCCCACACGCGCTCATCTGCAGATGATAAAATCCTTTTTTAAATGATCTATAATTGGCTGATGTTTGAAATAAAGCTGAGTTTCTTGTGGCTTCAGTGATAGTACAGTATACATGTTGCTGTGTTTAAGTGTTTGATGTCCGGAAAACACTCAGAAACAATCCAGTGGGTACAGCTACAGTCACAAACAAATACATATATGATTGTAAAGATATACGTTTGATTAGGAGTCATAATACAGTGTATGCTTTGACCTTGGTATATATTCAGTATCCAAACAAGGCCTGATTTATCCTCTCATATTACCAAAACTTATACGTCAATATAATGAGATAACTAAGTCAATATAATGAGATAACTAAGTCAATATAATGAGATATTAAGTCAATATAATGAGATAACTAAGTCAATATAATGAGATATTAAGTCAATATAATGAGATAACTAAGTCAATATAATGAGATAACTAAGTCAATATAATGAGATATTAAGTCAATATAATGAGATAACTAAGTCAATATAATGAGATATTAAGTCAATATAATGAGATAACTAAGTCAATATAATGAGATAACTAAGTCAATATAATGAGATATTAAGTCAATATAATGAGATAACTAAGTCAATATAATGAGATATTAAGTCAATATAATGAGATAACTAAGTCAATATAATGAGATATTAAGTCAATATAATGAGATAACTAAGTCAATATAATGAGATATTAAGTCAATATAATGAGATAGTAAGTCAATATAATGAGATATTAAGTCAATATAATGAGATAACTAAGTCAATATAATGAGATATTAAGTCAATATAATGAGATAACTAAGTCAATATAATGAGATAACTAAGTCAATATAATGAGATATTAAGTCAATATAATGAGATAACTAAGTCAATATAATGAGATAACTAAGTCAATATAATGAGATAACTAAGTCAATATAATGAGATATTAAGTCAATATAATGAGATAGTAAGTCAATATAATGAGATATTAAGTCAATATAATGAGATAACTAAGTCAATATAATGAGATAACTAAGTCAATATAATGAGATATTAAGTCAATATAATGAGATAACTAAGTCAATATAATGAGATAACTAAGTCAATATAATGAGATATTAAGTCAATATAATGAGATATTAAGTCAATATAATGAGATATTTAAGTCAATATAATGAGATAACTAAGTCAATATAATGAGATAACTAAGTCAATATAATGAGATAACTAAGTCAATATAATGAGATATTAAGTCAATATAATGAGATAACTAAGTCAATATAATGAGATATTAAGTCAATATAATGAGATAACTAAGTCAATATAATGAGATATTAAGTCAATATAATGAGATAACTAAGTCAATATAATGAGATATTAAGTCAATATAATGAGATAACTAAGTCAATATAATGAGATAACTAAGTCAATATAATGAGATAACTAAGTCAATATAATGAGATATTAAGTCAATATAATGAGATAGTAAGTCAATATAATGAGATATTAAGTCAATATAATGAGATAACTAAGTCAATATAATGAGATAACTAAGTCAATATAATGAGATATTAAGTCAATATAATGAGATAACTAAGTCAATATAATGAGATAACTAAGTCAATATAATGAGATATTAAGTCAATATAATGAGATATTAAGTCAATATAATGAGATATTTAAGTCAATATAATGAGATAACTAAGTCAATATAATGAGATATTAAGTCAATATAATGAGATAACTAAGTCAATATAATGAGATAACTAAGTCAATATAATGAGATATTAAGTCAATATAATGAGATATTAAGTCAATATAATGAGATATTAAGTCAATATAATGAGATAACTAAGTCAATATAATGAGATATTAAGTCAATATAATGAGATAACTAAGTCAATATAATGAGATATTAAGTCAATATAATGAGATATTAAGTCAATATAATGAGATATTAAGTCAATATAATGAGATAACTAAGTCAATATAATGAGATATTAAGTCAATATAATGAGATAGTAAGTCAATATAATGAGATATTAAGTCAATATAATGAGATAACTAAGTCAATATAATGAGATATTAAGTCAATATAATGATATATTAAGTCAATATAATGAGATATTAAGTCAATATAATGAGATATTAAGTCAATATAATGAGATAACTAAGTCATTATAATGACTTACAGGATTTTTAAAAAACATTTCCTGTGGCGCAAACAGGCTTCCATAGTTTAACCTACCTTAAGGGACACTTATTAACTTTCTGGCAGAGAGTTGAATGAGTAGATTAATAAGCCTAACTCAACAGTATGTCAGTTAGCTTAGCTTAGCACAAAGACTGGAAACAGGGGGATACAGACCCAATAAAGCCCTGCCCACCAGCTCCTCTAAAGCACATATCACACATTATCTGTCATGTTATGTTTAATTTGTACAGAAAACAAAACCTAAATATTACTATTTTACCAGAGGTTGTGTGCAAGGCACAATGAGCAGAATGTAAACAACTGTAACAAATAAATGTTGGCATATTTCAAGTGGATGGATAACCACAGAAGTTACCCCACAGGATGAATCCTACAAACTTTGATGACTTTATGAGTTCCACATTCAGTCTTTAACGACAACATGTTTCTACTTGTTGTCATTAGGCCTACAGTAATTGACTTACATAATGTTGAGTACTGTCCCAGTCACAAGATGTTCACCCTAACAATTCTTTGAATCATGGTCAGCTGAATCCCTGTTTTGTTTCAGAGTTAGTTCCACTGATGTTAAGCATATCTTTTTATAGGCCAGACTTAGCCGAGCCAGCACACAATTAATTATAAGTCAGTACTGACAGGGCTTATCTAAATTAGAGCCAGAACTTACCCAATTAAAAAACACAAGCCCATTGGGGAGGAAAGAATGTTCTCCTGCTCAGGCTGCCTAGGAGCTTGATGATGAGGGACAATGCTTGTCACGGCTTGCCTATTATTGAGACACATAACAACAAGACATGACAATCCTAAAAAGTCAAATAAACCTAAAATGTCTTGGATCAAGTCAAATAAATTAGACAACTTCAAAGTTATGTCCCTGACAACAGGCTATTGTTGTTCTCATAATAGACCAGATAACATTGGAAACCAATGAAGTTATATAGTTCAGTTCTGAGATTTTTTCATTTAATTGGATTAAATTCTCATAATCAGTAGAACACATAACCACATTTGTATTGGAGTAGCGACTATGATAAGATAAGCTCGTCAAAGTTATGTAACAAATAGCTAAAGGTAAACCATTGTTTGGGGGAAAAGTATATGTGGCAACCTCAACTTTTCTACTAAAGTGCCGATTAAAAATGTTGGGCAAAAATATAATTGTAACAACATACCAAAAGTCAATAGAAAATAAATCACGTAAAAGTCAGTGCTATGAACTGGATGTGAACTCAAATCCAGCCTTAACAGGCAAATCACTAAAACAGCATGCTTTATGCAACCATTTAAGAAGCTGTTGACTGTAAATTAATACAACAAATACTAAATACACTGTAATTTCATTATTAAACAGGAGAACATGCCATCTCATACTGAAATGTAATGAATCATATATTTAAATCCATGCCTGCATCAGTTTTCTTCTTGTCGAATTAAGGTTTTTGGAAGCATTGGAGGTGAATGTAACCATGGGTTCTTACAGGGCGCTCTTTATGGTGGCAGGTATGAATTAGATGAAATGACATGAACGTAAAAGAGGAGGCATGAGATTTAAAAACACAGTCTGTCAGAATATCTGACATTTCGAGAGGAAACTGCTTATTTTATCATCCAGCAAGGGATCAGTCAAGGAAGGGATTTCCCCCCCAGATGTGAGCAGCCTCTGCAGGAAGGGTGACATAATTAGAGAGCCAGTAGCTTTCAGTTTATTCAGTACATTACGTGCTCTGCCTTCAATGGACAAATCAAGACAAGAGGTTTTTTGATGAATCCATTGCTCATTGTTAAAATAACAACATTATTATTCAACCTTTTGTTGAGAAAAGTTATCAAGATGCATAATAATCTACACAATAGGCTTATCTTTTGAAAGAGTCTCATTCTCAAGTGACAATATGTCATTTTTATTAAAGATTTGATTCAATTAATTTGCAGACACATCTCACTTAATTGCACTATACAGTACTCGAGAATACCCATTTGATATACTTAATGCTTGTATTAGTCAACATTTTTAAATGATTTGTATGTGTGCTCGTACTGTATAATTTACTCTAGACTTTTCAAATGTATATTAAAATCTATTATCAGTATTAAAAATATAACAATATAATATATTAAAAATATAACGAAATGTACGCAATTTTACTTTTTACACTATAAGTACATTTTACTGCTGATATTTCTTTATATTCAATTTACATTTTGACTTGCAATGGAGTGTTTAGATTGGAAATGTAATAGCAGAGTATCATTTTAGTTAACACATTAGTAAAGATATGTAGTTTCACAGTCTTTCCACCACTGTAGGAATAGAGAGTTCCCACTCTTTTAAACCTTTGGTCAACCATTAACTTAAGATATATTTGACCTTGAAATAGTATTGTATTGTTGTGATGTGATGTTGTGCATTCAGTCATTTTGTAGAGTTTTTTCAAGGCAGTATTACATATTGCAATTCTTCAACTGTCCACAAGAGGTCCCTGTTGATACTGAAATTGTAAAAACGTTAACCTACAACTACGTTATATTTTACGTAAACAACTACTATGAAGCTCTGCTATAAAACAGATCACATGGTAAGAAAATAAGTAAGTCAAATATAAAACAATACAAGCATACACTAAAGAAAGTTCACAATTTTTAACTATTTCTCACTAGTTGCTCTCAACGTCTGTGTGGATGAGATCAGACTAGGGCCGCCTCCAACTCCAACGTCTTCCACTCCCCCGCGCAGTGCTCTCTGGGAAACTGAGTCCACTCTAAATAATTCAAGCTCCCGTACCTTTTCTTCGACCGCTAACAAGATGCCGGCCGTACATCACAAACTGCTCCTGGAGGACGCTTTGCAAGACAGTCCTCAGGTAGGCCTGTGTGGGTATTATCACGTTTAAAGACACGACTGTCACACGACAAGACGTAACGAGCAATGAAGCTAGCTTTCTAGCCCACACAATATCATGTTTCCGGCGTAGCCTCTTTCCACTGGTCGATGACAGCTCCTAATTGACACTTTGTTGTTGAAATGTAATCCTCTCACAGTCGCCTTCCTGCTCCAAACAAAGTTCTAGTTTATACTGCTAATCTATATGATCGGTGTGTATGTGTCTTTGTTGTGTTTACAAAGCTACCGCTCGTCCCAGTGCTCTTCTCTACGATATGCTGTTGTGCATTTAGACACCTCAATATGTTAGATGTATGGGCCATAGCTGAACCAGAATCCCTCTATTGCAATACTTTTATTTTTCCGATGTCGTATAAGGTTGGATTTTAGGGCTAGACCCTGTAGTGGAGCCGAACTGGGCCTGATTTACAGGATGTGGGAGGGGTTTCCATTATCGGACTGCACTAGAATTAGTCAATAGCCTGCAACAGGGCAGCAGTGGTGGCTCTCAGTGGTAAATAGCACATGTTGTTTAAAGCCCAAAAGTCTAGGGTGCAATTTTAAAGTTGCAATCCATTAAATCCAGAACAGTCCTTGCTTTAATGCACATCTAATGTAGCCCGTAATAAATGCTGTCTTTTGCATCATTCCATCTCAAATAGTGCTACCCTGTTTGATGCTTAAGTGCAACCCATGCTGAAGGTTTATTTCCTTCTTCACGTTTTTCAATTCCTACAAGAAATAGGCCTGGTGTCATTGCTACATTAAATGTAAACACAGACAAAGTTGTCAATGTTCCAGGTAATCTGTTGTTGGTGTGAAATTGTTCTCTATCTTTTTGTGGCAAAAAGTCAGGTGGAGTAAACTGTAAACAGACTTTAGCCTTGGGTGTGTTTCCTCTCAGCTGTATCTGCCCTGCCTTGCTGCACCTGTTTGGAAATAAAACCACACCCAGACAGGATTTTCTCAGTTTGCATAAATTAAATGTTGTTTAGTTTGACTTGGAAGCTTCACTTTCATAAGCCTCTGCATACTGCAGCTACTTCCCTCAGCCCTCTTTCCACCACCAGAAATATTTTATACATCTATTGTTTGTGTTTTCACCAAAACTCAAGTTGTGTTTTTTAATTAAGGTACTTAATTACTACTTGTTAAGTACACTGCGAAAATATAAAAAGTAACACTTGACTCAATTTCAATATGCCCAGCTCCGCCTGAATTGTCCTGATGTAATAAACACATTTGATTATCATTTTGTGGTTTTAACAGATGCTTAAACTCATTTGAATAATGAGTTGTTGGCATAATGCGACTTCACACCTCAGTATGATTTACGGTTAGGGCTGCAACTGACATTTATCTTAATTTGTGATTAATCTGCTGATTACTTTCCTAAATGTTCAGTTAATAGATTCAACGTTTTTTAAATATTGGAAAAATGCTCATTATAATTTCCTAGAGCCCTAAAGGACAACTTCAAGTTGCTTTCCTTTTGTGAGAATACTCCCAAAGCCCAAAGATATTTGATTTGTAGGAGAAAGTTTTAAACAAATTCTTCTTACCCAAAATAACTAATACATTTGTGTTATCCCTCCAACTCAAGTTTGTTCTAAAATGTTTCATATCAGGAAGAAGTCCACTGTTTAAAATCAGGCTGCTAAAGCCTCATATAAACACCAGATTGTATTTGTACATAGCATCCTTTTAATAATTAATTTAACTAACCACTCGTCTGTTCAACCTGTTGTCATATTTGTACCCAAAGAGTGTATGAATGTTTTGTTCCACAGACTCGCTCCTTGCTCAGCGTGTTTGAGGAAGATGCTGGGATGCTTACTGACTACACCAACCAGCTGCTGCAGTCCATGCAGCGTGTGTACGGAGCGCAGGTACTAAACAAACACACACACACACACACACACACCGGCAGTGGTACAGTCAGTAGGGGCTTGGACTGGGAGCTGTCCAAGTCCCCGAACAGACCTAAATATGCAGTGTGGACTGCTACTTGGAGAGGTCCCAGTTCACCTCCTGGGCCCTGCCGTGGTGCCCTTGAGCAAGGCACCGGACAACCCCCTTCCCCCCTCACCCCCATTGTCCCCTGGGCGCTGTACAATAGCTGCCCACTGCTCCTAGTACTAGACTCCTGGTACTAGGATGGGTTAAATGCAGAGTGTGCTGTGCTCTGCATGTGTGACCATTGAAGAGGGTTTCATCCCTCTCATTCTATCTCTCTATACACAGATACACAGACTCCGTTTCCTTAACTGTGTTTGGGTTGGTTAAACAACCACACATGTTCAAACATAATTTGTGACATAATACAATTGGGCGGGTGTATGTTGTTTTTTCTTAACGGGAGTCATAACATGTATTTGCTTGGCTGAAGAGCATTTGAGGTTAATAATTAGCATTATAAAACTACAGTAGAGCATTGTATGGTTTACACTGAAGGGAAGATGCTGCATCGGAATACACCAATGCTAAACTAGGATATTACACACACTTACAGTTGCAAGAAAAAGTATGTGAACCCTTTGGATTCTCCACACATAGCGTTGTGTGTTTCTTCCAAACAACTCAACTTTGGTTTCATCTGTCCACAGAATATTTTGGAACATCCAGGTGCTCTTTTGCAAACTTCAAACGTGCAGCAATGTTTTTTCTGGACAGCAGTGGCTTCCTCCGTGGTGTCCTCCCATGAACTCCATTCTTGTTCAGTGTTTTACGTATCGTAGATTCGTCAACAGAGATGTTAGCATGTGCCAGAGATTTCTTTAAGTCTCTAGCTGACACTCTATCAATCAATCAATCAATGTTTATTTATATAGCCCAATATCACAAATGTTACATTTGTCTCAGTGGACTTTACAGTTTGTACAAAATATCAGTATGACAATACGACACCCTCTGTCCTTAGACCCTCACATCGTACAAGGAAAAACTTCCGAAGAAAACCCACAGTTTAAAGGGAAAAATGGGAGAAACCTCAGGGAGAGCAACAGAGGAGGGATCCCTCTCCCAGGACGGACAGACGTGCAATAGATGCCGTGTGTAAATTGAAAAGATAATACATTTGCAACATAGGTAGTCCAAATGTTTGGAAATGCATGTGTGTATAATAGGAAGATGAATCCACGAGGATATCCATCCAGGACCTATGATCCAGGACCACAGCCATGACTCAAGATCCAGGACAGAGGAGCGCAGGATCATCCATGACTCCGGATCCCGGCGTATACAGACACCAAAAGAAAGACATTTGGGGAAGCTGGGTTAATCGGAACATGAGAGTACACAGGTATAGACAGAGAGAAGGAAGAAGTAAGATGTCCCCCGTCAAACTAAGCCTATATCAGCAAAACTAGGGGCTGAATCTAATCAGCCCTAACTATAAGCTTTATCAAAAAGGAAGGTCTTAAGCGCACTCTTAAAAACGGATAGGGTGTCTGCCGCCCGAACACAAACTGGAAGCTGATTCCACAAATGTGGAGCTTGATAAGAAAAGGCTCTGGCTCCCATTGTACTTTTAGAGACTCTAGGAACAACCAACAACCCTGCATTCTTGGAACGCAATGCCCTAGTAGGACAGTAGGGTATAATGAGTTCTTTAAGGTAAGATGGCGCCTGCCCATTAAGGGCTTTGTAGGCGAGAAGAAGAATTTTAAATTCTATCCTGTGTTCTATAGGGAGCCAGTGTAAGGCAGCCAGAACAGGAGTAATGTGGTCCCTTTTCCTAACTCTGGTTAGTACACGAGCTGCAGCATTTTGAATCAGCTGAAGCGACTTGACTGACTTCTTGGTACACCCTGATAATAAAGAGTTACAATAATCCAGCCTTGAAGTAACAAATGCATGGACTAGTTTCTCTGCATCGTTTTGAGGCAAGATATGCCTGATTTTTGCAATGTTACGTAGATGGAAGTAGGCGGTCCTTGAAATTGATTTTATGTGGGCGTTAAAGGATAAATCCTGATCAAATATAACACCAAGATTCCTTACAGTCTCACTGGAGGCCAAATTAATGCCATCCATGGTTAATATATCCTTAGATAATTTGTTTCGTAGATTCTTCGGGCCAAGTACAATAACTTCAGTTTTGGTCGTGTTTAACATCAAAAAGTTTAAGGTCATCCACGTTTTTAAGTCCTTAAGGCAGTCTTGAATTTTATTTAGATGATTAATTTCATCAGGCTTGATTGATAAATATAGTTGAGTATCATCCGCATAACAATGAAAATGTACAGAATGATTCCTTATAATATTGCCTAACGGAAGCATATATAATGTGAACAAAATAGGTCCGAGCACTGAGCCCTGTGGCACTCCATGGCTAACTTTGGTTTGCGTGGAAGATTCATCATTGACACGTACAAACTGAGAGCGTTCAGATAGATAGGACCTAAACCAGTCTAAAGCAGTTCCCTGTATGCCAACTAAGTGCTCTAGTCTTTGCAATAGGATATCATGGTCGATAGTATCAAATGCAGCACTGAGATCGAGCAAAACAAGAATAGAGACACGTCCCTTGTCAGAGGCTATTAGAATGTCATTTGTGACTTTAACCAGAGCTGTCTCTGTGCTATGATGTGTTCTAAAGCCAGACTGAAAATCTTCAAATAAATCATTGTTTTTTAAGTAATCACACAGCTGTTTTGCGACCGCTTTCTCAAGAATTTTTGAGAGGAACGGAAGATTGGAAATAGGTCTATAATTGGCTAAAACCTCTGGATCGAGGTTGTGCTTTTTAAGAAGCGGTTTTATCACTGCTACTTTGAATGATTGTGGAACATAGCCTGATAATAAAGACATATTCATAATATTTAATAAATAAGTGCTAATTAATGGAAAAACTTCCTTCAACAGCTTAGTTGGAATTGGGTCTAACATACACGTTGATGGTTTAGAAGAGAGAATCATTGAATTTAATTGTTCAAGGTTTATGGCTGAAAAGCATTCTAGTTTACTATCTAGTGTAATATTAGAACTTAGGTTTCCGGGAGCTGTTGATAACACTATACTGGTCAAAGGCAAGAGGTCATTAATTTTGTTTCTAAGAGTAACAATTTTATCATTAAAAAAGCACATAAAATCATTACTACTGAGTGCTATGGGAATAGAAGGCTCAATCGAGCTGTGGCTTTCTGTCAGCCTGGCTACAGTGCTGAAAAGAAATCTTGCATTATTCTTATTCTCATCTATTAATGAAGTAGGCTGCTCTCGCTTTACGCAGTGCTTTCTTATATTCATTGAGAGTAATATGCCAAATTAAACGAGATTCTTCAAGTTTAGTGGAACGCCATATCCTTTCAAGTTGTCTCGACTTTTGCTTTATTTTGCGGGTTTCGGCATTATGCCATGGAGCTAATCTATGTTGTTTTATTTTCTTCTTTTTCAAAGGAGCAACAGAGTCTAATTTTATTCGCAGCGCATCTGTAGCACTATCAACAACATGATCAATTTGGGGTGGTGTACATTTTGTATAAGTTTCCTCCCTTACATGCAGACATGCTATCGAGTTAAGTATTGGTGGAATCTCTTCCTTAAATTTGGCTATAGCACTAACAGATAGGTTTCTGCTGCAGGAGCTTTTGACTAATGCTTTGTAGTCTCGTAACAGTACTTCAAAAGTTACTAAGAAATGGTCGGATAAAGCAGGATTATGCGGTTCGACTAATAGTTGCTCAATTTCAATACCATAAGTCAGAACAAGGTCGAGAGTGTGATTATAGCAGTGGGTTGGTTTATTTACACTCTGACAAAAACCAACAGAATCTAATATAGAGTTAAATGCAACAGTAAGGCTATTTTTATCGTCGTCAACATGAATATTAAAGTCACCTACGATAATTACTTTATCTGTTTTAAGAACCAAAGTTGATAAAAACTCAGAGAATTCAGATAAGAATTCTGAATAAGGACCTGGTGCACGGTACACTGTAACAAATAAGATTGGCTGCAAAGTTTTCCAGGTCGAATGCGTAAGACTAAAAACAAGACTTTCAAAGGAGGTATAATTTAATTTTGGTTTAGTATTGATAAGTAAACTTGAGTCAAAGATTGCTGCAACTCCACCTCCTCGGCCCGTGCCTCGGGCAATATGAGTATTGATATGGCTGGGTGGAGTGGCCTCATTTATGCTGACATATTCTTCATGTCTCAACCAAGTTTCAGTGAGACAGCATATATCAATATTATAATCTGATATTAAATCATTTACCAATATTGCTTTAGATGCTAGAGATCTTATGTTTAAGAGACCACATTTAATATTCCTGTTTTGTTGCACTGTAGTAGTTGTTACATTTACTTTTATTAGGTTATTATGTATGACACCTCTATTAGGTTTTACCTTAACTTGTCCTTGGGCAGACACACACACCGCTAATATTGGGTATTTTATTGGGTTCGGGATTCCTATGGATGACTGCCTAGGAGAGAGCGCAGAGAAGCGTGTAAGACTGCGACTCCGCCTCCTGGTCTCAACTCCAGTTTGTCATGGATTAAGTCCACAAAGCCCTGAAATGTTTGCCGAAATGAGATTTGCACCTTCCAAAGTAGGATGAATGCCGTCTCTCTTAATCAGACCAGGTTTTCCCCAGAAGGCTGTCCAATTATTTACGAAGCCCACATTGTTTGCTGGGCACCACCAAGACAACCAGCGTTGAAATGATGACATGCGGCTATACATGTCATCATTGATCAGATTGGGGAGGGGACCAGAGAAGATTACGGTGTCCGACATTGTTTTAGCATAACTACACACCGACTCCACATTAAGTTTGGTGCATTCTGATTGACTCTAGGATTCTTCTTCACCTCATTGAGCATTCTGCGTTGTGCTCTTGCATTCATCTTTACAGGACGGCCACTCCTAGGGAGAGTAGCAACAGTGCTGAACTTTCTCCATTTATAGACAACTTGTCTTACCGTGGACTGATGAACATCAAGGCTTTTAGAGATACTTTTGTAACCCTTTCCAGTTTTATGCAAGTCAACAATTCTTAATCGTAGGTCTTCTGAGAGCTCTTTTGTGCGAGGCATGGTTCACATCTGGCAATGCTTGTTAAGAATAGCAAATTCAAAACTGGTGTGTATTTTTTATAGGTCAGGGCAGCTTTAACCAACACCTCCAATCTCGTCTCATTGATTGGACTCCAGGTTGGCTGACTCCTGACTCCAATTAGCTCTTGAAGAAGTCTTTAGCCTAGGGGTTCACCCTGCACTGTGACTGTGTACATGGTGTGTTCAATAAAAACATGAAAACATATAACTGTTTGTGTGGTATTAGTTTAAGCAGACTGTGTTTGTCTATTGTTGTGACTTAGATGAAGATCAGAACACATTTTATGACCAACTTATGCAGAAATCCAGGTCATTCCAAAGGGTTCACATACTTTTTCTTGCAACTGTATATAGGCAGCTGATACATGCAAACTGAAGAATAAGACGTCCTGAGAAACATTACAATTTAAGTGTTGTTGCTTTGACCAGGAAATAGGACATTTGCACACTTTCAGTGTAATGTGCAGTAAGTAATATTATGGTGCTGTTAGGTTGCAGATAGTTTTGAGCTCACTTGTCACTTAGACAATGATGCCTCATTGAACACAACGCAGTCACAATAAATGCTTCATTCTTTCCACAGTAAACGGACACAACTTATAACATGATGTAATACCTTCTCTGAACCAATAATGGCTCCCCGCCGGTAAAGCTGGCATTTATGTGACCCTTGTGCTTTTTAAAGGGATTTTTATTTTCAACCCTGGCTCACCTGTTGACAATTTATTTTCCTTAAAGGGCTTAAAGAAATCATGTGAGTTTTAAAAATGTTGTCCCTTTATCTGCCCTTTACAGAGTGAGATGGGACTGGCCACAGAGCAGCTCTCAAGGCAGCTCATTGATTATGAGAAGAAAGTGAGTATTGTTATTATAATCAAGAGTATACTTTTCAATGGAGACAGGGGGTCATGTTCCAGTCACTTTTTTTGTTCCAGGTTTATTTTACTACTGCAGTCTCTTAAGACTTTAATGAATGATGTGTAATTGTTGTAAATGTAATTGTGCATGAGAACATTTCAGGAATGTTAGACTGGCCAGCCACCATTATCCAGAAGAAATAAGCGCATAAAGGACAACAAATAATGTTATATTTGTTTAACCACCTAATAATAGTATATATGTAATTTGATCTTTCTCTCCATGTGAGTTTGCATGTGTCTGCCACACCTAGTCTTTGCATGATCTGTGCATGAAATAACCTTGAAGTAGAAGTGCCTCTCTGTTAGTTATGTATTATGGGTTCTAAATAACGCATCCAGCATGAACTCAAACATAGAGTATTTGTTGAAGTTGACAGAGCAGCTCCATTAAATAATAATGACAAATAAAAGTATGTGCATCAGTCGCATTTATGGATAAACAAATCTGGGTTGTGGTGTGGATTGATGGATTAGCATAGGGTTTAGTAGCCTATTTGGCTTACTTATGAGCACTGTTGGCTAAATCTGCGCTACATAATGCAGTTTCATGGTATAAACTGTTTCCTCCTTCTTTCCTCTAGAATTTTGCCCTTGGGAAAGGTGATGAAGAGGTAGTGCTCACACTGAAGAGCTTCGCCAAAACTGTAGGAGAGGTGAGTTTCAGTTTTGTTGTTTTATGGCTGTGTATTTATATGTGTGTGCTCACAGCAGAAGAGAGCTATGAATGCTAGGTTAGTAGTTGGTTATTTTATGATGTAACAATGGAGATTTCACCTGTGCTCCCAGAGCATGCTGGTAAAAATGACCTTAAAGAAAAGACCTGAGGTGGACACTGCGCCGCATGAATGGACAGCAGTGGGGGAATAGATTGATGGATGAAGGGGTGTGTGTAGGCTCAGGAATATAGATAAAACAGATGGGCCTGTTTCTGTCAGACACCGGGGTCCACAGGCATGCTCACTCAGCACTCAACAGGATTTAGGACATGGCAATCCACACGTACACGCATGCTGTTTGTTTAGAGGACACAGGTATATTGTGTGCTTGACCTTTACCTCCTGATTTCAGAAGAACACTTATGTCACAATGTCAATCAGGCCTACCGCTACACCTAATGCTGTGAACTTTAGCATTGGCTAAACTCAGATTAACCTGCATGTCCTCCTGTTAGACGCTGGAGTGCAGCTTGTTGATAAGCAAAGAGAATTATCGCAGGTTGGCTGGTGTGTGCGATATGTGTTCATGTTTCCAATGCTAGAGTTAACAGCAGGTTTTATTATTCTCTTCAGGGAATGTACTGTTCCCCAATATGGGCTTGTTATGATTTAGCAGAGTTATTGTCTGCAGTTATGAACCCATTTGAAATATTACTTCACAACTTGCTGCAGGAACAACCGGGAGCAAATGTCACTCTTCATATTGAAATGAATTGAAATCCCTCAAGATGTTTGCGGAGAGTACATTTTCTGTTTATGCATTTGTCCATAGATGGTTTTTTTGTATAACCTGCTTTTTTGTCATCCAGCTGAACTCCCTCCACTCGGAGCTCGCCCACCAGATGGCCGACAGCATGGTTTTCCCTTTGATCCAGTTTCGAGAGAAAGACCTTACAGGCAAGGCCACACGCACAAAAGACAGAACACTTTTCATATTTTATTTATTTGTCATGCCTGCTATCAACTGTCAAGAGATGAAAAAAGGTAAGGGGAGATGGAATAACAGACAACAAAGTTAATGGTCAGCGCCTTTACCACTAAACCACAAGCCCCCATTATTGCTATCCTGGCTCCAAGATGGTGGAATGAGCTCCCCATTGACATCAGGACGGCAGATAGCTTGCACATCTTCCGGCGCAAACTGAAAACTCATCTCTTTCGACTCCACTTCGAGAGTTAGAACGATTAACGAAGCACTTTTATACTAATAAAGGACTGGATTACCTAAAGCCAGTTGAGTAGCACTTGAAATGTTTTTGCTCTATGAAACCTGATATACTTATATGATTCTGTTTTCTTCAAGGTTGTGTCTTCCTGGTCGAATGTACTTATTGTAAGTCGCTTTGGATAAAAGCGTCAGCTAAATGCAATGTAATGTAATGTAATTGTCACATTATGAGCGATAACTTATCTGGTCATTGCAATAGCTAGATGTATCATTTATTTGATTTGCTTCATTGTTATTTGTATATATTCTAACAAAACGTCCTTTGCTCTGAATGTTGCAGAGATAAGCACGCTGAAGGAAATATTTAGCATCGCCACTGATGGTGAGTACAAATCCTGACCTATTTAAGAAACCAATAACAATTACCAGTTACTTTTTGATCCTCATGTCCCTTCTCTACTCTCCTGCAGAGCACGAGGCAGCGATGGTCAAATATAGCCGATTGCCCAAGAAGAAGGAGAATGAGAAGGTAGAGTGACTGTGAAGTGCTTCCTCTCTTGAAAAAGCTTTTTCTCATTGAACTTCAGAAGGCCATACAGTGCATTAATGCTGTGGCAGTGCTTTGCTTTCAAATATTCCTCTACAGCCACGCTGCAGTGTTTTAGTAAGAGTGTTACAACACCATGCACTATAATGGCTGCTCAGATAACAGTCCTGTTATTTGCTCCCGTGTCAGCATGTCCTCTTGGACGTACAAGATAATGCGTCTTTGTTGCTTATTTGTATGTGTGTGAGACGAGGAAAAGTGTTGTATGAGTATATGTATGAGTGTGTGTGCAGAGTTTGATAGTGAGTTTATATAAACATTCGCATGCTTATCCTCTCCTTCCTGGACAGGTGAAGTCAGACTTGGTGAAGGAGGTGGCCTACACCCGGAGGAAGCAGCACTCGGCCTCGCTGCAGTATTACTGCGCCCTCAACGCCCTGCAGTATCGCAAGAGAGTCGCTATGCTGGAACCAATGCTAGGCTACACACAGGCACAGGTACTGACCACGATCTGGGTCAAAACACATTAGCATATCAGTATTCAAAGTCCTTGGGTATACATCTCCTCTTTGGAACTGATTAAGTTAATAAAGAACAATTGTTAGCGTGCAATATATAAACCACGGGGGGAATAAGTATGTTATTCTTTTTACGGAAACAAATAGATTATCTACTTTTTCTGTTTCAGGCTTTTCAGTAGCTTTATTGTTTCATATTTGATATCAGACGAAATATCTTTGTTTATACAATATTTCCGTTCACTATTTCGCATTTTATAGTCAAAACAATTAATCTAGAAAATGAATGGCAGATGATCTTTCAATTACAATACTGTTAGTTGCAACCCTTCATGTGACCACATGCAATCTGTCTCTCTACATTTCTATTGCATACTAATCGACTTGTAAATGTTTAAAGGTCCCATGTCATGCTTTTCTGGTTATTACCCGTCCCCTTGTGTGTTATGAAGCTTTGTATGCATGTAAACGGTCTGCAGAGTCTCAAACCCTCAAAGTACACCCTGTAGCGAGTACAACTCTAACACAGAAACGACCTGTCTATGGATGCTGCCCCAGAACGCCTCGTTGGAGATTTCTCTTTTTCCATTTTATTCTTCCTGAGTATGGTGACGTAGCCATGCCCAGGTCCAAATGGACCAATCCGTGGAGCTCCTCACACACACACACTCAGCCTTATCTTTTCTCAGCTGCGATACTCCGCGGAGTTTCGCCGGCACACTCCTTATCTTTCCTCAGCCGCAGCTGCGTGGATCTCCACTCACAGTTCGCCACACACTCACATGTGTGTGCTCAGGCTGAGTTTTGCCGTGTCTCGCAGACCCCACGCAGCAACCAGGAAACGACACCAGCTCACACTGTCGGCTCCTCGAGTCTCAAAGGGCGGAGCAGCGAGCCCCGCAACGTCCCGCCAACACGGCACCCAGACCCCACGCATTATTCTCATCTGTTTGTCATTACTGGTGTCATTTTCTGGTTGCTAACAAACGCCATTGTAACACATAAACACCCATCAGAGCACACTGGGCTCACAGGGAGGGGGGGGGCAGGAGCTCCAACAAGGCGTGTAGGACAGAGAGTGAATACACATACTATACAGAGATGCTGTATGAGAAAACCAATGTCATTTTGGAACAATGTAAATCTATTTTAGTAGACCTCAACAATGGAATTATGATCAGTAGAAATGGCACAACATGGGACCTTTAAGTAATTCAAGATGAATAGCTCATTATTATCTCATCACGCAGATCCGCTTCTTCAAGAAAGGCATTGAGCTGGTGTCAAAGAAGATGGACAACTTCCTCTCCTCTGTGTCCAACATGACTCAAAAGTAAAGTCTATCTCATTAACAACCATATTCCTGTGTACAGTAATGTGATGAACCAAAGCTTTAGTATCAACAGTGTGTGAATAGTTGTGTATAATCCTAAACAGAAATAGTTATACTCTGAACTTCTGCAACACTCATCCCCCTTTTTAGGCATGATTTTGCAGAATAACACTTAATAATGTTAGGCATCGAGTTTGTTTAAAAGAAAGTTCTAAATGTTCTGATGGAAATGCTTGTATTGAAACTTTGTCGGCCATTAGTATCCAGGCCCAGCTGGACTCGGAGGCGGAGGGCATGCGTGCGGCGCAGAGGGAGCTTCTGTCTGTGGAGGACACGGTCTATATGCCAGACATGGACACTGAGCCTGTCAATCGCACACTCATCCAGAAGGCTGGCTATCTCAACATTAGAAAGTAAGATTAATTGCCCTCATCATGGCCCTATCTTAAATCTGAGGACACCTCATATTCACTTAGCGTTCTTTTTTGGTCGACATGTAAATGTGTGTCTTGGTAGGAAAAAGTCTGAGAAACATGCTTTGGATGTGTACCATTTTAAACATGTGACAATTCAATGATTTGATGGATGATTAAGTCTGGCACAATAGATCGTGCATTCAGTATACAGTGGATATATTAAAGGGGCCCGTTTTCCTTTCCTGCAGTGTGTTATATAGGTTTCTGTGCATGTGGTCTGCAAAGGCTAAAATACCAATGTTCCCTCCAGAGGGAGTTTCTCTCCCACACACTCCCCCCTGCCTGAAACGCCTCAATTGGACTATTTTGTTTACTTCCGGAACATAGTGACATGACTCATGCTTCCATGGATAGCGTTACAACAATTTGTACATGATAGGCTAAGGGAGCGGATTACAAAGCCGGCCAGCTAACCAATCAGAGCAGACTGGGCTCTGGTTTCAGACAGAGGGTGAAAAGAGGTGCTGCAGTACAAGCAGTATGAGGAAAATAAAGAGCTTTTTCAACATTAAAGCATGTGAACATGTCACAGTAGAGGCACATGATGATAATAATATGAAGCAACACATTTGCAAGTTAATGGGCCCTTTAAAAGTGCAGTCAGCGATTCTGGAGAAAGTGTGTTTATATTTGAACTTCTATTTCTTTATTTGCAATTGTCAGAGCCAGGGCTGTGTGTTAATGACATATGTCTTCTCAGTTCACACACAGAATGGATATCTATCCGTGAGATGTTTCACTGTATTTAACTAAAAAGTGTATTTGATTTGCTGACTTCACCTTAAAGTCGTGAAGTTAGAAATAATCAAACAAAAAATGATAAATGTGACATGACTGCAGTAAACATAAGTCAGTCACAGCCGACACGTCGGGTCAGGCAACATGTTGACAGTGTGCGCTGTCAGCCTTTTGCTGAGTGGATGTATGAGAAAAGAAATGTCCGTAATGGCTCCGGGAGGTGGAACTGCAGCGTAGCCTGCGATGTGATTTAGTGAAATGTCAGAGCTGTCAAACTCTGTCTCTCGCTCATATACATCCAAAGTCTTTGATAAATGTCTGTGACACCAGAGAAAAGGTTTCCGCAGAATGTCATTCTGTTTAATGACACACACCACCAGGAGCCTTTTGAACGCTTGTCAAAAGCTGAGTCCACAGAACATTTATTTCTCTATATTTCTCAATATTAAGGGTCTGAGTCACCCACAGCAGCATGAGCCATTCACTGTGATATGAATCAAAGGAAGTGTATCTGCAAATATTTTTCAAACAGGATGTAGAAGACGAAGGCCATTTCAATGAGTCATGCAAGTGTCTCTTTGTTTTGGTGAGTCAGAGTTAAAGGCCATTGTAGTCTACTTTGTTGTTTATGCATAGAAAGTGATAGCCAAAGCAAATTCAAACCAACACAAAACAGCTGTTCACCTTCACAAAAAATACATGTGAAGGAGAATTCATGTTTCCAAGTGTGAGGAAAAAGGACACAACTAAAGTATTGGTTTAGTATTGGTTTCTAAGCTGAGTATTTTATTCTGCTCAATTGGTTGTAACATATAAATTCCCAAGCAATACCAAATACCTTTTATTATAAATTATACTATTGCAGAATCATATATCTTACAAAATATAACATAATATTGTCTTTATATTTTAAAGACTAACACGTATATCATAATGACCTGGAGCAGTTTTTTTGTACAAACAAAATCACCATTATTATTTATAATTTTTATATTTTTCCTATTTCTAGTGAAATGTTTGTTTGTTTTAGTTTTAAAAACGTTAACAAAACTTTTTAAGGAGGAAGAATTAGAATCTACTTCTTGCATATCTTTATTTTGAACTCATTTTTAAGCCAGATCCTTAAATCCCTGCCATTCTTACTCTTTTATGAAGCCCTCGTCACTTATAGAACGTTCTATTATTCCACCAATAAACCTTTCAAAATCTCATATTTGTGCCGACTATTATCCACTCTTTCTTCCCCTGCTTTTCCGTGCTCCAGTAAAACCGGCCTAGTGACCACAGCCTGGGACCGACTGTACTTCTTCACCCAGGGAGGGAACCTGATGTGCCAGCCGCGGGGGGCGGTGGCGGGGGGCATGGTGCTCGACCTGGACAACAGCTCCGTCATGGCTGTGGAGTGTGAGGACAGACGCTACTGCTTTCAGATCACCTCCCCCTCAGGAAAAACGTAGGGACACTTTTCCACATGTCCAACAATAAGAGTAACGTGAATGAGATACTGGATGTTTAATTCTCTCCATTTTCATCACTGCCTGCAGGTCAATGATTCTACAAGCTGAGAGCAAACGGGAATATGAAGAAGTAAGTTTGAAAGATGCCGTTTAAAAAGCTGTGTGATCTTCCTTGTTGTTTTATATCTCCATTCAAAAGACATCTGCTGGTTCAAGTATCTGTCATATTGTACTGGAGGAGCTGTCAGGACCTATCTGCGTGTTTGTCATATTTCCTTTTGTGCTTTGCCACATCTGACTGGCCTGTCACAGCTGGTGTCAGTCTGGTTCAGAGGAAGCCCTAATGATCTCTTGGTTTCTTTTTAGTGGATTTGCACCGTGAACAACATTTCCAGACAGATCTACCTGACTGACAACCCAGAGGTAACACACACACCCCACACACACTGCAAGTTTAAAAAGGAACCAACTAAACCTACAACATCCTAACTTTAGTTGGTAATATATTGGTGGATTCAAAATCAACTTAATTGTAAAGTTTAAGAATCAGAATACCTTTATTATTATCCCACAGAGGGGAAATGTGCAGCGTTACAGCAGGAAAGAGCCACAGACAGCTTAGTGTTGCATATCTTACATGCGTTAAAAAAGTACTAAGTTATAATATAATAAACAACACAACAATATGCTAAAAAAAGTACTAAGTTATAATATAAGTTTAAGTTGAGATGAGAGATACTAATCCCCCCGGGGAAAGTCAGGAGTTTAAGCGGCCACAGAGTGAGATTGAAAAACAGGACAGTACAGATTCACACAAGATTAATAAATTAAAGATTCAATTGAAGTGAAAATGATATACAGGTAAATAACTGTTAAAATAAGAAATTAATTAAATGATCATATTTGAGTAAGTTAAGTTGTGTCAAATGTTATTTATTTCTGTGCCAAAGAAAATGCATCTGCCCTTGCTCCTTCATCCCGTAATAAGAACAAATTAGAAACAACAACTATAAATAACATCTACAATAAGCATTCAATCTGTGAGTTATTCAAAGTGCTTATACATTATTTGTGTGTTCAGTATTTTTACCACCTTGGGGTGTACAAATGGTATATGAGGTGTTTGCACCGAGCTCTGATGCTTCGTAGGCGTATCCTGAGGGAAGGAACACAAACTGAACGCGTGCAAAGTGACGGCCTGAGGTGTTAATCTGAATCTGTGGCAGTGATGTCCGTATGCTTTTATTAATCTGTACTGGTTTAGCTGTGTTTGGACTGTCAGAAGTACGCTAACAGTAAGGATGCCCTCTCTAAAGCAAACAGGAAGAATTTGAGTTTTTGTGGACATTTCATATTTTTTTAAAGCATCGCAGAGAGTATACAGTTTTGATTTGATCTTGTGGAGAAAATCCATTTGTTGTTCTTCTCTGTTTCAGAGGCATAACATATAATGATATTGCTCCAGTGTTGTCTCATGGACCCCCGCCCTCCCTTCTCTCACAGCTGTTGTTTCTTTAAACTGTGGGTTTTCTCCGGACGTTTTTCCTTGTACGATGTGAGGGTCTAAGGACAGAGGGTGTCGTATTGTCATACTGATATTCTGTACACACTGTGAAGTCCACTGAGACAAATGTAACATTTGTGATATTGGGCTAAATAAATAAACATTGATTGATTGTTTTGAAGCAAAACATCTTGCCTGTTTGCAGGGGGGTTGGCTCTGGGAAAATGTTTACTCAGACTGTCGCTGTGTCTGAAATATCTCAGTTTTTGTATTTTCCCTTCATGAGAATCCCTAGGTTGTTTACCATAGAGTAAGTGATGATTACAGATTTCAGATACTAATCATCCTGTTGTGTTACTAGTGGAGCAAAACCGCAAATGACACGCTTGTCATCTCAAGATTTTTAGGAACCAGTTGTGTATCTGTACGCGCTATTAAAGCTACTGCTAATGTTTTGTTCCTTTTGTGGGAGATTTCAAATCTCTATAGAGCTGTGGTCTGATTTCTAGGTGCTACAGAATTCAGACAAAAGCTGGGAAGTAAATGTTGTGCACAAAACAACAAATCAAGAATGTTTTCAGACACCTTGTTTTGTTGTGAAAGTTGTCAGTGCAGAGATGGCCCCCTGGTGTGGGTGTTTGTGCAAAACTGCATAGACTCATCCTCATTTGCATACAAATATATACTTAATGATCTGTGTTCTTCCTCCTTGTCTCAGTTATTCTCTTTCTGAACTCTGTTAATTGCTTTGTGAAAAGATAATTGAGCATTCTTCTTGTTGTCTCTAATTAGAGTAAAACAACGATATGCAGAGAGCAAACTTGCACCTCAATATATCATTGGGTTTTTTCTTGTTTTTTGAAATTTAAAGCATTAGTTAAAAATGAACTTTGTCTTAATGTATTCAAACTTCAGGTTCAGGTTATTTATTATTTATTTAAGGTTCTTCTGCCAAAATTACAACACAGGATATACTGTATGCCTGGGTAAGGAAAGACTTAACAAATAAACCTGGAAGTACTTGTATTTGTTATTGCTAGTAAATCATTGTACACAGAGATCATGTAGAGAGTGTGGGGGAGATAAGAGAACGGTTAACATTTTGTGATGGTTTTAACCTTTTAGGCACTTAATACTGCTCTGATTTGATAAATAAGCCAATTTCTGATACAGAGATCTGTTTTTTAGGCTGTGGCCATTCGACTGAACAAGAGTGCCATCCAGGCGGTCACCCCCATCACCAGCTTTGAGAAGAGACCGGAGGGCGAGGCCAACCCCGACAGGTCAGGCTCGTCTAACTTTACAACCGGCATCCTCTTCTGGAGTTTATAATTAGTTATTTAAAGGTGGCTTTTAAACTGCGCTGAACTGGGTTTTTCATTTGTATGCGACTTGCTTTTTGCATTTCTTATTGGATCTTTATGTCAGTGTGTATCTCAAATGTTTATATTTGTGTCAGTGCAAAACGCAATATCTTTACATGTAAATTGTTCACGGCGTCAAAAGAGATTGAGAATGTGATTACATTTTCCCTCAGTAGGAAAGGAACAAAATGTCCGCCTATGATAACTGAGGTGAACCGACATTATGCATCTTGTCACTTTCTGCTAAGTTGCATACCGCTTAAATGTTCTCCACGCTGCGAATGAGCAATTATAGCTTGGCAACGGTAACTAGGCTTGTCAGGTTAGAAGAAGATACACTTTAATAATCCCTTACAGGGACATTTATTTCCCCACTCTGTTGTGTTGAGGATATACATGCACACACACAACCACATGCAGATAGGAGAGGCTGCCAGGTACCCGGCGCCAAGGGAGCAGTTTCGAGGTTGGATAGTTGTTCATTTTAAACCTAGATAAATGCTCAAGGGCACCTCGGCAGTGGCATTGGAGGTGAACTGGCACCTCTCCAGCTCTCTCCATCTTTTTTTGGTCAGATCGGGACGTGAACCGGCAACTATTCAGTTCCATGACCAAGTCCCTACGGACTGCCGCCTAAAAAATGGACTTTTATTAATCCCTCGTGGGTAAATGGTTTCTCTGCATTTGACCCATCCTAGTGTTAGGAGCAGTGTGCTGCCATTTTGAACGGCGCCCGGGGAGCAGTGTAGGGAACGGTGCCTTGCTCAAGGACACCTCTGTAGCATTTGGTCTTGCCGGGACTTGAACTGGTGACCTTCCAGTTGCCAAGCCAACCCCCTATCGACTTCGCCACCACCACCGCCGTTAGGCTTTGAATTTATCAACATGTCGAAGTTGTGCCAATTGTTAAAATAAATCCTAAAGAATCTGAACGCTGAAAGCATTATTGGTTTCTGAAACTGTTCTTTTGAAGTTGAGTTTTCGGTGTTTTGTTTATTCAGTTTTTTCCAAATAACTGATCCGCTGTTTCTCCCTACAGAGCGAAGCCAGGAGGGGTCCATACCACCGGTGCTTCCCAGAAGACGGGGGCTGCTCCGGAAGCAGAAGACCTGATCGCCCCCGGGACCCCCATCCAGTTTGACATCATGCTGCCAGCCTCCGAGTTCCTGGACCAGAACAGAGGGGGGGGGAGGTGAGGGAGTCTGTGGGTGCATGTTAGTGAGAGCAGAGCAGGAGTGATTAGAGCTGCTGGTGGATCATTTCCTGAAAGTCTGCCTCATAGTGGTTATTATTTCATTTCCAGGAAGCAAAATTGTTCGTAATGGCTCGATGCAGAGGTTTAAATGCTTTTTTTCCGTGTGTGTGTGCTCCCTTCCTGGCAGACGCACAAATCCGTTTGGAGAAACGGACGATGACTGTTCTACAGAAAGCGACGGTAACCATTTCCCTCATCTGAATGCAACAAAATGCTTCTGCAAAGCACAGTTTGAGCCCGGCTTGACCTCGTTGTGTGCCTGTTTATGTCCCTTACCTTCATACCTGAACCAACGCTTCTGTTGTTGACGCGATTGTTTTATGCTGCTGACCTGTTTGTGATGATTGTATGTTTTCCGCAGACTCCCTCCTGCAGCAGGTGTTCGCCGTGCGCTTCCAGGGTTCGATGGCGGTGCGCTGCGGGAACAATCAGGAGGTGATCTACGAGGCCATGAGGCAGGTTCTGGCCGCCCGAGCCATTCACAACATCTTCAGGACCACAGAGTCACATCTCATGGTCACCAGCAGCAGCCTCAGGTACCGTTTACTGCATATCTGTCAAGTTGTACATGAATACCAGAGATTTGGACAAACTTTTCCGAAGTTTACTTCCAAAGAAAATAAAACCTTTTCTGCAGGTGGAAAATAAAATGGATAGTCCTGTACTGAAGGTAGAAATAAAAATGATATGGTATTTAAAATGCTGTTTGTGTTTTCTCAGCAATCTTTTGGTCTGTTGAAAAACCAATAGTACTCTTTAATCTTCCATCTGCCACACAGCCTCACAATCTTTTCTGCTACAAGTTATAGTTCATGTTTTGGTTAGGAACTGTTACACTCTGGTTTGGAACTTGGTCACAGCTATATTAAATAGAACAGCCTCCTACACTGCACAACACAAAAAGCAACATCAATTTGAAAACAAAGCATCTGAAACGTATTTCCAGTTTTAAAGTTGTGTCGTGCTGCACAGGAAATAGTTTTGTAAAAGCCCTGCTTGTACACAACTGGTTGTGTACACAAATTGTGATGTCCCGTAAATCACTGCCTGAACAACAAAGACCTTGGAGCAAGAACATTCTACAGCACAAACAATCACAAATATCTACGACAAACAACTTTAGTGGATGCGAAACAAACACAGAGATGTCTGCAACAAGTTACATGTCATAAAGCTGTTGTATAACCCTTGGTTTATTTTCCCATTGATAAGAAGCTTCATCTCATGTAAGCATTGTTTCGAGCTGAAACAAAACAAGGTCAAGGCTGTTTCATTGTCTTCATTATTCACAAGTGTCTCCTTTGTCTTCACAATAGGTTGATTGACCCTCAGACTCAGGTTACAAGAATCAGTGTGAGTATGAAAAGTTATTGAATCTGTGTTAATCAAGGGCCCTTTCTCTTTTTTGTTCAGACGTGAAGATTTAGTCAAGGTTGCTAAAGTTCCAAGGAAGAAGAGAAGACACTTTCTTCCTTGTGTCTCTTTTTATCTGTATGTTTGTTTTTGTTATATTAATTTTTATTTATTTGTTCTGTCTTTGTATACATGTATGTATGTATGTGCATGTGTGTGGGTATGTACACACACGTATGTGTATGTGTATATGTGGGTATACATATGTGAGTATATGGGTACAAGTATTACTGTTACTATTCTTTATTCCCTTATCTATACATTTTCTTTTAATATTATCTTCTACATTACTTTACTTTTACCTATACATGTATCTATTTAATTTAGTTAGTTATTTAATTTACTAGCTAGGACCGGGAGGGGGGGAAAGGGAAAAAATAAAAATATTGACTGTATAAATGTAAACTCATTGTGCCTGACTCAATAAAAAAAATAAAAAAAGGTTGCTAAAGTTCCGATAATATTTCGTAATTAACGAGAACACGGTGAAATAAAGAGTTGTTTTTTCAAATCTCATACGGAGATTTCATTCATTTGTCTAACTAATGCCCCTGAACTGCAGTCAGTGATTTCTTTCTTTATACAGTACAGTCGAAAGTCAAATGCATGGAAGTTTATGGAAACTAGTGGAATTTGAAATAGCACAAATAAATAATTTAATACCAAGATTTTAACCAAAAAATTACTCGACAGGGTAAGTAATTATAATTTGAGTGGACAGTTTAATTTAGAGAATTATTGTCATACAATAGGTATATGGAGTATATGTATTCAAATGAAGAAATAATAAGGTAATTAGGAAACTAAGATAATGCATATTTATAAGCATAGAACTATTACAATATATTTACTTTTTTAAGGTATACTTTACTATACTACTTAGACCATGTACTATACCATGACTCTTGATTTATTTTCAATGATTTGCCACACTTTGACTTGTTAGACATTTAGCTTAGGTGACTATATGCTGGTTAACAGAAGCATGGTAGGCTGTGGCTCAGTGGAGAGTGTGCTGGACTTTGAATCAGGGGATAGCAAGTTCAAGTCCCGCTGCAGTCAGCATGTCGTTGTGTCCCTGAGACACTTCACCCCAAATTGCTCCTGTGGGGATTGTCCACAGTATTGAGTATGTAAGTCGCTTTGGATAAAAGCGTCTATAACATTACATTACATGTCATTTGTTAAAGATAATAACATAATTGAGTGTGTTTTCATTCATTGCTGTTGAGATCTTCAGATAATGTACTGACATGTAATGTATGCAAAAACAATGTATAATCTATTAACTCAAGCAATATAGTCCAAACTTTCCTGAAAGCATGTCATCCTTTGGTTCAGTGCTGCAGGGGGGGGGGGTATTGTGATGACTGCACATGTGATGAGAGGATGCACTGTGAATAGGAGGGTGGTCATTCTACTGAAGTCTTATTTAGAAGAAAAAATAACAAGAAGAAGAGGAAGACGTACTTTATTAATCCCTCACAGGGAAGAGTGTAGGCTTGTAAACACGTCTGTACATGTGATGGAAGAGTGTGCCAGCGCGTGCAGTGAATGGGCACAATTTTAATAAATTGACATACTTGTAAAGTCAAAATAACCCATTAGACCTGGCATTGCTTTTTGATACTTATTTTCCCACCGAGAGGTTCACTGTTTAAGCAGTCAGGTACACATTTCATTCTGAAGCTGTACAAAATTTTACAAAATGAACTTCCTTTGGCCATTTTTGTATCCTTTGCAACCCTAGCCATGTCTCCTGTAATCCACTCCTACCACGTGTTTCTAAATCTGTATTCCCCTCCTGTCTCTTCTCTCAGTTCCAGCTGGGGGAAGTGACTCAGTTTGCGGCGCACCAGGAGAACGGCCGGCTGATGGGCTTCGTGGTGGAGGGCAGAGACTGGAGTGATGGAGACGAGGAGGGGGAGCCTTCGTTTAGCACCTTCGTCTTCGAGAGCAACACAGAGGGCGAGAAGGTAGATACTGATAAAGCTTTACCCTGTTTTAAGAAGGGTGAAATGATGCATATATGTGTATTAAAGTTGATGTTTTTGTCTTTATTCACAGATATGTTACACCATAAGTTTGGCGAAGGACATTGCAGAAGCTAAGAAGGTATCATCAATAACACAATCAGCTGATTTCTCCATAAGAGAGAAATGACATGTTCTATTACCTCATTGATGCCTGTTTAAAGTTGGAAGTCATATTTTAAACAACCCGTAACTCTGGAACAGTCTCCCTGCAGTAAGCGTTAGAAAATGAAAACGTATTGCTCATCTCTTTAAATGTGTGTGTATGATCATTTTATTTGGTTCTGTTTTACATCTCTGGAGGCCTTTCTTCTTTTTAATGTTCTCTAGTTACATCTGCCTTTTTATTTGTCTTATCTTATCTCCTGTGAAGCTCATTTTATTGCATATTTGTGTACAAAATGTCTATCAACACATATTTATTATATTATTTATTTAGGTTTTATAGTTTCACAACACTAAATTAGAGTGGTTTTTCAGTGGCTGATCAGGAGGTATTTATGAAGAGAAATAAGAAAACAACTTCTACCTCCCATAGTTCATAAAAAAATGTATTGTCACGACTTGCGGATTTGAAAAACAAAACAAAAATCACGCTCAGGTGCAATAAGCATTCTGTTACGTTTGTTTTCTCAGGACCCAGACGCCCTGGCCCAGCTGTTGAAGAACATGCCTCTCACCAACGACGGGAAGTTCCTGCTGCTGGAGCCGGAGACGGGCGACACGACCAACGGAGCGGAGGAAGACCTGGAGTCTGAAGCCTAGTCCCCCTCAGGACCAAAAAACCACCACGGTCCATCCTTTGCCTCGGAGAGAAGTTTCTCCTTGAAGGTGACGCCATGACCAGCTAACCCTAACTCTGGTACTCCAACACCCATAATAGAGAGTGTAGGTCACTTCCACTCACCCTCTGTCATAGAAGACCTGGAAGGAACAAAAAGCAGATCTGATGGGTTCTCTATCAGATCTGCTTTTCTTTTGTAGCACGGGTCTTTGGATTTGTATTTACACCTATGTGTGGTACTAAAAAGGGAACAACAGATATCGATTGTGTTTCAATGTCTTCTAATATCTCTGGCCATCTAACAGAAGGTGGTGAATTACTTTGTTTTAGGTTTACATTCATTCTTAGGTTTACGTCGTTTGGAAAGTTCATTCCTTTGCTTTGTTTACACGTTAACTTGTACGTTATGCTCTTATGCAACTATTTTTGTGTTTATTTTGTTTGTTCGTGTACAAAAAAAGTTATTGCACTTCCAAAGTTAATATCAGTTTAGTAATGCTTGACGGCTACAGAATGCACTTATTAAGACATTTGAAGGATCTTAGACTTTTAAGACAACGAAGGACTTAAAAATGGTTTAATTAATGTCAATTCCTTTAATCTTTAATCAATGACTGTTCAATTCCATGTGATTAAAACTGTGAGCATGTGTGCCCTGAACAGTGGACACCATTGGCATGAGCGATTAGATTAAGCGTCTTTGTTCTTCCTGCACTCTTACACATATGGTGGTCTTAAGCATTCCTACTAAACTGAATTAATGTAATGTTTTTTGTTATAACCACTACCTATACAAAGCAAGTCTTAAGATGATCTGTATGCAAGGTTCTCCTCAAGCAGCCAAATAATATTTAGTCAAATTAGTATGTTGGGCTAGGTTTCTTGAAGGCGTTTGTAAATACGAGCCGTGCGAGTGTCTATATGATGTTTAATCAGTCGGCTGCATTAAAAGCTTTCAGAGTCAATATGCTAGGACTGATGCGGTGCATGATTAAATAATGGCGTTCTCTCTCCGTCCCGTCGCAGAATATTAAAACTCTACACTGAGCGCTGAGCTGTAATACTAAAATAAATGTCACGGTAACGCATGTAGGCAGTGGGGTATAATGTACTCTTATACGTTTGAATACAGGAAGATTAAAGGAAGGCAGACGACCCGTCCCCTTTGGATCCATGTTCAGTTTTAGTCCATTTCAGCCAATTTGAGCTGTTATTATGATATTAATGGGCGGTGGTGTTGAAAGATGAAAGTGTTTTTGTACCTGTAATACAGACGGGGTCATAACCACTGACTTGACGTTGATCGTGAAAGTTACATTGTGTTGACCAGTGAGTGTCTGCTTGCTTTTTTTTTTACCCTACATCAGATTTCTTGGCGTAATCACATATTAAACAAGGAATAAGTGTGGATATTTCCTCAAGGACTGTCTGTTCCTCTGGTGAAACCATTAATTATGAGTATGTTTTGTCACTACTCATTGTAATCTACCGAATAGTTTGACATTTGGGGAATGGATACATTTGCTATCTGGTGTTAGAAGAAAAGATTGATATAACAAAAACTAAAAACAGGTGTTAAAAGCTTTTGAAGAGACATGGAGCGTTACAACATATTCCAATCAATAATGGGAATTGAATTTTTTTTTTTATCTCCTCAAACTCTTACTGTAAGTATAATGAAAGTGTCCATCTTTAGTGCTGTTCTAGTGAAGGCAAGAGAGTACACGACTCTCACAGCACAATGGAGACATGTTCATATATTCAAGCCTCTCTCTGTGGTCTTTGCCTGAAGCTTTTGTGAAGCCTTCTCATTATGAAACTGTAACAGTAATTAACCTTGAACCACGTCTCAGACTATTTCCTATTGGGTCCTTCAATTTGAAAATAATTGGATCTGGGGAGTCCTTGAAAAGTGAATACATTTGATGATTAAGGTGGTGTGGTACTCTTAATGAAAATGTTGTTGTCAAAGGGTCACAGTATCCATCTTGCTACACTCGAAAGATAATGAGCGTGTTTCCCTAAATGTCAAACTTTTGCTTTAAGTCGCGACGGTTAACCATTTCTCTTCCTGTTGCCTGAATGCGTATTGGCAGGTCTTCTGATGCTTTAAAGAACAGCTTATCCATCCAGTATGTTTGCCCTGTTCTTCTCCAGGTGCTGGTTGACGCGCTTCAATCACACCGTTAATAAAACTAAAGCTTTGCAAACTAACCTGCAGTCCACAACAGCCTCAGAGTTTCTTTCCTGTTCGACTTACACAAGCTTGTCCTATTCCTGATTTATGAATATGATGTTTTTTTAAACTAAACCATCCATTCAATAAAATAAATCCTCTTCTTGCTGCAGCCCATTAAACGTGTTACTGCCGTGCTGCTTATTCTTGTTGTATGTTTGCCCTTGAAAGTGAAAGCAACATCAGGAGAACTCTGGGTGCTCATGGTGTAGAACATACATTTCAGTTATACAGTAAATACTGCCCTCTACTTTTATGAATAGCCAAGGTTGACACAATCCATTACCCATAATGCTTTACACCTTATTTGTCCTAGTTTTCTTAAATAAATGCTAACATGTGATCTTGAATAAATACAAGTAGCTTTTTTACATAATGTGTTTTCTTCACAAAAGTACTTAAGCATCAAAACTAGAAAGAAAAAAAAGTCATTTTGCTTGTGTATTTACATAATACATAATATATATGCACTTATATTCTATACAGCTGGAAGAACACCTGAGCGGAGACTTTACAGTAGGCATCTTTACAAACGTTGGCAGCATACAGAGAGTCCAGAAGCAAAGCCATTAATCAAGCGCAGACATGTAGTTCAGATCCTGCACATGCATTACTTAAACTGGCTTTAATGTCAGACGCATGCTCTAATATAAAGCACCGGTGGGTTTTTGAATATATTTTGAACAGTGAAATGAAGGCCAGAGGAACTGCATTTATCACACACGTCTGATTATGTTTCCTTTAAACACATTTCAGGGATTCTAAAAATGTAAACGCACACGGTACACGAAGGTTCATTGGATAAGTAGCTATGCCTACAGCTCACACACACCAGAACAGAGCTCAGGAGTCTTTGTAGTAGTTGTTGAAGTTGATGCGCAGCAGGAAGTCCTCCAGATGAGGCTGGTAGCCCCGGTTCACCAGCTTGGTCACCACTGAGGAGAGAGGAAACATAAATCACTTAAAGGTAGGGTAGGTAAGAATGGAGAAAACAGCTCGAGTGCGCTAGAGTTTGAAAGTACGCAGCCGAAAAAAATCTGCCCCTTCCTTCAGACTTCCTCACAGAGCCCCTCCTCCAACACAGGAAGCGCACATGACCAATGAGGGCACGAGATAAGTTTGTGCACAGATGGAAGGCTGACAGGCAGGTAGACCATCCAGTTACTTTAGCCGGGCCGATGATTGGTCGTGCTTTTTACAGCACGGCTTCCACAGATGAAATATTTGTATGTATTTATTGTCAAAGCATCTAATTTATTCATTCCTATCGGATGTTAAGAGCATTCCATGGAATATAACAAAAAGGGTTTCTGAAGTGAATTACCTACCCCACCTTTAATACATATGTTCTATTTTTAACAAGAAGTTACCACTCCTCTGTGGTTCAGTTACAGAATGATTTGTGGGGATGTATAATGCGTCAGTATCTTCACATAAACATCTGCAAATACGTATTTTATACACGTAATGTCAGTGATGGGGGACAACATCCACTATAACTTACATTGCTTTAAGAAATAATCCCGTAATAACAAGCACGAACAGGAAAAATCCTAAAGGCAGAACAACTTAGTAAACCATAGATAAGCTTTTTGTTTGTTATATATTTATACAAATAAAAACTCTTACTGTTACTTATTTATCCTAATCATGTTTTACACACACACACACACACACACACACACACACACACACACACACACACACACACACACACACACACACACACACACACACACACACACACACACGGATTTTGTTCAATTGTATCCCATGTGTTACTCTTTTTGTCACATATAACATGTCACACACACACACACACACACACACACACACACACACGGATTTTGTTCAATTGTATCCACAATACGTCATAAAATGTTATATTCCAAAACAAGCAGCTTTAAGCAATATGTTTTTTTTCAAGTTTTATACTTTGTCTTGATTGTTCATTAATATATAATTGGGCCGTTTTGTTGACATTATTTCCAAAGTAATGACCTTTTCTCCAGAACCAGATGCTTTACTCATTATCCTCAGGGCATGTTAATCAAGGGTAAATCTAACTTCCTCCTAAAAACATCTTTCTTATTGCCTCATCACTGCTAAAAGGGTAATACTCAGATACAATACGACCTACTCCAATAAAAGAGCTGGATGACTAAAGTAATCCCTTACATTCATTTGACATGCTTTAAAAAACAAACTCTAAATTTGACATCATTTGGAAACCATTACTTACATTGCGGGTTGAAATGAAAAGACTAAATACAGTTTAAACCATTTTAACAGTGGGCAGGAGCATCTGGTCTTCATGGCCTCCCTCTTGTCTTATCAGGTAGACATTTCTTTCTGATTTAATGTCAAGTGGATACTTCTATAACACATCATTTGCAAACTGAGCAACAGGTGAATCAAGCTACGTGATGAGCATATCAGAATCAGAATACCTTTATTAGTCCCACAGAGGGGACATTGACATTGTTACAGCAGCCAAAGACAGCGTCATGTAAGAAGCATGCATACAAAAGTATTAAAGATAACAATTAAGAAAAAATTACAAAATACACATCCTGTAACAGTTCTGAGGATTTAGCAGCCAGGTATATATTGCAGTTATTAACGGCATATATATTGCACATAGTTGGTTGGTATTTAACAACAAGGGGTGTTATAGTGTATAGTATATGTAAAGATGTTGTATCCTTACCTTTGAAGAGGAACTGTGAGTAGTACTTGAAGGTGTTGTAGGACTGCTGCATGGCGATGAAGCTGGGGTGCACCGCCTCCCCCTGCTGGCTGCCCCAGGGCTGTGCGATCAGCTGCGCCCGGAACTTCAGGATGAGGCTGAAGATGCTGTGGATGATGTTCATGACGGGGGCCGCCTTCTCCGTCAGCAGACCCCTGGGGGGGACAGGGAGGGTGCAGAGTTGAGGAAACATGACAAGGAACTTTGAGATGACTTCTCGGAAGGGCTGGCATCATACACGGGAAAGTGTGATACTTACAACCTCACCTAATGAGATGAAATCATTCATCAGGTTCAAAAGTTAACCTCCCATCCGTCTGGCATTTTAATTAAGTTGTTACGAAGAGGGTGAATTAATTGTGTATGAAATGATGGGTGCAGAGTGCCACTCCAACTTGCTGAGCCTGTACAGAGCCCGGAGAAATGATTTATCTCCAGTGAATTTTTCTGCATTTTCTTCCATGCTGCGTCCTGAAATCCTGATGGTGTGTAATATATATATATATTTACTGTCTATGTTAACATTCACAAAACTTAGAACACCGATAAAAAAACGTGTAATTTTGACTGTATTTGAAGGATAAGGGTTCCCCAAAAAATGCACCAAATTGAGCTGCAATTATAAATCTGCAATCTATAAGTTGATATAATGAGTTGAGCAAAAGACGTAAAGACCAATCATTTCTAGTTAGGTTGATTTGAATATCTTTTAGTTTTGGACTGTGGATCGCACCAAATAAGACTTGTTTTCAACACTTTGAGCTCTGCAAAATATTGATGGACAGTTTTAATTATTTTCTGGACCTGAGCCCAAATATAACGTCCCGTCTACACTACAGGCGTCAAAAAAGCTTGAAGCTGGGCGTGTCTGAAACTTGGCGATTTTTTGCGAGCAACGCGACCAACAACCAATCACATGAATCTCCCGCCCCCGACATACAAAGCAATAGCAATGTTAAAACGAAGTAAACTGGATATAAAATCCCCAAACAGGCGAAAACCTACCAGTTTCACCCACTGTCTCTGCCACCTCCCTCCATGCCTGGTTCCTCCGGTTTGTATCCCGGTAAATAGTTCTGGTCGGAAAGAACCGGGTGATTTGCTACCGTAATTTCTCGTTTGGAATATGAGGAAATGAACTGCGGTCTGGCTCTCCCAGCTTGCACGCGGTTTGATTGGCTAGCGCTTGTACTGGCGGGATTTGCATAAACGGGATTTGATTGGCTGACGCCAGCTTCGAGCAAGCATCGAGCCTCAAAAGTTGAACATTGTTCAACTTTTGACGCCGATAGATGCTCGCGATGCTTGCAACGCCTTGCCATGCTACCCACAATGCAGTTCGGCGAAGTTTGAAAATATCCTACGTCACCCCATTCAAATGAATGGGCGAAGCGTTGAAAGCATTTTTTGACGCCTGTAGTGTAGACGGGCCGTAAGTGTTTTTCTAGGGAGGCATCCATCCAACCTTTTCTCTGCCAATACCAACTCCAACGCCTCGTCTAAGGATTTGTGCCAATCACCACATTTCAAAATCTGCATACCTTCATACTGTAAAGTGTCAATAAAAGATCAGACAACTGTAAAGAAATCTACATTTGATATGAGAAAAACCCTCAAATCCTTACTTATGTGTTACTGACTTTGTGCTAGTATTTATCATTACATGTCACTTGTTAGACGCTTTTATCCAAAGCGACTTACATACTCAATACTGTGGGCAATCCCCACAGGAGCAATTTGGGGTGAAGTGTCTCAGGGACACAACGACATGCTGACTGCAATGGGGTTTGAACCTGTTCCCCTGATCCGAACACCAACACACAACCCACTGCACCACACGCATCATATTGAATGTATTCTTTTATACAACATTTTGACAATTTGTGTAACTGCTGTACATGTAGAGATGTCCATCAGCCAAGCACTTCCATATAATGCCTTTAAATTCACGCAGCATCATCAACTAATTCTATCAATCCAAAGTGTTACAGCTATGCTCCCAGGCATTTGTGACTTCCTGTAGAGAGGACTGCTTTGTGACCCATCATCTGTAAATCTATGTCCACAGGTGACGTGTTTAGGTGTATTCAGCATGTGTCTATTCATGTTGTTTATGCATGCAGTCTTTGAGTTTACAAGGTGATCTGCTCTCACATGGGGTGCACAGGCTAACAGCTGATAACGCTGAAAGCTGTGATCACTCAAAAAATACTGCAAAGTGGAACATGTGTTCTTTCAAGGGGACACAAGGACATTTGATCTTGGTCCAAAGTGTCTCCTACCTTGCAACAAATTGAGCAAACATATCAAATCATCTACTTTGGGGATGGATTTTTTCTGTCATGTTTGTATTAATGTTTGGAACTAATTGAAGCAGGTCACCATTGTAAAAGAGGTCTATGATCTCAATGGGTTTTATCTGTATAAATAAAGGTTTTGAATTGAATTGAATGGAGGCAACAGCTGGTATGATATTGCACATGTAGCTCCAGGCCTCACCTGAAGATGGCTCTGTTGAGGTAGTCTGCGTGCGTGCGGTGGATGGCGTCCAGGTCGTTGGCAGTGGCCAGTTTGGCAGTGAACTCCATCCAGGACACTTGCAGGATCTGGTTGGTGATGTATCCCTGTATCACTTTAACAAAATGCTGCATCTCATGTCTGTAGAGCTGCAGCTGATGAAACTGCACCGAGCGGCCCGCACCTTTCACCAGAGCTGAGGGGAGTCAGATGGAAACAAGTCAGTGCTGCGGGGAAACATTTGCTGGCATTTAAATGTGGAGATCTACTGTGAATAATATTGTTTCAGTGAAGGCTACATCCCTCGTACACCTTAACACTACGTTTTTACCCCTTCAGGATATCCATTTAAGTAGTCTCTGGACAGGCTCCCACTGATCAATACTATCCGGCCCAGTGAAGCACATTGTTTTGACTACAGTCCCACTGCTATGAGACGTATAAATAAAACATAAAGGAATCACAGCATCCCCCTCAATGAATATTTTATAAACAGTTGAAGCACAACGGGAAGAATTGTAACTCTTTCTGCTCAGAGGTGAAGTTGCGTCTGAATGTCATCTCCCTCCTCTTCCTCACCTGTCCTCTTGAGGTGGAACCAGACCTCGCGGAGGCTCCACACCATGTGTTTGAGCTGCAGCACGAACGAGAACAGACGGTTGTACTTGTTCATGCAGCTGTCCGTGATGATGATGTTCAAAGGCCAGTCCACCTGGGAGATGACGGGAAGGAAAAGAGACGGGGGGTGAACAAACAGTGTGTGAAGGTGTGAGTGTGAAGAAGGAAACGGAAGACTTGAAGAACAGGTAAAATGAAGCGTGACAAATGAGGCGAGGGGAGGAGAAAGGTGTGAGTGCAGAGATGTTGATACAGGAGATGAGAGGATTGTGAAGGGAAGGCAGGGTAGTGAGAGATAGGGAGTGGGAAAGGAATGAGGAAAATGTATATGGGGAGAGAGCGTAGCAAAGAAATGAGAAGCAAAAGATGGAGAGGGAGGAGGAAAGGTAAAACATGGAGATTCAGCAGGAGACGGAGCCGTGAGGAGGGAGAAAAACACAGAGTAGAGGACAATATGTGCGGCATAAGTAACTGTACATGTCATCCGAAAGACTCAACTCCAATCAATCTGCAAGGTTCCACCATTAAGTGCTTGATAAGCTCATTTTCCACACCCAGAGCAGTTTGTCAAAACATGACAGGTCGTCACATTCAAGCTGCCACTCACGCTGCGACAAGCGCACTCATGCAAGCGCTCGCACTCCGTTACTCACTCCACTGAAACACAGCGCCTCACCTTGTAGCGCAGCTCCAGACAGTTGAGGGAGTCGGGGGCGTGCGGGTGGAAGGTCTCTGGGAGGAAGCGCAGGGCGAAGGTGAAGTTACCCGCTAACGGTGTGTCTCCGTGTAAGCTGTACTGCAGGGCCTTACTGAGGATGGAGTTCAGGACGAAGGGGGTCAGCAGCTCCCCGGGGGTCTGCCCACTGCCCATCTGCAGGGACGAGACATTTGTCAAATAATTACACAAAATGTAAAGGTCACCTATTATGCAAAATCCTCTTCTTCGTGTCTCTTCTACATCAACCTGTGTCCCCTCTTCTCCATGTCTCTTCTACATCAACATGTGTCCCCTCTGTGGAAAGAGATTCTGAAAGTTTCAGGAAAAAAGATTCTCTCACTTTTTGTCTTGATCCATTTCTATAAAAACCTGTCTGAAAATGAGCTGATCAGATTTTGGCCACTTTATGATGTCATAATGTTCTCTTGCCTTGTGTAACCATTAGCCAATAACCAATCAAGGTAACCCCCCCCCCCCCCCCCACCCTTATCACCTGAATCTCCTCCTAGAGCACCATTGTGTTCTTTTTAACCAAATATCTCTCAGAGGCGAGTGGGGAGTGGCTCCTTATTTTCATCTAAAGTAACAGACACAGGGTGTTTCTCAATGTCGAGGACGCTTCCTTGGTAGCACATGTCTTCCGAGTCACTTCCTTCAGAAGCAAGGCAAGAATCCTTCCTAGCCTCGGAAAACGAAGAATGGTGGAACAGGCTAACAAGTGTGCGTCATACAGTATGCGAGGCCCCCGCCTTAAATGGAGCGCGATTTCCGCCAAAGATTTGGAAATCGGTCCGTGCGCAAAGCATTGTGGGGATTTTAAGACCGCGGAGGATACACATGTGCAGCCTCGAAATTTCTCGCTATGAAGGACGCCGGCCTCGGTAGAAATCCAAGGAGCCTGGACATTGAAACAGTCCTTCGGCGGGACTCGATGACGTAGCATCCTTGAAATAGTGGCTCCGGAGCATCCTTCCTTGACATTGAGAAACACCCAGAGAATCATCCCTTTTGAAACAGGGCTGAAACAGAGGGGTTTATGGGATACTACAATGTTTTGTGTTTCGAGGCAAACACTTCAGAGACATGTTTTGAATATATCCGAGACCTATTATACTATATAGATGAAAAACAGTATAATAGGAGACGTTTAAGGATTTTTTTAATCGTACCTCTTCCAAGTCTCCTCAAATATGCAACCAAGGCCTAAGAGTTGGCAGCGTTTTCCCCAGACAAACACTGCGTGTAGTCGATTACAGTGATTAGCTGGCTTTCCGGTTGAAGGTGTGCTAATCAGTGAGATCAGCTGGTGTAGTGTTTGGCTGGAAACAAAATCCTTCTGTCTGATGGGCCTCATGAGACGGATGTAAATGAATGTTTGTGCAGAACAACACCGAGGTGCCAAGGCTGTGATTGTTATATCGCGGCAGGAAGCTTGGGGGTCTGAGAATCTAAGCAGGGAGTCCATTTGATGAAGCAAAACAGCCACTGAGACGTCAGATATAAAATATTCTTATATTAAATTGTGAAAAATAATGTGACAAAGCTGTACGCCCAGACAATTATCACCTGTGTCAGCAAATACAGCTAAACAGCAAAAAAGCTTGAAAAACTGGGTGACTAATAACTGCAAATTTCACATCAGAGGATATGAACACCTACACAAGACATTCACTAGGGAATGAAACAAGAGTCAGGTACATTTAAAAAAAACGTCTACAGTAAATCTGTGTACTGGAGTGTTAGTGTATGCCTAGAGCAGGGGTGGCCAACCAGTCAGAGGTTAAGAGCCACATTTTTTCTATTTTACTGCAAAGAGCCACATCAAACACACAGTCACTGATACCGCTTGTTTCCGTTTTTTTGTTTTCTGGAGACAAGATTTCAACCACGTCACTGATGCATTTTTGTGGCATTGGGATATATTTTTTAAATCCTCTGGAGCAGAGAGAGGAGCTGTGGATTATTGTTATTGATTAATGCATCAGTGTTACTTAGGGTCAAAAACACTAAACTCACAACTTAAAATGAAAGCGTTTAGTTTATTTAATAAAAGAGCACATGTTCAATGTGAAAAGTGACAGTAGTTATAGATTATTTGCAATTTGGTGCTATATATATTTAAAAAAAAAATTGTATATATTTTTTAAACACCTTGAATTTCAGGGGGGACGCGGGGCTCCGTTGGCGGGGTGCAGTGCCCCTCCAAGACAATGGTAGGGGAAACACTGGATATTGTTTAATCAACGATAGGTTTCCCCCCCCTCAAAGGTGATTGGTTCATTGCATCACAGGTATTATTTTGATTGGCTCTTGGGCCACATCAAAATTAGACGCGCTGTCATCCTCTCATACTGACACCTGACACCACACATACACACGTAGGGAGAGCCGGGACGAAAGTAACACGGGACGAAAGTAACGGAGCGATTTTATCCGAGCCCAAACAACTTTGACCGGCCAAATTATGTTAATACTTAACAGACCTACTAAATATCAGGTTTAACTGTCAGGAGTAGTGTTGTCACGATACCATTTTGGTTTCGATACCAAGTCAAGAATTGCGATTCTGATTCTTTTTTGATACTTTTCTTAAAAAAAGGGAAACAGTCTTAAATGTAATTATTGTGGTTTATTTCACACCAGAACCATAACACAAACTTTTAAACAATGAGAACAATAAATAAAATAAATGACAAGATTTCCTATTAAATAAAATTAATACATTTCTCACAGACAGGCCTCGTGGTGTCCGTAGGCTTGCCCTCACTGTCAGAGATATCGCTCAAATACTTCCAAATTTCGCTTCTGGCGTCTTTTTTGTCAACAAGCCGAGGCGCAGCGGCAGTTGCACTCCCACTTGCAACCATGCTTCTCGTTTTCTCACATGCTCTGGCAGCTAGCGCGTGCACGAGAGAGGGGAGGCACTTGAGCGTGCTTGAGAGGGGCGGGACTGCAGGCACGGCTGCAGTGCAGGGAGTGGAAGCAGAGCGCTGAACACACACGGCTCTTATTAAAACGGCGCTTTCTCACCGGAGTACTTTCCCCGTCATTCTTAAAGTACCGATACTAATTAAACGGAGGAATCGTAACGTTTTTAACGGCAGGGTATCGCGGTACCTTTCAAGTATCGGTACACCGTGCAACACTAGTCAGGAGTCAGTGTCTCTCCCCCAAACTCACACATATACAATTCGATATGAACTGAAGAGCCGCATGAAACTAGGCAAAGAGCCGCATGCGGCTCGAGAGCCGCGGGTTGGCCACCCCTGGCCTAGGGTAATACTCAGGATGTACTTACTGTTCATGCACAAAATCATTTAGTGTACAAGGTGACCTTCACCTGCTCTCAAGCTTCGCAGCAGTTAACACTGAATACATGCAGTAGAGAAAAAGTGTTTGTTTAAAATGTATTGCATTAAACTGAAGACATTAGGCCTTGACCAAGTTGTCCTTGCTCGTCCTCTGCTAGAATGCAATAAATACATCTCCCTTATTTACTTGAGATATAGGAGTTATATAAGAGCTTCACCTTTTCAAAGAGCAGATCGCTGAGGGACTGTGCGAACTCGCCATCCTCCATCAGCAGGAAATGGCGCAGCGCCTCAAAGTGTCTCTCCACCCCTAACTCCACAAAGAAGTAGTCCACCACTGCCTTGTTCACTAGAGAGACACTGGGGATGGAAGGTGGAGGGGACAATTAGCAAAATAAGAACAGTTTACATTCAAGAATGAGGGTAAAATGTCAACAAAACGTTCACATGTAAGAGGTTTATCTCTCATTCAGAACAATGGAAAGGCTCTCCTCTCACTGATTACTGCACATCACCATGGACACCTTTGATCTCTGGGCTCAAGCACAGGTGTTTCATAACGTCGTTAGGAACATGATGATGTCCTAACTCCAACTGACATGCTCAGAACGCCACCAAACATCACATGATGGTTAACTCTGTGGCCCTGAACAGCTCTACATCAAATCTGATGTTACGTAATGTGGTCTTACTATGGCAACGCATCCCTCGCCATAAAACTGCTGACTTGCATATTTAATTAAGGTTTTGAGGAAAATAGACATCAGCTCTGGAGAAAGCTCAGGGAATATACTGGTGTTTCACTTTTTGGATCATTCCTGATTACCATTGCTTTAAATGATTCCTAACAAGTTGCCATTTTGTTTAACAGTGGGATAAGGTGAGGCTCTTTTTCCAGAAAAGTGTGCACTCAACTACAGTTTAAGTGGATTGAAGTAGCAGAAAAATGACAACAGATCAGTGAAAGCCTCACCACTGCCTTTCTCTTAAACAAAGTAGTCCACTTCAAGTTGAAATAATCACGTTTTTCTCAGACACTCAAAACTAACATTTATAAACTACAATAAAATCCAGACCACACTTTGCTCCTGCAGCTTTCTCTCAGTCAGACACTTACTGTGTGGTGAGCGGCGTGGTGACGGCCTGTTTTATCAGAACTGGCAGTGAAACCAACTCGCTGAGCTGGACGGCGGTGGTGTCAGTGGCTTTGCAGAGCGTGGGGTCCATAGGGAAACCCCAGGGGCCGCGAGTCACCTGCTTCAACAGCTGACACTCAGGGGACGAAGCTGTAGGAGAGGGAGATCAAAGGCATGTTCGATGAATTCATTTCAATCTCACAACTGAAGAAAACTGTGGTATTGTAAAAAGAGCAAAGGAGAAATTATTTGTATAATCAAAGGAAAAATATTATCTTAATACTGTAATATGATGATAATAAATACTTTAACAATTCATTAAATGATTAAGCTTAGGGCAGATACAATTAGTCAATTTAATCAATGAAATTACATTTATTTGCAACTATTTAAAATAAAAGATTAAGAGTAATTCTGACCAAAACTGTCCGTTCCATTGTTCAAATGTTAAAATTCACGTGTTCTTTTATGATGTTAAAGGTCCCATGTCATGGCCATTTCTACTGATCATAATTCCATTGTTGAGGTCTACTAAAATAGATTTATATTGTTCAATGTTCCAAACTCACATTGGTTTCTCATACAGCATCTCTGTATAGTATGTGTATTCACTCTCTGTCCGAAACGGCTTGTTGGAGCTCCTGCCCCCCCCCCTCTATGAGCCCAGTGGCCGTCTGCGAGACAGCGAGACACAGCCCCAAACACACACACACCCGCAGCCTGGCTGGGAGTTTGTGTGTGTGCCCAGGCTGAGTTCCGCGGTGTGTGTGTGTGAGGAAGTCCGCGGATTGGTCCAAACGTAACGGCTCCGCGGACGTAACGTCACTATACCCGAAATACGTCACTATAACCAAAAAGTAAACAATGGAAAAAGAGAAATCTCCAACGAGGCGTTCTGGGGCAGCATAGACAGGTCGTTTCTGTGTTAGAGTTTTATTCGCTACAGGGTGTACTTTGAGGGTTTGTGACTTTGCAGACCGTTTACATGCATAAAAAGCTACATAACACACAAGGGGACGGGTGATAACCAGAAAAGCATGACATGGGACCTTTAAAGTGGATATCTTCAGGTTTTGACTGATACTTGCACAAAACCAGACATTTGAACATGTGGAGGCTTTTGATATTTATTTTATCCTTAATGAAAATAATGGTTAGTCCTACTCCCAAAATCTTTAAATGTGTTCCTCTATTATAAATGCCAGGTTTTTAGTTTTTTTGAATATGCATAGTATTTACTGATCAGTGTTTTCATTAAATAACAATATATTGCAAGATGTTCGTGTCATTTTGGCTAACTTCTATATTTATAGTAACACCCCCTGAGTAATTACAGCTGCTGACTTTGATCAGTAGTGTGGAAGATGTGTTCGGCTGACTGATTTCACGGAGACCCTGGGAGCTGGCATGAATAATAGCAGCATGACACACAAGGCGAAAAAGACAGGATATCACTTCAGCGAACCATGATGCATCCCAACCAAACATAAACCAGACTTAATACCCTTGTGAAATATCACTGCCTTTTATGCAACCACTGTGCATGCTGATGGGAGTAAATATTTAACAGCCTCTGGAAAAACATCACTCCTGAACATGTCAAAAGATTTGTGTTGATTTACATGAAATAAACTCAACGCTGTAAGGTGTATCATTTTTATATCTCAGCAATTTAACATAATGTTTTGCTCCATTTCACAAGATGTTTCATTTATCATTAAGTTATTCAGAAACATCATGTAGCTAACTGGCCGCACATACTGTCCAACCATGTAGACATGCTCATATTCTTACATTTAGAATACAGAATATCATCGGAAGATCAGAGGGGTACCATTTTTTACCAGAATGTTAATGTAGGCTGCAACCGTATTGTTAGGAAATGAATGGCTAAGGCTTTATTTTAGTGTTTAGTCTCATCTCATTTAAAAAAGGTAGCAGATTTAGAGTATGTAATCCCTCGCACAGTTTTAGTCATTCCGGGTCTATGCAGGAATCCTGAAGTCAAATGCAATTGTAATGTGTACATTTTAAGACCTCGTCACCACTTTGAGTTTTAACCGGTTACCTTGGCGACACACTTTACCTCACATTGACTATATACAGTATTGATTGTCCTTCCTCCTTATCTTCCAACATTGGGACGCAGACTTGCATTTCCCCGTAACGATGTTGTTTAACAACCGGCGTAAACGGACCTTCGCGCGCTATCAAGCAGAGAGCGTGTGATGTCCTGTTCAGATGACGTCAAACCCAACGGGATGCCATAAATAAACTACACAGAATCACACTACACACCTACGCAATGATTACATTCAGGCAGACTGTAGAATACAACCTCTTTGGACCATTTATATACTTATTGAAAACAAGCTACGAAATGTAATACCTTGGAAAATGCCGTTTAATACTTTTTAATAGCCTTCATTTTCGCTAAATTGATTTATCAACTTTTAATACTTTTTAAGACCCTGCGAACACCCTGTCATTATTTTAAAGCAGAAGAGGTACAATTATTTGTATTATATTAACAACCAAATCATTTTAATTGATTTGATTTATGCTTGGAAAACAGTTCCTATTTTATCTAATCAATAACTTTAGGCCATTGCTACTTAGATTATTAATACCAAATATTCACCTTTAGATAAGTTTAGTTTAATTTGTAATACTAATTGTCCTTAAAACTGTAACTCACTAATTTCTTATATAATTGTATTTTTATCAAAACGTTTTCTGTTAATATACATCAATTCATATCCTCTCCTACAAAGTCAAGATGCGGAGTTCCTCAAAATCTCGTTTTTGATCCACTTTGTTTTCCTTTTTAGATAATAATTATTTGTCACTACATTGTATCTGCCCAAATTTCCCCTAGCATGTACACAAATGCTAATGTATGAACATCATAGTGCTCAGATAAAATGTAACCAGAGAAATGTTTTTAACTAACCCATCAGGTTGTAGCAGTCTTCGTATTGTTCCACCTCGTACTGAGCACACAAAGCCAAGAGGTATTCCTGCTCAGACTTTTCTCCAGGAGACAAACTAAAGCCGGCTGCCCAGGACTCTGTGAACCCTGAGGAGAGATGTACAACAATGACTTTAACATAGAAACACAATCTGTTGGTAGACACAACAAACACTAATGCATCAGAAACAAAAGGGAAACAAATGCAATCGCTGTATTTCATAGAATGTCTAGAAAAATTGAGTTTTAAATGAAAAGGCAGAGTCAGTTGATGCAAATTCAATTGTAGAGAACAAAACCATAATAGTTATAAGTGTTCAGCGTAAATAGAACACTAGGCTTTGTATGTCGATTGCAGAAATGGAAAGAAGGGTGTTTTATTGAAGCCCTCAGGCATTCATTTCAATAATAAAATGTTTTCATTATCTACTTGTTGTGAACATCCATTTGAATGCATGTTTTTCTGTTGTCTTGAGTTGATGCAATAAAATAAAACAGAATGAAAGAGTGAGTTTATTGATCTGGAATATATTTGGATCAACGATCGTAACATCTTACTATACTATCCAAAGATTTCTAAGTGGCACTTAAGCGTGGCCTCACAGCTGCAGAACTATATCACTTAAATATTATTCATTACCTTTACCGTCTTCATTGTCTTCTGTCTTCTGCTGATTCAGGATGCCATCACCCTTCACCACACACCCAACCGCAAGTGAAGAGTCTGATGAGTGGCCATAAGTGCTGCCTGGTAGTACAGAGGGTTGCAGCTCTTTTCCTAAGACCGCGCAACCCCCCCCCAGCGTTGAATCCGAGGAGTGGCCGTAGGCGCTGCCGGGTACCAGTGATGGAAGTGGTTCAGTTTTCGACACAACACATCCACTGGCTATATGTGAATCTGAAGCATGACCATGGGCACTGCCGGGTATAGGGAAACGCTTGGCTTCGTCTCCTGAAACTACACATCCAGCCCCCAACCCTGAGTCCGAGGAGTGACCAAAAGTGCTTCCAGGTAGTGAAGGAGAGGTGGCTTCATCTCCAGATACCACACAGCCTGGTCGAAGTATACCGTCTGATGCATGCCCATGTTTACTCGGACGAGGTGTTGCTTCGGTCACGTTCGACACAAACTCACCCACTTTTATATTAGCATCCGAGGAGTGACCGTGGATGCTGTGAACAGGAAGTGGTGCGACAAAATCTGAGATGTTTTCTCCGACTTTAATGTGGGCATCTGAACTGTGACCATGAATGTTGGGGGAGGGCAGAGGGGCGTCTACATCTGAGACATTTTCGCCGACTATAAAGTGGTCATCTGACGCATGACCGTGGACATTTGGAGAAGGAAAAGCAGCGACAAAGTCTGAAACATTTTCCCCGACTTTAATGTGTGCATCAGAAGAGTGACCGTGGACACTGTGGGAAGGTAGAGGGGCTTCAACTTCTGAAGCATGTTCTCCAATCTTCATGTGTGAATCTGATGCATGCCCGTGGACATTATGGGATGGAAGAGGAGCAGCTACCTCTGATACAAGCTGTCCGATCTGTATGTGGGAATCAGAGGAGTGGCCGTGGGTGTTAAGTGAAGGCTGCTGGGCAACCGCATCGAAAACTGGCTCTCCAGAGACCTGAGTGTTTGGCATTGAAATATTATCAGCTTTATTTTGAGCGCTTCCATCGGGTAGAACAATCCTACCACAATCAGAAAGACTTGTCTCTGCTTTGCCACTTAGCTCTGGTTTGTAGGTTGGCAAAGCATCAAACACATAATCGTCGACAGATTTAGCGTTTTCTTTATATCCCTCTACTTTACTTTCTAAACTCCTTGTTTCAGTCTTCTGTTCTGACATAGACGCAACTTCCTCCTGCTTGTTGTCAGTCATAGAGCCACTCCCATCCACAAGCTGCACTGAGGCTTGAGAGGGATGTCCATACATGCTTGCTGTATATGCAGATGGTTGGGGCTCTTCTGGGGTGTATTGGCCCAGAGGAAAGCTGGATTTGGAGGCTTGGCCAAAGGGGCTGGCTCTGGGGATGCCATCCTGGACTTGAGAAATGTTCTCTCCTATTGGGATGTGAGAAAAAGAGGGATGGTTTTGGATCATGTCAGGCTGGCCTGCAGGTCCCCAGCGAGGCCGGGGCTGGACTGAGGCTTGGCCAGTGATACCCTCCAGTGGACTAAAGGGGGCACTGAAGTCATAGTCTACTAGCTGTGCTGTAGGACACACTTCAGGTAGCTCAGAGCCAATCTCCTGTAAGGCAGAGTCCACCTGCTCGCTGGAGGCATTCGATGACTTGGGGAGGAAGTCATTGATGTCGATATTTTCAGAGATAAGGGCTGGGTCTGCTGTACGGGGGGTGGCTGAGGATGGGTGAGGTGGTGGTGAGGCAGCATGAGATTCTTGAGTCTCTGCTGGCTGCTGCTCAGGCGGGTCCTGAGTGGGAGATTCCTGTTAGGAGAAGATGCCAATGAGCATTAACTTCCAAAAAGCAGAATTAAATAAAGAAAAAAGGATTTAATTTGAAGAAAAAACGGTGTGTTTTTATACCAGTGCTGGTTGTGGTGCAGTCTGTTGCACTGAGGGAACAGCTTGAAACACTTCCATGGGAGGTCTCTCCTGGCCTAAAGGATATTTCTCGAGAATTGCCTGGAAATAATTCACAAGAGCTTTTTTAAATTTCTTCCTTTAGCTTAAAAAGTCTCTTTGAACAATCTTCACTTTTGTCTTTTGTTGTGTTTTCTATTATAATTCACTACCCACCTGAATCTGCTGCCCGTCACGCATGACAAACTGAGATCGGGCTTCATCGAGTCTCATTCGCTGCACCCGCCACATGGCCCGCATCTCTCTGCGAGCTGCCTCCTCTGACAGACGGCTGTACTGAGCTATCAGCTCTTTCCTACAATGCACAAGTGGTAACACACAACTAACAATTAAAAACATTAGCTGAGGGTTTCATGGGGGGGGGGGCAGTAACTTGCTGTAAAATGAATGTATAGGAAAAAGTCCAGGTCATATAGAGATGCATATTATCAAGATTTTCATTATGTAATCTGTTCTCTTGATTTACGAATGAATCGATAGGTCTAAAATCTTTCCGAAAATAGGAAATAATGCCCTAGTTTAAGGGCACATTTAAAGGGGCCCTATTCTGCTCCTTTTCAGGTTCATATTTGAAGTGTGTGGGAGACCTTTGGTGTGAACTTTGGGATCTAAGCCTTTACAAACTATTTACATGCACGCAAACCTATATAACCTATATAATATATAACACACAACAGGCAAGGGAAAACCCCAAAAGGCATACTAGGGCCTCTTTAAAATGTCTTGTTTTGTTGTGCAATAATGATTTGAAACATGGCAGTCGTGGATCCGAAATGCAACCTCAAATTTTACATGATGTTATTTTTCTCCACGGGTTCATCAGTCACCACATCGCTTGTCTGCAGTTTCTTATTAGTACTGAACATAGATATGAAGAGGCAACATATTCATATTCGCTACTCATCCTAAACACAGATTGGCTAACAAGTCTGATATTCCATCACACTATAAATAATATGTCTTATTTGAATACCGAATCATTTCTATTTAAATTTGAGTGCAAATCATCCAGCAATCAGTGTTTCTTTCTACCCTGCAATGATAAGCTCTCGTGTGCATGCGCTCATGGGGGACACTGATAAGCGTATTGGTCTGCAATAAGCCTCAGTGTGAATATGTCATTTCAGGCTCTGTGATGGCTTTGAATTCAATTATGAGCAATTTGCTAAACCAATTGTAGGCCACTTGAATGATCTATAAATACTTAATCAGTAAATGCCTGTGAAATATGAAATATACATTTTTCTTAAGTGGATATGGTATATTTTCACAGCACATCCCATATAATAAGGGCCTAAAACGATGTAATAAATACTCCTGCAAGGCAGTAGGGTGAAGGAAGCCACTGTGAATGGATTAGTTAAGGAGCTATAGGGGACAGGCACAGGTACACTCTGATTTCCAACACCTCTGAGCTAACTTTTCACTATTTTAAGGAAATCAACTTGTGCTGTGGTCGTATAACGGGCTCTGACCACATTTTCTCATGCTGTGGCATCATGTAGTTATCCAAACTGCATGGGAAATTCATCACATCACCAGCTGCTGAAATACCACACGCAGATGGAATTAATGTCCCATCATGTTTGCACATTCTCGGTTAATATAGTCTAGATCAAATAAGAACTTTACAGAGATTAAAAAATCATCAATAAAACATGGCAGTCTCTAGTAGGGGCTGTAAAGCAGTCAGACCTGGCTCTCTGCTCCAGTTGCTCCTCCAGGGCCTGTAGTCTCTGCTCTCTGTCCCTCAGCTCTCTGGCAAAGCTGAAGTCGTCCCCCTGCTGCCTCTTCACAGCAACATTTCGCCACTGGTGCCAAACACACACAAACACACACATGTACGATTGCTTTCAGCTTCTAAAATGGGCATCGGAAGCTGTGGGAGGAATGTCTGGATCCAATTTCTGTTTACATTAATGTGTCTCATACATACATTTCTGATCTGAAGTTATGATTTTAAAGCGGCTGTAATTGAGATGTATCTAATGCAATGTGAAAGGGGTCGGCTTTAGTGATGAACCTACAGAGGAATATATCTGTTTTACGGTGAGTTCAGGATTATTATTTAGCTTTACCTTACAGTTTACGTTTACTTTTATAGAGCCAAAGTTGGCCTGGGTGACAAGCTCCCCAAGGGGTTTGCAATATCCTATCTGGGGGTCGCAAAAATATGGTTATGGACTGGAGGTAAAAAAAGAAACAACATTAAAAGTAAAATATTTTTTTTTTAGAATGGGTAATAGCTTTTACAATTAATATTAATTAAAATATAAAAATGTTGCTGTGGGAGGGCACAGTATTAAATATATTCAAATGTTTAGACACCAAACAGTGTTAAACCACTTGCCAGTAAAGTGCATCTACCTCTGTACTGTATATACAGACTGTTTCCTTCCCAATCATCATTCTTGAGGTTGAGAAGCACTGCTCTAACCCACCATCTTTTCTCACTTCTTACACATTTGTCAATACAAACATGCACCTTTTCCCATGTGTTACTCTTTTTGTCACACATAACATATAACACACACCACACACACACACACACACACACACACACACACACACACACACACACACACACACACACACACACACACACACTCTCACACACACACACACACACACACACACACACACACACACACACACACACACACCACACACACACACACACACACACACACACACACACACACACACACACACACACACACACACACACACACACACACACACACACACACACACACACACACACACACACACACACACACACCTCTTGCTCCTGCTCCAGGTGCTGCTTCAGCTCATCAAAACGCTCTCTCTTCTTGGCTTCCTCAGCCAGACGTTGTGACACCTGGCGCCCTACAGGAGCCGAGAGAGATAACAGTGTGCTGCTTACCCCCCCGCATCGAAAAGCACGTAACAATTCTGTATTTCTCTGTCACACACACCATCTGCCTCAAACACTAACAAATACACTGAGACACCCTTCTAGCACCAGGCCAGACTTTTCACACCCCTCCCAAACTCTGCCACACATCTTTGATGCAATCAATCATGTGGAGAAACTGTGCGAGCGATGATTACAATCCACAGCCTATAGAGCAGGAAGCTATTCAAAGCATCCCTCACTGCTTTGGCCTGTGTGCATCTCTGCTGCTCCCCTGAAGGAGGAATGATTGGAGCTGAAGGAGACTCTCATAGTCAAGAGCAAGAAATTGAGTGTGCTTTTTACAGCGGTGTGCATATACATCACACAAAACCATACTTTCAGTGTGAGTGTGTGTGTGTGTGTGTGTGTGTGTGTGTGTGTGTGTGTGTGTGTGTGTGTGTGTGTGTGTGTGTGTGTGTGTGTGTGTGTGTGTGTGTGTGTGTGTGTGTGTGTGTGTGTGTAACACTAACCGCGGATGCTCTCCAGGGTTTTGACTGCCGACTCTCTGACCTGATTGATCAGCTCCTGGCGCGCCCGCTCCACTCGCTGGGCCTTACGAAAGACAGACAAGAAATCATCATTACCAGAGATCTATCCGGCTGCCCTGTAGCTCACCTCTCCTCCTCGGGCCTCTGCCAGTCAGCGCTGCCACCACACACACACACGATATAGGTCACGCACACTAGGCTGTTACACTAAATCAAGCAGCGTGCGTGCCCCAGACTTCAGCTGCATCATTATAATGACTGCGATTCTCAGTACTTGAGGGGCAGTGTCACAATCATTGATCATTTTATCTAAAAAAAGAAAAAGGGAAAGGGAAAGAAACCCCTCTGTCTTTCTTAGGAGGAAATTCCTGTGAAATGATTTTTCTCACTTCAGGTTTCATGAAGTTTAGGATTCCCTTGATATTTAGAAATCTATTAAAGTCAGCTAGCAGAAGCAAAACATTGTCTTATTAAGGTAATTCATGGTAATATATTCTCATACTGTATCTGCCAAACCTCTTGTCAGATATAACTGAGTAACAGACTTTAGAAATGGTGTAAAAATTAATCACAGTTAAATGCATGAGATAATAAGCCTGAGTGTCAGTACCTGCTCCTCCCTGCTGATGGCGCTGTGCTTAGCAATCCTCTCCATGCGCCCTCGGTACACAGCACAGTCCCTCTCGATCACCTCCACCTCCTGGAGGGAGAAGGTGACAGCGATGCGAGGCACCGGAAGCTCCGACCAGCAGATGTAGTGCTGTGGACACACAACAGGAAGCATGTACTCAAAAAGACGCTCATTGTTTTAAGTGTCCTATTTTGGTGACTTGAAATCATGCGTTTTGATATATTTGACCTTTTTGGACTTTGCCTACTATGAGCCCAATTGTTCTTTGATTAGTTGATTGGTCAATTAGACATCAGGAAGGGGGTGAAAAGTGTTTACGCTATTATACAAGACAAAGAAACAGTTGGCATTTCTGCTTGAACAATTACAATAATTAAATTACAAAAATGGTAGATTCATTTTCTTTTGATCAACCAATTGATTATAAGACTAACTGTTAAGGCCCTGACACACCAAACTGACACCAAAGAACACGTCCCGACGGACCCGATTGTTGTGTCGCCTCACGTCTCCTGCGTCTAGGCCAAAAAGTCGCACTGGAACACACCGCAAAGACTTCAGCCGACGGCCAAGTAGCACGTACATGCGTGAGTGGCAATAACTCTCCTTACCAGCAGGCGGCGGTAGTGTGTATTCGTCATTCAAAAGAGGCAACCGGAAGACAGACTGTGTGATATATACAAACAACAAATAGCGTGCGTTCCATTTTCACTTTCGTCCATCACAGACTGTTTCACATAACGACTTATAATCGAAAACATGTTTAGTGCGGTACTGTAAAATGAAAATAATAGCCGTCTGTGTGTGCCTTTTTCACTTCCGTTTTGCTTCTCATGCACTGATTCGCTAAGCTGAACAGCCAATCAGAGTGAATTATTTTGCCGAGAGCCTTTTGCCGACAGACAGGAGCGGAAGATGTTGGCACGGCCGAAAAGACACGACGGTGCGGGACACACTAATCTGAGTAGGGTGACAGGACGCTCATTGACGGCCCGACATCTATCGACGGCCAGTGTGTCCGGGCCTTTACACCTCTAGCACCTTTTGTAACAAAAAGACTTAAAGTATCAAACTGTAGCAATGTTCACTACAAGGCATGTTGCATTACAAAGTCTGTTGGAAAATTAATTCTAATAATAACTACAGATCAACCCACATTCTATTTGGCCATTGGTTGTTTCATTCAAAACAGTTTCTTCCGGCATAAATCCAAATTTGATTCTCAAATGTAGCACAGAAAAAATGTCTGGGAGAAATCTTGCCTTTTTTTAACCAGCAATGTTATTTTTATTTTCTGAATGTGCGTACCCTAGAAACTGTCTTTGTTCAAGGCATCTGGCTGAACATCCTTTTTTCAATTCATAGTTTCACACGTATTCACAGCCAACCTGCACTTTGTCCAGGATATAATAACCGACCCCCAGCCCTCATGTCATTAGCATACGGAGAAACACTGTAGTTACAGAATACCAATTAGTCAGGAGCATGGGCCCTGCGGTAAGGTCAGGTAGGTCGTGTCATAAAAAGCATTATATCAGCAGGCAAGTCATAAGAGAAGTAAGGAAATGAAATACAATTAGATTACATAGAAACTTCTTCACTTCACTTAAGATCCATTTGTCTGGCTTGCTAAGCTTCCTGTCATTAGGACAACCGGGGGGTCCAGTCATAAACAAAGGCGACTCAGGGGTTTTCTTTGCAGGCGCTTTGCACTCTCATAATTATACATTGACTATATTTAGAGCACAAAACCAATGATTTTCCTTTACAGGCAATTATGAGCTATGTATGATTTTGCAAGAGTATCATTTAGATTTTAAACAATTAGCTGATTAAACCATTGACTGAAAAAGTATTACATTTTAGTCGTTTTTAAAGCAAAAATGATTCTGCTCCTAAATGTGCTGCTTTTCTTTTGCTTAACATTATAGTAAACTAAAGGTTGGACAAAACAAAAAGCACTTTGGAGAAGTCCTCTTGTGTCTAGAAATGTGTGATGGACATTTTTCAACATTATATGATGTTTTAGAGACCAATAAATTAATCAAGAACAAATATGTGCATATTAATTTCCTAGTTGCAGGGCAGGCCATATATCACCTGATCCATCTAGGGCTGCATCTAATGATTCCTTTCAGAAGCAGTTGCTAATGTTCTGACTACTTGATCAATTGATAGGATTTCATCCAAGAAACAACACAGTGGCACTTTCCCATAACAGGAGAGTATAAGGCAATGTTCTTGTTTTGCAAAGGAGTAAACCTGGCCAATGTAAGCAGTGACGGAGAGTAGAGTTCAAGTGTCTGCAATAAATTATCACAACATCTGTGCCTCAGTACCACAACACTATTTATCCCAATGCCGAGGCACGTGTAGTGATGACGCTTTGAAAGAGCCTGTGTCCCCATATGTTGCTGTATTGATTATTTGTCCTTTCTGCTTTGAGCAGTATGGATTTCCAAATGGGTAGAAACATGTTGTGGCAGGTAGATAATTGTGGAGTGTGGATTTTGTGGATTGCAGAGTCGATCTGTGCACCTTTTTGCCAATACAGTACACTGAATGGCTTTTTACAGAAAGAAAAACAGATCAAATATGGTGGGGTAACAGTAGAATATTCTCTTTGTATCGAATAAATGAAGACTAAATAAGGTTACATGCATCAATATTTTAACACAACATTTGGATGCATGAAATCCCCGTATGCAGTATATATGTATGAATGTGTCTGATTTGCAGAACCAACCTGTGGGCAGCAGATCTTGAGGAGGTTGATTGTCTTTCCGCAGACGTACACATCATTGCCGATGTGTCTCAGGAAGACGGGCACACAATCCTCCACATCCTTGGAGATCAGAGTGTAGCCTTGGACCCAGAAGTGTTTGTCTGCACAAATTCAAAGACACCTTTTACATGCCGCTCCAATATTTAGTGGAAAAGTAGTTTGGCTGCTCCTTTATGCCTCTGACAACACTCCACAAAATAAATAGTGGTGGAGTTATACTCAGCCTGCACTGCACCCAAAACGTATTAGTATGACTTACGGGCCATGGCAAAACTCTAGTTGCTTGGATTAACACTTGGAAATTGTTAGCGCTTAGCCCAGTGATCCTAAGCAAAAGGCATAAGAGAACATGAATGCTCCGAGCTTCCCGAGCTCTTTACAAAAATCCCGCGGCTTGCCAAGAAAGCTTAGCTGCTGATTGCTTCCCTGGCCGACGTACTTCGAGAAGAACAATGACATTTGTGTGTCCTCCAAAGAGCAGGGGCGAGAAGTGCAGAGGTTCACTGCGAGAGTTGATGAGGTGTAGCCGATGAGCAAATGAACCTCAGAGCCAGACAAAGCCGACGTGATGGTCTGACCTTGAATGGGGTGTAGCATGACATCCAATATTTGGACAGGCTATGATGATTCATATAAAGCCATATTTATGGAGCACTGTGGAAATGAACGGATACAGTGGGAACTCGTTTGGGGAACAGACTTGGCTGCAACCACCAATTACTGTCAAAGGATTCTTCTGCACATTATTTTTCTTAATCAATCACTTTGTGTATAAAACATTATATTCTAGTTGTTCCCAAACCAAAAGAGAAAAAGCAACAAATGTTTGAAAAGGGGAACCAGACCAGTTTGGGTAGTTTTAGTGAAAAATTACAACTTTTAAAAATGTACTATCAAAAAAGTTGCAAATGAATTTTCTGTTGATTGATTGTTTCAGTTCTATAATATGTTTAGAACTTGTTTTCAATTACAAAAACTTAACAAGGAATGGAATCTGTAACAATATAACTTTAACATAACGCACTGTTTTTAATGTCTCTAGAGCTGCAATGATTAGTCAAATAGTTGCTATGCGAATGTTTTGATATCCAACAAAAAAGTTTGAAATGGAGTTAGGGGAATCAGGACAATTTGATGCTTTTCTTGGTGTTACATAACACTACATGTAATATTGGGATTTTTGATTTCTTCTTATGTTTTTTAGACCAAATGGTTAATCTGTTAATCAAAAAAATGAACAGCAGTTTAACAGATCATACAAATAATAGTTAGTTGCCACCATGATGGCAAACAAATACAAATCTCTTCGAATGTCACAGTAAATATGAATCTTTAGTCAGCCAGTCACTTCCTGCCGAGTACAGATGGGTTTGTATGTATCCGCTCTGCAAGGATCATCTCCTGTCTCAAATACTCTTCTGCTCTCCTTAAAGTGTCAATAATTAGAGTAGCAGAATGGAGTCAGTTAGATTTGTCAATGGCAATTGCAAGAGAAGAAATGTAAGAAAAAACGAATTGAATTCAGGAAATATTTCAGCCAGCATGGTGTACCGACTGAAGAGAATAAAGGAACATTATTTGTCTCTCGCTGAGCAGAGATGGCTCTTCTCTCCAAAGCTGTGGTAGCTGATTTTGTTTCCCACTGATTACCATCCAATAACTTCATGACATCCTTTATAGACACGAGGACAAATCCAACTGGGCAATAAAGGCTGTAATGAAATCTATGTTTTTCTGCTAGACAATCTGTCAGGCACTGAAGGCTTTTTCATTTTCAGAACTGGAGATGGGATGCGTGGCGGCTCACCTCTGCAGCCCAGATATTCCTCATTGACTTGTATCATGAATTCTCCATAAACATCACGGAACACGCCGCTATACACCCAGTCAGACACAAACCTGAGGGAACAGTAAACACAGTCACACTCAGTCCTCACAACAGCAGATAATGAAGTGCAGACATGTCCTTGGTTTGAATTGTTTTGTTTTAAAGAGGACATATTATGCTAATTTCAGATTTATATTTGTATTTTTGGCCTCTACTGTGACATGTTTACATGCTTTAAATGTTCAAAAAGCTCTTAATTTTTCTCATACTGCTTGCCAGCACCTCTTTTCACCCTCTGTCTGAAACCAGAGCCCAGTCTGCTCTGATTGGTTGGCTGGCCGGCTCTGCTGTGATTTGTCAACTGCCTACAGCTGTCCCACCCCTTAGCCTATCCCGTTGGAGTGCTAGTCAATAGAAGTGCAAGTGTTACATAGTGATGTCACTATGTTATGAAAGAAACATAGAACGTCCAATCAAACAGTTTCAGGCAGGGGGGAGTGTGTGGGAGAAACACCATCTGGCGTTAACTTTGCACACCATTTACATGCACAAAAACCTATATAGCACCCTCACCCCAAAAAGCATAATAGGGTCCCTTTATATAAACTTGTTTGAATGTGCAGCGCCGCGACTGACCGTGTGTACGGCTCACAGCTGCTCTTCAGCAGCGACAGCAGCACCGGGTAGTTCTCGTTGCTGCAGTTATTTTGTGCCTCGTTGTACAGGTAGGACATCAGTTTAACCCCCTGAGGAGAAACACATGGCACTGAGCTGACATTCCATCTGATAGGCTGAACACCGCCGTGATGGATGACATATTGCAGTTAGCAGATAAAAGAGCGCTCACCACGGGGAAGGTAGCCTGGCCTGCACCTAAAGGTCCGTCCACACAGCACAGCTCTGACAAATACCTGAGATTAAAAGAAAGCAAAGGTTTTTGAATTAATGATATTTTGCATCAAGGTCCTCTAGGACATGAGGTTGAGGTTCAAAAGTGTGTAATTAACCCCGAAAGGCAATTAAAAAAAAGGTTTAACCTCACCTTAGTTGGCGGCCCACCTTGCGGAACAGGAAGCTAATAGTCAACAGGCTAAGGGTGGGGGGAGTGCTGAGAACACAAGCCCTGTAGTAATGCAGATACTTCCGCAGACCACCTGTAAAAGCCTTGGAGAGAAACACAATGTTCTTTCATTGATTTCATAATTGAAGGTGTAACAGTGGAATGTATCACTTTATCTTAAAGTGGACCTATCATGCTATATTTGTATAATATATTGTAGGGCCATACCTATATAAAACATGTCTGTGAATTTTTTTTCTTCAAAATACCAAACAGATCATGCATTTTAGCCATGCCTCATTTCGCTCTATTTGCTCTTTTCCAGCCCTGTTTTTGCAAGGGCTGATTCTGTGACTTTAATGCAAATGAGCTGCAGCTGACCACGCCCCCCTGCAGGAGAGGGAGATCAGCTGCTGGGCTCTCAGAAGAGGGGGAGGAAAAGAGAGGCTCCGTCCTCCGTGTTTTATTCTTATATGATTATATAGAGTCATTATTCATTTGTTTTAAAGCTCAATAAATTACAAAGAAGACCTTTGACCAGCACTTTTCTAATTTTGTCCGGAAGATTTCAACTTTAATGGACATGTTGATGGGGGGAAAAAAATCTAACTGAAACTCTGCCGCACGGTCCCCTCGTTCCTTGGAAGAGGCGGAGAGGTGGGTGTTTGTCATCTGCTGGTGGCAAACTGGAGAGAATTACAGCAGGAGCAAACGCTTGCCTCGGGGAGGGAGAAAAAAAGACACAGCGTCCACAGCGGAGAATAAACAGAAGGGCAACTATGGCAACCATGCACGGGAATGCTGCTTTTGTGGCAGACTACAGCGCCACTTACAGGCCTGGCATATGTACTACAGCGTCTCCAGCGCTTTCGAGCGGTCTCTCATTCCCCTGGTAGGTGGAGAGTTGCCCATATAGGCGGAGCACCCCTTTTCTGACATCAGAAAAATTCAAATCTGTATCAGATCCGTTGCAGCCCCGTTTTTAGAGATTTGGGTATGGAGTAAAAGAGAGAGGGTTTTGTTTTCTGACACTTGGTGAGTTCTCTGACACACCGGGGACACATATTCATGTATAAAAGACGTACACAAGTGCATTTTGCATGATAGGTCCCCTTTAAGTATAGAGTGATAAATGGACTTTTATCAAAGTTGTGTTTTTAGATTGTTTGTGTGGATGAATTGTTGACATATTTGTCTCATTTATTACTCAAATCATCCTTTAATGAAACATTATAAATAACTAAATTGAAGTTCCCAACAGTGCTTACAACAATAGTCTCATGCAGAGTAAGGGTAGAAAAAGGAAGGGTAGAACGAGCAGGCCAAACAGTATTTATAACGCTTACACAAACATACCTGAAAGACAAGGCCTTTTTTGTCAGCACACTGCAGAGAAAAGCGACTTAGCCTCAGGTAGTGGGTGCCGTAGTGGGCCAGCTCCCCCAAGAGACGAGACACACTCTCTGGAGACGCTCCGGACACACACACACCCGGTCTGACGTCAAACTGAACACTCTGTGGAGGACATTGCATTTTTATAGATGGCGGAAAAGTACAATGAATAACCATCTAATTAGATCTAATAAAATCGCCCTGCAGCAAAGACTGCCTTTGTGCAGCTTATAATATTGAATTGTTTTTGAGGTTGTCAGCGAGACACCTCCATGATGATTTCGGAAGGCATGGTTTGCTGTGCTATTATATTAGACCGCAATACATAATCAGGTGTTTGTTATGTTGTCCTTCCCATATTTTTTTATGAGAACTGGATACAGACAGGACCCTTCAGGGGGGACAGAAATACCAGACAATATTTTCCAATCTAGCAAAACACTACCACAAACCACAGCCTCAAAGATTACCTTCGAGTTTAATAAACATCTCTCTGACAGTCTCGACATGATATGGTTATAAAACCTTGCTGGAGTAGCATCTGATGCAAGACTATTGTATTAAATTGTAGAGGTGTTCCTGTTAGTGTGCACCTCTTCTAGCAGCCTGCGTGTTAATGAGGAAGTCTGCTAGGCAGCGAGTACACAAGGGGCTAAGGGAGTTAAAAAAAAGAAAAGAAGAAGGATTCAATTTATGTAGTAAATAACTATAATCTTCTGGAGATATAAAAAAGTTAATGTGAAACAATAAAGCAACAAAAGAGCACTCCTGTGGTTTTGTTTTTTTGGAATTAGGAGTATTTTCATTTATTTCCTCATCATTTAATGTAGTCAGGCGACTAACTGTGCTTGAAACTGTCACGTTATTTCTTTTTGTAGTTGTTTTGTATGCTAGCTTTTGAGCAGTCAATTGGGTTTATTTATGTCACACATGCACAGATGGTCCATTGATTCGGCTCCCAGTTTCTCTTCTTTGTGAGTTTTTGGGTAATTGCATGCTGTCACGATGCTTTTATCACTATATTTACTTTTATCACCTCAGTCTGACAGACCCCTAAAACAACAAAACAACTGCATTTTACTGCGTTTAAGGGACTGATAAATAAGGGTGATGAAATGCACCTGGTTGAGAGGGAAGGTAATGGAGGCCACTCCGATCAAGACGTTGAGGAGGTCGAACACCAGCTGGGCCTGAGTGTCCAGGGGCAGAGGGAGGAGAGGAGAGGGGGTCGCCGTGCTGACCACCCTCATCTCCCCCTCCCACAGACGATAGAGCTGGTCAAAGGACTCCCTGCCTCCCTCTGTCAGATAAAGGGACTCTCTTTTCCCCGGTGGGCTAGTCGAAAAAACACAAGGAACAATATGTGAAACTCTAAAACAGTGTTAACTTTGTAGACTATACTCCATCTGCTACTTTGTAAACTCTCTTTGTGTGTAACGTTGGATACCATAATTAAGTCAATCAACAACTAATTATCCACACGTCAAATTCCTTGATCACAAGTCATTTATCAAGCAGAAAGTGTTGAATCTTTTTTTTTAAAACTGCTTATCTCAGTTTAAGATGGTTGTAAATTACATATCTTTCGAAGGTCTGACATACAAATACATAAATTACATCCCTCCAGATCATGTAAAGGGTATTAACCATTTTCTAATATATATATTTTTTTGAGTAGATGATAGATCATTTAATAAAAAATGAATGAACTATTAATGAATACAAATAGCAATAATTCTAAGTTTTAGTCCCTACTTCATTGAAAACATGTGTTCTTTAACTGTTTCAAATCTAGATAATAGTGAAAAGTTTGTATGCTTTAAATCAAACTTGAAACACTGCACTTTATGTATCACATACCAGCCAACAGACTCCCAGCAGCGGCGTCTCCCAGGCTCGAACGTGCGGAGAGCCTCCCATATATCAACATCTGGAACGGGGCTGGTCTCTGACTGAGAGTCTGGGGTCATGTTGGAAGCTGACTGGAAGCCCTCATCCTCAGACTGATCTAAACATGAGGGGATCTGCAACAAAGAACAATAAATCCCAACGACACGATAACATTACACTGGGGTTTGATCATAAATCAAACACTAGTGTAAACATAAGGTCACTGGAATGTTAAGTGAACCTGAAGTGACCCTACCTAAAACTCAAATTAAAGAGCATGGATTAGCTTAAATAAGAAGTAGTGTTGTACCTTTAAAGCCAGTCCAGTAACATCAATATTACTGGGAACAGGAGGGAGGTCTAGTCTTATGTCAATGTCTGAGGTGCGAGTGTGCTGCAGCGCTCCAAACAGTGTCATCCTGGTCTCCCTCTCAAATCTTTCTTCCACTTCTAATTTAGTTCTCAGAGCCAGCAGTCCTGTGCCTGGAGGAGCATCCATCAACCTCTGATTTCCACACAAACTCTCCAAATTCCTCCATTCCTCTCCACACACTAGACCCCACGACCGGGCCTCGAGCCTCTGCAGCTCCTCGCTCTGGTAGCTCCAGGGGGGGGGCCTCCGCAGCACGGGCCTCTCCCGTCTCATGTAGTCTCTACTGAAAGAGGTAGGAGGTGGAGGTGCAGACCCAGCAAGATGTACCAAGAGCTCAAGGACTGCGTCTACTTCCTTCAGTCCAGAGGATTCTCCCTCCATCAGCATCCCCAGTTTCTCTTCCAACCTTTCCGCTTCCTCTCGGCACCCTGCTACCCGCAAGTCAAAACTTATCATGAGGATTTTGTTTTTGGCCGGTGTATTGGCTGTGGCGCTCGGGGCTCCTGAGGCAGACCCTTTGGTGTCATCCTGAAATAGCTTGGACAGCAGGGCGCCGTAGGCACACTTCTTCAGAGCTCGGCGGAAACCGTCCCGTGAGACTCCACCGAGGGCCCGGCGTTTCCATGACACCCCAGACAGGCTGCTGTCACACAGGGCCCCCAGCAGCTCAGTGATGCTGCTGCTGCTGTTGGACTTCATGCAGTTGTTGGGGCTGGAGTACATGGTGGCAGTGCTACCTCAGCCTGTGTGAGTGGAACAAAATCTGGTTATTTGGTATAGTTTTAAGAACTGGAATTCACAGAGCACAATAACCAGAGTAATAGAATCAAAATTCCTTTATTAGTCCAAAAGCGGGGACATTGACAGTGTTACGGGAATAGTGACATAGCAGGTAAAACAGGCAAGCAATAATAAAGAGTGAGCTAACTTGTTAAATATAGAGGGAAAGCACACATAAGTGATACATTAAATAAAGACAAATTAGTACACATCCATGGCTACAAATGACTAGCAGCATTAAATAGCTAAGCGAACATATAATATAACAAATTATGTTTTGCACATCAAAAATATGATGATTATCGCACAGTAGTATTGCCAAAACAAAGTGTATATATTGCACATTATAGGTTTATTACACAAGATGTCAACAGTATAGTCTGACTACTGCTGCTGTAATATCTCATCGGAAAATCTAAATAAACTTAAATACACAGTAACGTTAGATATAAGTTAGATGAATTGCACTAGCTAACGGTAACAAGCTAGCTAAGTTAGCTATCAGTAACCTCTGTATATCAAACTGCATATTGAAATAGCCAGACCTTTTCAATTCAGAGTTAAAACAATGCTAATCGTGATTATTTACCCTATCGAGATGATGTTTTTAGTTGATTTTTGACAGTTTCAATCATACATCCTTCCAGCACATGCTAGCGTTTGTTATTAGCAAACCCCACGGATGAACTGTATTTTTCTTCTTAGCTTGTATGCCAAGCATGCGGAACCCAGAAGGTGCCCCGGAACGTCTTTATTTGTCTGGGGTTTCTTTTTACAGCATATTAGCGCCACTAAATATGCTGTAATGTTGTTGTCACTAGCTAGTTGCTTCATTCATCTTCCAGCATCAACTCCCTACCGCGGTGCCAAATTAGAATCTGCCCCTTCAAATGTGATTGGACAGTATGATTCTTAGACTTCGGTGATTGGGTAAGGATGTTGAAGAACCTGCGCTGATTGGTCAGTGTTGTTTGTCAATCATAGGACATGCTTTGCTGCATTCAGGGGGTCCCGGAAAAACAGCCTTCGGTTTGATATCCACAGAACCCTAAACATGAACTGCGAAGTTTAGCTCATTTTGGAGGGAAATAAAATGATTACATGTATCCCTCTATTAATTATTATGTGTATAAACTGTAATTCATAAAACATTAAGAAAAACAACCAACGGGTATGGAACTCATTCACTCGGTTCACATATATTGCATTGTCGCTTCATGGTCTTAAATGCAGCAACTTTCAACATTGAGAAACAGCGCGAGATTTAGAAAACTCGTAAAAACCTCTTTCGTTTGAGCAGAGATGGATAACTTTTCTAAACTGTCTCTCGTCTAAATTATCTTTATGCACCCATGTGGTCGTCACACCATAGCCTATACATATAAGATTCACACAAGTTAAGATACATAATTTCACCTTTTACTAAATACATGTCCTATTTTAATATAGGATACACTGTATCCGATACAGTATTTGAATACCTCATACTGTATTGTTAATTATCAATGTCTGGATAGTTAGGTAGTTAGTACTTCAATATAATTATCTTCAGACATGAACAGCTACAAACACACTTATGTATTTATATATAACCTCCAGGCACAGGAAGAGCTTCTTCCCCGAGGTTGTGACTCTGTTGAACTCCTCTCCATTACTCACAAGCATCATTGCACTCACCTGCACTGATTAAACGTAGCCTACTTAATGGACATGTTATTTGCACAATCATGTTACTGTACATATAACCATTTTTTTTTTTTTTTACAATATTACTGTTTGTACATACACTCTGCACTCGCACTCTGTTAATACTCTGTCAATACTTATATCTGACTGTATATTGTAGATCATTCAATGCTCCCTGTATTGTCAGTTTTTACAATATGCACTTTGTATTTATTTATATTTAGCACATCTTGCATTTCTGGTTGGATACTAACTGCATTTCATTGGCTTGTACTATATTTTGCACAATGACAATAAAGTTGAATCTAATATATATATATATATATATATATTTATGTATTACGTACACTCAAGCTTTATGCCACCTGTAGCCTATTTGAGTTTTTAATGTGGAACCAATATATTATGTGTGTGCTAGAAATGTGTTACATTTATGAGTCTTACTGTGCTTACTGATCTGCACAGGTCTCTATGAAAAAGAGAGCTGGAAACTTAAGAATGTAAGTTATGGAAAACATTTTATATGAATTGTACTTCAAGTTACTTATTTACTGTAGTTACTTAGTATGTTGTCTCCCAAAGCACAACTTTTAAAACAATATTGACAGGATATTTTATCATCTAAATAGTTAGGCTTCTGTTCTGTGGCTTGTAACTCTACACCTCCCAGAGAACCGTTTTAGTTTGATAAGTCTTCCTACTCTCTTTCTTCTCGGCCCATTAAACTCAGCTGTTAATAGAGATACTTTAGCTGATTTAATGTCTGCTGAAATAGCGTTGGCTGCTTTGGTTTGAATTACTTACAATTCTAAACACTCTCAAATCATGTAGTTCACGGTCTGTTAAAAATGCAAGCTAACCTTGTAAGTTATTTTGATTTGCTCTAGGGTTATTACAGAGCTTAGCAAGCCCTATAATCAGTTGTGAGGTTTTAAATTATTCATCAGAACAACTGTTTAAAATGACACCACAGCATCATTGTTTTTATTTTCACCAACTGTTCTTCATCATCCTCCTCCTCCTCCTCCTCTTCCCCTAAGGCGGTGGAAATCAAAGCCAAATCTCATTAGAAGGTTTGAAACGTGGATGTGAAATGCATCCTGCTGGTAAACACAACCATCTCCTGCTGAAGGAGAGGCTGGCTGCTGTGTGTGTGTAGCATCTTGGGCAGAAGAACAGAAGCCAGCAGAATGCAGATTTTAACCCAGTTTCTTGTCAGAAACCCTGCATGGACGTAAAACTGTTATTTGTCACTGTGCTGTATCATTGATTGCTAGACATTCAAGGGCATGGTTGTTTATAAATCGTATCACTAGTGCACTGCATGCTAAATGTTGACTCCAAAAATCATGTAAGCTGCATGTCTTGATATAAATAAGTACAGTATTGCCTTTGATTTTCCAGCAGTGATCAAGGATATAGTGTATAAAATGCATGCTTGCGATAAGTAATCACTCTTGCCTTGGCAGCGGCCCTTGAAGTTTTTCTATCAATTGCTGCATCAATGATCTGCTCAGTTAAGAGGATGGCCTGCGCAGGCCTCTGGTCGGTCTTTGATATCCCCCACCCCTGCGTCAGGGTTTGTTAAGCAGTAAGATGAGGCAATTTTGCCTTTCATCTTTCTTTTCTCCAATTTCATTTTTAGCTGTCAGTACTTAATTAATGTTTTCGCAGCAATTTTTGAACCTTCACTGCCGATGACAGAGATGCCGTGCGGCTATTTACAATATCAACTCATTTCATGAAGCCAGACCTTTGCTTCTAGTCTGTATTCTGAGCAGATTGACAGGAACCTGATGTGGCATTTGGGGAAAAAGGCGACAGCCATCATTGTCATATGGTGTGCTGCACTGATGCTACCAACACAGTAGTTTAGGGTCATAATATGCACGAAAAACCTCAGAAAAACTGCCATGTTCAAGCACTGGGCCCTCTATTTTGCAAAGTGATTGGTTGGTTTGATCAGAGATCATTTTCATGAACCCACCGATTACTGCTAAAGCTCCTCTGTGAAACTTAGGGGCATGTAAAGAGCTGCATGAACACCAAAGACTTACAGCAAGGATTTATTTGACTTTAAGAAGAAACTGGCTACCAGTGGCAAGTGTTATTCCATCACCCAAGGTGATAGTAACTCATGCAATATTCATGAGAGGTGAGTGTTCAATTGAAGCAAATCAATATTGTAAAAGAGAAAGAAACACAGCAGATATGAAGGGCGTATATGTCTATGAGTTTATTCACGGAGGAGTGTATGATGAAATATGTGGGTAACTGCTCCGTCCACACACAACCTTTGTAAAATTAAGATCATCCAGTACAACAAGATCAGGTACAAGTTTCGAGAATCTTCTGAGCTGCCTTGGATGGAAAGGAAATTGTGGCTTCCATTAATGGTCCTGCACTGAAAATGGAGTGTCCCAGTTTCTTTAATCATTACAGCACATTCACAAGATTCAAAATGGGAAAAAGTCTCGACAACTGCACGAACAACTTTTTTTCTCTTTTGTTTTTTTTGTCCCAGGACTCAATGCATAGGATTATACAGTTAGAATACAGTATTTCAACATGTTTTACAAAGATTTATATGGTATAGGAAACAAGAAATACAAAAAAAGAACTGCACAGCAGTAAGAAAAGTCATTTGTCGAGTATAGATAGTCATTTATCGTACACACTGTGGAACAGCTTAGAAACACAGGGCAAAAAAATGTACACCGGTTGGAACAATTTTGCGCTATATTCGATCTACATAAGGACACCCTTTTGATTTCAGATTAATTTAGAAATGCCAGACATTTTCAAGGGAAACCCAAATCACATCAGCCACATTATTTTACATTTATTCATTTTGGAGATTTGCTTTAGCCACCAAAATCCTACTAAGCACACGCCACAGACACCCAAAGGAAATGCACACATCGAAACTGCAACCATAAAATAAATCATACTGAAATGTCTTCAGCCTATTGGCACACACATGGCTGCAGCAGGGCATCTAGCATTTGAGACAGCACACATAATATCACAAGTCCAAATACATTGCTGTGTCTATAGCACTATCGTCATCATAATCACCTAGGTTACCGATAGAATAATTTAGAAACAATATATATGTATTATCCTATTCAATAAGGCACATTTGTGGTTAAAGAAAGGCTCTGAAAGAAGCGTCTTGCATCACACTCAACTTGTGCAAACCTCTCTCTAGCCAAGGCAGGAATCGTTAACATTCTGGGGTCTCTGGAGCTCGTTATGCTCTGTCAACTGCACTCATCCACCATCAGATACGGGAGGACAATTAAATCATCTGTCAACAACAAAACCTACAGTTTAGGGATGACGCGTGGCAGCGTTTAATGGCCCAAGAAATCCCAAACCCTCATTCCTACCCTGTCCACACCTCGGCTCTGAAACTGACATATCAACATCTCAATTAGTAAAACAATTATGTACATGATTGAATCTGACCTCCCGATCATCACAAAAAGGCTAAAATAACTAATTTGTTCAAAACATACCATTTAAGTACCAACTGCTTCTCTAGCAGGTAATTAACATCAGCAACAGGCGATTTCATAGCTTTAGAGGCAGAATGCTTGATGACTATTTGGAAGATAACAAGAGTAATACTTTAAAAGAATGGCACTAAAAATCATGAGCACTAAAAAATGCATGTATCAATTTGGAAATCTCTCTAAAATATTGCTGAATTGCTACTGTGTGAATATATGGAATTAGTTAATGCGACTGTTGATTGTGGCTCATGTTATTCTGACATTATTGCAGTGCTAATATGAGTGAAATGGCTGAAAGAAATGGCCTTTTCATGACACTTAAAAAAAGAAAGTTTTATAACAAAAATAATAATATCTGTAAAGGGTAATTAACTGAAATGTTTTAAAAACCCTTCTGAAATGTCCTTCTGTGCTTTAGTTGAAGTGGAATGTATCATGGCACTGTACAATAAAGGGAGACAGACTGTGCTATAATCGATTTCCAAAAGCACAATTGGCGATCCAGCTTGAAACAGATCTGAGTCAAAAGCAAAATGATTTAACTCAAATATTTCTGAAACTACTGGAGGCCTATCAATCATATGAGCCTGTGCATTGCTAGATAAACCAGTGCCCTTGTTAGGACCCTTTGGTCTCTGTCAAAAATCTCAGAGAGAGCATAGGCTCCAGTGTGTCACTGGGTACGGGGGATTAAAATGACAGAAAGCAGGCGTCTCCTCGCCCTCACGCCTGACAGTAGGCATCCTGTGTGTGCACACACATTCCCACACATTCACACACACTCAAATTTGTACTTCACACAGACATCTAAGCACACACAGGCTAATAAAAACACTATCCGCACCACAAGGTGATCCATTTAAAAAGATAATGTTTTTTCCTTATAAAGCTTTCCGCATAAAGACTGCACAATAAAAAATATATATAATACAATTCTTAAAACCTTTTTCTACACAGAAATAAATTGAACATCTGATTATCGCCTGTGCCAGTGCTCCACGTAGGGGCTTAATTATCAGAGAGAGGTCTACCGCACTGCATTGTGGGAGCAATATTCAGTGAAGCATGAGTGAGCGCGCAGACCTTTAAGGTTTGGCAAGTGAGCTTTAAGGCGTACCTATGACAGTGTAACCCATCATTTTCTTCCCCTTTTTTTGCTCTCAATCTGCATTTCATTAGCCCCTGTTACTCCACATCACGGAAAATTGTCCCAGGGCCAAGTTGTACAATATACACGACTACATGGGTCTCTTCCCACCTTTCCTTATTTCAATGTTATATAATCTGAAGTAAGAAAAAGCCCCTGTAGTCACTGGAGTTATGCTATCATTCCCCTCCCTCCCTCCATCCCTCCATCCAGTGGTGGGTTAGAGATTAGTCACTTTGTTTTCCAGGTCAGCTGCTATCTGCTGGAACCGCAGGGTCAGCTGTTTACTCTGGGCAGCTGGGTCCTCTTCTAGGGATGCGATGATCTGAAAGAGCGAGGGAAGGTGAGAAGGACAGAAATGATAAGCGAAGAGAAGAAGGAGGAATAATTGGGCAGAGGAGGACACAAGAGGATGGTCGGGAATGTGAAAAAACAAGGATGGGGGAGACGGAGAGAGAATGAGCACAGGACACAGAGGAAGAAAGAAGGGCGGAGAGTGGGAGGAGAGGATAGTGTTATTTGACATTAACAGTCACGTCATATGAGCTGTTATTGTTTGCGAGCCACACTTAGGGGAGACTGACAGCCCCATTTGTTTATCCAACTTGTTCATTAGGTTTTGTTTATCCCCTTTTCGTGACCTCAAGGGGCAATACACAATGGACGCTTAAAAATCAATTCCCAGAGCAATTTTCCAATTCACATCCCACAGAAATGCTTTCAATTAAAATTTCATACAATCACTCTTCTGGTATATCAAGAGTGAAAAAAAAGAAGCAAAAGCAATAATATAGTGGCCAGTAGTGCATTCAGTGGAATAGCCTCCTTCGGGTGCGATAGGAAAAAGAAGGGCCTCTTACCCCATCATAGTATTTGCTGGCATACTGGTAAAGCTGATGGAGAGCCACTTGGGTGTTCAGTGTGTCTGTGTGAGCCTGGAGAACATGAATCACAATTTAAAGGTTAAGGAGAAAATGCAAGGAACTCATAAACTACATATAGTTAAATGGGCTATGTAAACACTTTCTTTCAGGTTTTAAAGAAACTAAAGGGAAAACAATCCAACCTCTGATAGATCACACATACATTTAAATTATAATTGATAACATTTCATGAAATAAAAACCTGGGTTTTTGATACTATTTATGCATTTGTTCAGCAAGGGCCACTCAATGTGTTCACGTTCTGAATTCACCTCTATAAAGCATGTATTGATAGTGGTGGAGCCCTTCCACACTGTACTGTATGTAAATTGACTATCTATCCACAAGAGATTGACAGGAAACTATCCCATTTAATCTCATTGATATCAGCCTAAGTGTTCACTCTTCTACTTCTGAATAGGAACTGTATTACATTTGAGCTCATAAAATCTGAAGGCTCTGGCTATCCAATTCCAGCTAGTGTTCAAAGCATTCAACAGGAATTTCCATATACGTTTAGCACACATTTAAACTAAACTTTGAGAAAAATTAGCAAAAGGAAATGTAAAATAGTCTGCATTTTAATGTACTAATGTTACAACAACTACTAATACGATCATGTATTAGGATTTGTTTCATTGAGTAAGCTTTAAGGTGGGTTGGTTCAAACAGTACATGCAGCTAATTCTCCAGTTGGGTGCCATTAAAACCACTTCATCATTTATGAAAAGTGTGCAACATGATGACAAACATATTTTCAATATTTCTGCATTTCCACTAAGTGTCTTTACACGCAAATAATAATGTGCATAATAACAGGTGGATGCAGACGCACTCAGTTAGCTGTTAAATGAAGTGTTGCAGTCCCCAAGCTGCACACCCTACTATTCACGAAACATGAAACAGATCACAGTTGCTCGTGGCATGATGGGAAAATATTGACAGACTTCTCTATAAAAACAACATGACTTTGTATGGTCGCACTGCAAATACATACACCATCTGCTTTTCCATTGTCTTTCTCATCAAGTAGCTGCTGAAGGAAAAATGCTGTAGTTATAAACCTCTATTGCTTCCTGTTACCCCAGTAACCACGGCTGTCACTTAATCAACACGACAGAAATCTTAAGGATTAGAAGTTTAATAGCGGAGCAATCTAAGTGGCAGAGAAAATGACAGCAGTGTTGCTCACCCGTGACACCTCTGCCAGATGAGTGTTCATGTCCTGATCACTGACGGGAACCATCTGCCTGATGCCCCCGTAGTAACTACACAACACAGACACACAAAGAGGAGACAAGAGGTGTTAATAATCACATTACGTGTTATTGATATATCTTTTAAAACTGAAATGAAAACAACAAGATCGAAAGAATATTGCTTAAAGGTCTTACTCATCCACCATCTTCTTATATGAAGAGATCTCCTTTGCATAGAGTAGTTTGTTACTTGGAGAGTCCTAGAGAGAAGGAAAAGTGGATGGTAAAAAAACAATGGCACTCAAGATTGATTGATCTTTGGCAGCCCTTCTTCTCAATCCTTTTTATTTCTCGTGCAATCCTCTTTGTTCTCATCATCTCTGTCTGTCTTCCCATCTTCCCTCTTGATCTTTCACCTCCACACCCTCCCCCCTTTTCTCCTTCTCCTCCTTCTTGTTTTCACTCACCCGGCTGAGTTTGTGCTCGCTCTTGGTGCAGGCATCCATGAAGGTCTGTGCGATGACGGAGAGCGAGGCGTCCACCACTTCAGACACGTGCACGTCGAAGGTGAAGTGTGGATTCTTGAGGATGTTCACCCAGAACCGCAGAGGAAGGCTGCATGGGGGGGGGGAAAAGGCCATGAAAGCGGTTCATCACTGTGGCTGTTACTGCTTCTGAAGGGGGGAAATATCATCAACCACATTACATCTATGAATTCATTTGAGTCAGAGAGGCATTTTATTTGGGAGAGCACTTGCCTTAGGTGCAATTGAGAGCAGTACAAGATAATAACAGCGATAGAGAAAAGCCTTTTTTTGTTGGTGTCAGTTTATCAGTACAATACCCTAGATCACATGTGTCAAACTTAAGGCCCGGGGGCCAAATCCGGCCCTTGGTGGATTTAATTTCGGCCCGCAGGATAATTTCTAATTACTATTAGATCTGGCCCGCCGGTATATTGCACGCACACCTTCACTCCATCCTGAGGGTCTCCTCAGCTCAGAGCCTGACCCCAAACATTGATGAACTTGCACCCGAGATGAGATGCCAAGTATCTGCTTGAACTAGCATCACAGAGCAGCACACTGAGTTTACATGGATGTTTCCTTTTGCACTTTCTCTTGCGACAACAGGGCATGTTTGGTTTGTTCTTTGAGGGAAATAGTTTTTTTGAAGCTGTTGTTGGCGTGTGGAGAAATGTAATCATAAGAAATGACTCCGGAAAAGCTGCAGATAGAGCCATGAGAAATGAATGCAACTGATTATTTAATGTTTAATGTTGTTTTTATATAATTTAAGCTTTGTTGGTTCCAGGTTTAATATGTGCAATAAGTTCATTTCAATAAGTTCTGCAATAAACATTGAACCAGTCCGGCCCTCGACTAGTACCCATTTTTTTATTTTGGCCCACTGTGTATTTGAGTTTGACACCCCTGCCCTAGATTGTCAGTTTATATTACTACTTCATATGATGCTGACCTCTCTGGGAATCATTGCTGTTAAGTGAAAAAGAACGAGAATAACCTCAGACAAGAAGACTCTTTTTTCTTAATAACAAAAGGGATCTGAGCAAGTCAATGATGCTTGCCTTCTGTAAGCCACTAGAAATGCTCATGTTACACCAACTCTTTGACCTGATCTGTGTGTAACAACCTAAAGCACCGCCTACATAATGTAATGCTGTGGAGCACGCTTGCTAATTTCCCTTCTGAACAGTAAAACGCACTACTCCATCTGTTTCTTTTCAACCTCATGTTAGCTTGTGAATTCAAAAGAGCGCCCAAAATACAGTAGCTCCCCGAAAACCTTCTTCCCTGATCGGTGCAAACACGGCGTCTTCTGAGCCACGAAGCACACACCGTGTAAAATTCACAGTGCGGTTATATCTCCGGGGGAAGGCTGCAGTGAGAATACAATAGAAGCATAAAAATAGCAATGTTGCTATAATCACAGAATTAAATTAGCTTGGGACATCATTACCATGTTTGTTTGTTGTTGTGCCTCATACACACATTCATATTTAATACATTGCCCTCAGTTGATTTGATAAACAGAACGGGTGGATGTGGTGTGGAGTATAGCAAGTAATTACATCTCTCATCTCCTGTCCTTGTGTGGATGCTCTCTTTCCAGTCTTATGTCAATCAGTGGCATCTACATGCAACACGTCGTCTTGTATGCTTGAGCCAACGTGACACTAATTTATGCACTTAATGTCACATGGGAGCAGGGGGATTGCAAATGCAAACTAAGTGAGCAGGAATTCGGCATTTGTATTCAGCTCTTTAAGTACGTTTTATTTCTTGGAGAGATACTGTATCTTAGGCAGCGCGATGTGTGATATTGCTCAGGCGACAAGTGGAGATTTTAGCTTAGTACATTTAAGGTACATGTACTTTCCTTCAGTAAGTATTTCCATTTTATTGTATTTATACTCCACCACATTTCAGAGGGAAATATTGTACAATTCACTTCACTTGATACCATTCATAGATAGTTTCTAGTTAAAAAGATAATCCAGAAGATTTAACATGAAACGTTATATTTCTTATTATAACAACACACTATTAAAGCGGTTTCCAACCTTCACAGAACTCAGATGTCAAGGACTTTTTAGCAGTTCCACCAATTAAAAAAATCCTCGAACATCTTCTCTTTGCCGTGTATTTTAAACTTAAGTAGGGGTCTGAGTACTTCCTCCACCACTTAGTATATACAAATACAAATGTGAGTGACCATCAGTGCATGCAGGTGACCAGTACCTATTAGTCTTCCAGATATGGATGGTCTCCTCATCCACGTTGTTGTGTTTCAGCGCCTGCTCATCCAGGAAGTCAAAGAAATATTTGACCGCCGGGGGCACCACTGTCCCAGAGCACAGCACGCTGCGGAAGAAGTCATCCACAAACTGCTGCAGTGTTCCCTGAAAGAGTCCACAAATAGTGTGAGACAGAGAGCAGAGACAGAAACATCATAGCCTCGAGACATAACTACTTTCACGCAATGAGAGTGGAGTTATTCAGGTTTCTTCTGAGAGTATTTTTCCATTTTCTGCCCTATCCGAAACCTAGAAGCCATCAATTTAAGTTGGCTTTTTAACAGAAAACCATTCCTGGAAAAGCATATTTGCTTTTTTGCCATGGTCAGAGAATTAGATAACTACTTAACAAATATCCGATTTAGTAAATGTCTTTGTACCTTGACGGAAAGGAGTCGTGTTAAATAGATCTCTGTAATGGCTTTGGTCATCGACTTGTCCTTTATGCTTCCTCGTTTAGATTTTATCTCGTCCATTTCGTCCTGCGGCCTCACCAAGTGGAACACCTTGTCATCTTCCAACAGAGCATTTCCTATCAGAGGGAAAAACAACACTTAAAAAAAACTTTCTTCTAATAATCCAGCTTGTTATTTATTCATGCACACTCTCACAGAACATATTCAGATGATAAAAGGGGGGTGGGTGTTTGAATGTGTATGCAGTGGAAATGCTAAACAATAAACCACTCTGAAATGCACATTTTGAAAGGCAGGGGATAAAAGTACGTATTATTGGAGCATAATCTGAAAGTGTGCTATACATAAAACAACATGTATTAGCATGCTTAATGAGAGCGGGGATGTTGACATAAGCCCCGGGGAAAAAAACAAAGGCAAGCATTGTACTCAAGTTCACACACCTGATCTACGCTTGAATCTACAAGTGTGTGTTTGTGTGTACAGTATAAGTGTATTTAGAGAAACATACGCTCTTCATGGTTTTCCTGGTTCTGGTCATAGTTCTGCTGAATAGAAATCGCTTTGGACAACACTAATGTGGCGTTATCCCGCACCTGAAATGCACATAAGAGTCTTTTGTTAGACAGAAAAACACATCAAACACAAGAATATACAATTACTTCACACAAGTTGAATTGAATAGGTACTGCTATACTGAGGTCAGCAGTCTCTTTTAGCGCCCCAGAACTAATTCATAATCAATGCGATTGAGTGGACAGCAACAGTGGGTCCTTATTGGGGGCCTTTTCTTTGGTGTCAACCCATTATTGAAGCCACAAATACTGTGATTAGCACTTCTCTGACACAACCAATGAATCTATAGCAGCAAAGTTGTCCTCTAACAACAACCACAAGGTCATCAGCGTGTAGCATGAACAAAGGAAGAGAAGTACCTTTGAAAGAGGGGGATTTAAGTGACCGAAAAGCAGGACAAGAAGGGGATATTTGCAAGTGACCTTTATTTTCCGAGGATCGATACAGTGCCAAGAAGATTTAGTGGCCTTCTGTCGACAAGTCCAGGCAAATTCAACGGGCTGGGTCTGAGAAATGTAAGATTGTAGGCATGTTTCTAAACTGACTAATGCAACCAGTAAAGGAAAATGGCTGTAAATGTTGTTTTGCATGTTTGACTTATGGACACAAACATGTTTACAGTTTTGCTTGACAAAAAGGCAAAAGAACAGGAAAACAGCAAGAGCAATTCTTTAACAGTAGCATAAAATGCCTTCCAGCTACTGTGAAGTTCATTAAATAAGAGTCAGGGCAGCTGGTTGAGAGTGGGCTCAATTTTTTCATCTAACTCTCTGCAAAAAATCTAATAAGCGAAGTACCAATATGTTAAAATGTTCTTTTAAGAGGAAGTCATAAAGAGAGATAGGAGGATGATATGCAATAAAAATCCCCAGCTGGACTTGAACCAAGACGTTAGGATTATGTAGTCAGCAGCTTACATCCCTTTGTCACTAGGGCATGTTGGGAATTTATTCCCCCCAAAAAGCAAGTGCACAGTATACAGCCAGTTTGTTTTTTGAATGCCGCTGTCATGTTATCACCATGCGAGTCGGAAAAAAACATATTTTTACACATTCACAGATTGATTTGTTAGTTAATAGCATAGACATTAAACATTTAGGAGATTTAGATTTCATACATAGCACTGTGACACAGGATGTAAAGCTCAGCCTCTGGCGTGAAAATAGGCAACCCCATTCCCATCCACACGCCCACGTTCAGCTATTTCCTTCCTCTCTGCCTCCTCTCACCCCCACTCTATATAGTCTTGCATTTGTTTTTTTAATGTTTCATCAAGACGCTGAAATTTCATCAGTACTCACGTTGTAGTGGGCCAGAGTGTTGATGCGTTTCCACCTGCCCTCCTTCTGGGAAGTCAAGTCCAGATCTGACAAAATCTGCCCTGTTGAACCCGGACGCCACTCTGTGGTGAAGGCAGGAAGAGAAGTCACACAAATACCCCGGCTAGGTGGAGGTGTACAGCAATGTCTGCCAATAATTGTCACTTTTTTTGTTCTTTCTTTCAACACGTATTGCATTTATTTCATCATTGGTCACTGCTTCCCTGAGGTTATTGTGTAATAATGTGGTCTGAAATAAATCCCGCTACCCATCCCACTGTCTGCTGGCTCGCTCTCTCTCTCCTGAGATTTACTGACACACTCGAGTTCATTTTGGCTGAGAAAGTGACAGATAAGTATTTTCTGAATAATTTCAATCTTTTCTTAACAGTGATTTGCACCGCAACATTTTCAATTTAGAAAGAAATTCCAACACCATTGCAAACCTGAGCTTAACTCCCTCCGTGACATTTGATTCATTTACGAGTACCACCAAATATAAGGGGGTTATCTTTCTGATTCACCATGGAAGAAGACGGATCTCTGATCTACAGCCTGCTTGGGAATACAACATGGCTTTGATGTTAGAAAATGTCTATAGAGCTTTTGCCTTTCAAGTCAGTCCCCAAGGTTTCTAACTACAGTAGCGAGCAAAACTTTGTTTAGGGATGAATGCTTTCTTCATGTTGCTGACACTTAACAACTTTGAATCCTTGGTTAAGCTTTTTATTGCACAAACGGAGAGAAAACATCAAACTAATCTATTAAATAAAGTTGGAGTTAAATAAATAATCAATTATCTATTTAGACGAATGCATTCTTGTTTAATTTAAAAGGCATTTCTGTCAGGACTGAAATAGCGACTGCGTTTTGACAACCTCACCACTCCATGTAAGCCTTACATTATCTATCATTGTTCTATGTTTTCTGCTTGGGCTCACCCTCCTCCGATGTGCCCTCATTTACTCACCCAGTTTGACACTGTCGACCTTGGGCCGCAGGGTGTACGGCAGGTTCTTGTACACCTGCTCTATGATCTTGTCCTTCACCTGCGAGATGGTGTCACAGGTCAGCACCTTGACGGGCGTCACATCGGGACCCTCGCCGTGCACCAGCACTTGCAGGGTCTGACGAAAAACACACAAACACAAAAAGAACACACATTGAGCACCATGTGGTAATGGGAAATATACATGCAATCACGCACACAAGAGACAAATATGCAGAAATATTCAAACGGGGACAGAGGACCCAGCCATCAACACACACTAAGTCCCTCTGTCTGGATGTTGTCGTCATGGCAACCGGATTTATGCACGCACGCGCACACGCACACACACACTCTCACTCTCTCTCTCTCTCTGTCTCTGTGGTGACACCTGAGAGGTCTCCTGTCACCTTGGCCAGTTAATGGCCGAGGCTCAGCAGGAGCAAGCTGTGACCCACCTCTCCTCCCACACTCAGTCACTCTGTCAGGAATAACTAACTGACCCTTGACAGATTCAAACAGTGGGCAGGCAATCCATTTGCAATGGCAACCTCAGAAGCCTGTCTGCATTTGAGTTGAATGGGAAGAGCACGCTGTGAAGTAAAGCCGATAGGAAACACTGTGTCTGACTGTGAAATCTAGCTCTTTGCGTCTTCTCCTCCTTCTGTAATTCAATCACAGGAGGCGATCCATCACGGCGGGAGACGTGTAATTCGGGCTAATTTGGTAATTGTCCTCGACAACGCCATTACCCATGGGTCTTTTTATTTTTGCTGACTTTTAATAGAAAACAGCTGTGTTCACATTAGCTGCCATTATTGAAACACGATACCACAGCGAGACACACAGGCTTTACCTCACTGCCCAAATGGATCCGGAGCGGGCGCAGGTTGGAAGGTCGAGGAGAGGTGGAGCAGGTGGCTGTTAGTCTGCGCTTGTAACGTCTTGTACTACTTTCACCTAAGCCTTGCATTTCAACCTATATGGGAATGTGTTGCCTGATACGCTTTCGAGCTGAGAACATTGACACTGAAAATGGATGTCACACAAAAGCAGGCAGTCGCCTTGGGGGTTTTGGGTGGTTACCATGGCAACTGCCCTTGTGTGTGTGTGACTGCGCGTGTGTCTGTGTGCATGTTTTTGTTGCTCACCAGGCACAAAACACTATGCAATTTCAAAGCAGTGTGTGCAGTTTTTATGACACTGATTTTAAAAGTTTGTACGGTTGTGTGTGTGTATGGGTGTGTGTGTCCATCTCACCAGGACGGAGTACTCTACATCGTCGCCCAACAGGCCCGTGTCATTGAGGGTGTACTTGGCTTTCTTCACTCTTACGTCCACAGGCCCTTTCTCGATCTGGTGCTTGATGGCTCGGAACAGTTTGTACAAGGGTTCGCCTGCAGAGTCCTACACACACACACACACACACACACACACACACACACACACACACACACACACACACACACACACACACACACACACACACACACACACACACACACACACACACACACACACACACACACACACACACACACACACACACACACACACACACACACACACACACACACACACACACACACACACACACACACACACACACACACACACACACACACACACACACACACACACACACACACACACACACACACACACACACACACACACACACACACACACACACACACACACACACACACACACACACACACACACACACACACACACACACACACACACACACACACACACACACACACACACACACACACACACACACACACACACACACACACACACACACAGCTATTCAGAAGTTGTCTCAGATGTTGTCAAGGAGCTAATTGTTATGATTAGCGATTGAAAGGACAGATATATGCACATTATCAATACCCGGCACTAATAACAAAATTAGAGAAATCAATTCATTAATTCTGCTGCATGTCATTACACCAATGTTCTCTATTAGCGATAAAGTATTTCAAACATAAATGTATAATTATCACTGATTAAATCCGCCAATTTACTCTGTTGAAGTTGATACATTTAAGTAATAATACATTCTTGTTACCCTCAAAAACTGGTAGAGGCAGATAGACATCCAGTTGCAAAGCATCCTTTCCACCACTGTCTCTGATCTGGAAAGACAGATTTAATTAACAGTTTATGAAAGCCATTATAAGAATAAAATGTAACCATTGTGTGATATATTGCTGCATGTTAATAGTAGTACAGACATGACACTCGATTATAGAAATTCAAGAAAAAAAGTGACATATTTCATTAGCACTGTTAATATCATGACATCTAAACTCAAAAAGAAATTGAAAGCTAAGAAACTCTTAGAAATCCTCACCCATGCTTTCTGTGAGCCAATGTTATTGGGTTTTAGCACTTATCTTTACATATTTATGAATATATTTAAAATATTTATCATGGTTTAGGTTAATGTCTCTGTACTGTGTTGAACCTGGGAAAGTTGAGGTAATACTTATTCAAGCCCATTTCCATGGTATTTCGTTGGAAATACCAGTACATCTAGGACAATGTCAAACTAGGAAAATTCTGCACAACTTGTCAAAAATCCTGTCAGTGGTCACTTGACGGATCGCCCACTGTAATGTCATACATCCACTGGTGGCGCCGTCGTTAACTGCTAGCAAGCCTAATTAGATGTCTTGTATATAAGGAGGCTTGTGTTGGCACAATGGCCTAATCAGCATAATGAGCCTCTCCATTGGGGGATAATTAAGATGTGTGCTTGCACAACAGCCAGTCACAGCGTGCCTCGGCACAGCAGACAGTTCAAATCACAACCCCCCCCAGCAGTGATGAGCGACTGTACTGTCAGACAAGTGGCTCCTGCTGAGGGAGTGCTGGCTGCCATCAGAGGAAGATTTGACCTTGACATTATTGCTAAGGTGTAGGAGGGAGTGAAAAACATACAATACTAATATTGGGGATTGTTTTTTGAAGGCTATTTACTTCAATGAAATTAGTCAGCTGAATGTTTACACAGGAATTATGAGATGATGCCAAGGGAGAGAACACAGAGCAATTCATACTGTATTATGCAATAGAGAAAAAAAACGTTTCACTCTGTGGCAAGATTCTAAAAATACCAATTAATTTGTTATACTAAAATAAGTTAGAATGTCAAACCAATTACAGCATTTTTGTAATAACCAATGTATCTCTTTTCTCAGTGAAAAGGGCAATTATTAAAATCTAATTTGGGTAAGATGATGGCTGCAGGTGATTTACAATTCAGGTGATGAGAGTTTCTCTTGATTAGGATTAAGAGCTGGACCTTATTTATTCAATAAACTTGGCCCAATATTTGGTATAAACCTCGTTTTATTTTTTGGAAATGTCTTTTGAAAAAGGTTCCTGCTTTAGAACTATACTTGCAGAAAGACAATATAATGTTGCTTATGTATTCAAGGCAATCAAAAACAGCATGGATCAAAAGTAATTCCTTGCCATGGTCAGAGCTATAGGATAAGAAGATGAAGAAGAAGATGATGAAGGGGAACAGCAACAGAATGATCACACAGCACTCTGTGCTCAGAGTGAAGAAAACCAGAAGGAGAAACAGAAGGAGGAGGACTGGGACAGATCAAGCAACAGTCTGGCTCTTGATGGACTACAGTAGTCAGTGCAAAAATCACCCGGAAACATGGCATGTCATCCTATGGTTAATTATAATGCTGCCAGGGTTTAGATATGGTGTGATTCTGATTATAGAGCTGAGAAAAAAGGACATCTTGTGATCTCAGAGGCAAAGGTTGCTAGACAAAATTGCTCTGTCATGATGTGGGGACAGTTAACATCAGCATGCTAGCACTATCCCAATGACCTAGATAACATGCTGACTAGTTATTAGAATTAACCCTGAGGGTGACATGAATGCCAGGAAATATTTTTCTGAAATCTATCAGCTGACAGAATATTTGACTCGGAACCAAAATGTCCACATCACAGTGGCACTAGGAAATAAAAGAGATATCACTACAGACATTATGCATTATGGTCTATTATGAGCATAAATGTCAAACTTAGTGTGAATCCATCCTGTAGAAGTAAATAACTGCACAAGTGAAGCCTTTAAAAAGTTACATGTTCAAAACTGTCAGTAGGAGTTATGCTGTGGGGTTGCTTCGTATTGTGAGACAGAATTATGAACTTGTTGCACTTAATTTCCATTTCTATGCTGGCATCAATCCAGTATTATTGATTTCCGTGGAGGAGGGGAATTGGATTTGCCCTAACCACTCACTAGAGAGCATTGTATCCGCCTCATAATGTAATTTTAAGTCGACACTGTCACATATAACCAAACTAAATTAAAATAAACTCAAACAAACTACAATATGATAGATTTGTTTTTCAAACCAAGAATGATGCCAGACAAAGCAATCTGCAAGCATGGTTAAGTAGCATTCAAGTTATGTTGTTGCCATGATATTTTAGCATTTAGACCACTTAGATATTAAACTTGGCAATGGAACTTTGTTATTGTATGTTACTGCATGAGTGTGTCAACTCTCACCTGCGCAGCATGAGTTTAGGGTTCTTGCTGTGGACGTATTCCTCCATGAGCTCCAGCAGCAGCGTCCTCATAATGTCGGTGTAGTATTCCAGTTTCCCATGCAGGGCCACCGTCAGCAGAGAGGCAAAGTACACCTTCGCCCTGGCGTTGAAGTCATTACTGTGCTCCAATGTACGGATAAACTACAAACACACCAACACACACAAAAAGAAACAGGCAGGAGATTATCTTGATGAAGCCCACACACATAAGTAAATCAAAACACAATATGCTTTTGAATTACCAAAAGACTAATGCCTGTGAAAACAATAGCTATCGAGGTAAATTCCTTTCTGCCTCTTAGCTAACGCAAGATACCAATTAGTGGGAGACGAATCACCCACACATTCAGCCAACACCTCAGAGGCCGTTTCTGCGCCAGCACTATTGGACCATTAGTAATCTTCACACATCTCTTTTTTTCTGCCATTTCTTGTTTCTCGCTCTCAACACTGTACTCTGCTAACTAAAACATCACAAAGTCCTTGAATCAAAAGGGAGAAAGCCTGCATTTAGATGGATCGCACCGCTATTTAAACACATAAAAGAGCCATATTGTTGCATACTCTTTCATCATGATGAACAAGGGCAGCTCTACATTAGAGAGATGTCACTGCAGATGCTCAGGGACGTGGTTCAGATCTTTATGCTACTTTACACATGTGATGAGCTTATAGGAGTTGGTTTCTTTAAATACAAAAAAATGTAATCTTGTCAGTTTTTACCAGCAGTTTTTGTATATTGCATGCTATAATGTCTAAATGTTTGAACCATTTAAACAGATTTAAAAAAAACAAGATGGCCATGCTAGCTGCTAACTGCTAGCTATGAGGCATTTGCTACTGGCCCGCCATGCTTTGATCTTAATGCCAAAGTTACAATTACAATGGTTACATCAGCAGGTAATGTGCATTAGGACCCCAATTAGCAAGGCGTATTAGCATGCTAGCAGGGACTAATTAACACAAAACATAAAGTTTAGCTGGTATAAGATCATAACAAAAAGTAGGCTACTGAACAAACTTTTTGAGCTGATTATGGCGCTACAGATAAAGTTAGTGGATCACAAAAGTCATTAGGATACATCGACTGAGAAACAAGTGTGTCAATATATTATCTGAAGGCAATACAGTCAATAGTTGGTGAAATATTTCAGTCTGGACTATTGGACTGAACAACATCCCTAGAGCCCTTCTCTAAGCCTGGCTGAGAAGAAAGAGTAAAAAACTGAATGTGTTTTAAAAGAGTCAGGCATTATTTTCTTGAGGAACTTGTTGTGTTGGACATCTTTTCTGTAAACCATGTGTATGCAGATATTATCAATGTGAGACCACAGCCAACCATTCATAGTTGCATGCATGTGCAGTATAATTACATTAAGGAGGAACGTTTTTGAGTTCAGGAGGTTGGAGAACTGGTTGAGCGCCTGAGTCACGACGGCCCGTCGATCCTCGGGGATGTTGAGCTTTCCTGTGATCATCACATCATTGGCTCCGTCCTTCGAAGGCAGGAAGAAGACGCGGTCGGTGTAGGTTTTGTAGTCCAGGAAGGGGATTCGTCCCTCACTCTGATCGTTGGTGTGGTCCTCCATCTCAATCATCAAGTCTGCAGGATGAAAACAAGACGACACTTTCTCATTCCTTTTTCTAATAAACAGCTTTCTCATTTGCGTGCTGCTCGCCTCTATCATTATTGTGCGAGAAGCAGACAAGGGAACTTTCTCGGGGGAAAATTATTGCAACGACGTTTTCTATTACTGTTGCTGCAAAACTGCTTCTCGTAATGATGATAACACGATGTTAAGCAGGAGAATTTATTTAATTCACAGCCAGACAATACATCAAAGAAATGTAATCAGAGCTATGAAACACTTCATTACTTTATAGCTTCTTAGAAACATCGATCCTTTGAGGGATATTAGAGAAATTGCCAAGCTTTTGCACAGCTGCACTTGGTTGGTACCTGTGAATTCTTTCTTGCATCGGTCCCGTACGCTCTCCTCCAAATTCTCCAGCTGATGTTTCACCTTCTCGTACTCCCTCTCTGCCTGTTGACTCTTTCTCCTGAACACATTTAACAAGCAACACGTGTGTCATCAAAACAAAGTTTGTGAAAGAGAAGGATTTTAACTTTGTTTTGTAATTTTGGAGGTCTAATTGTTTTTCAAAGACCCTAGTTTGAGCCGGCACAATTGGTCACAGTGTTTCCTCTTGAGTTTCCCAAACATATCCCATTAGCACTGGAATTACTCCGTCACAGTGGATTTGTTGTTCGTGATGTTTTATGAAAATTCAGCAGGAAGTCAGCATGTTTAACTGATGCATGACAGCCTGTGACAAAATGATCCTCGTGCAAACACATTTCCTTTTTTGGAAGGACCTCTAGGTAAATTGACAGAACTGTTGAAATTAAACACAGTAAAAACGAGGAGGATCGACTATAAAACTTTACAAATACGACCTAACAATATGTACGATTTAAGAAAATACAGAAGTTCCAAAAATAAATCTGAGGGCTCAAAATATTATTAAAATAATAGGAAAGACAAAATGTTTCTGTAAATCAAGTATGTTGTTTTTAATGACGTGTCTGTGGGAATGTGTTTCATTGATATATTCTTTATTCTGAATATTTGTTTAGTGGTACTGGAGATACAGGGACCTTTCTAACGACGAAAATGTAACAGAGACGTTTAAAACAAAGATTTATCAGATTCATATTTGATAACTTTTATTATTTTAAGCTATTTGCTTCTTAACATTGTTTTCAAACTAATACAATGTTTCATAAGCCCACCATGGAAAATGAAACATTACTTGTGTGTTGGGTCTCAAATACTCATTAAATGCTATTATCCAATGAATACAAATAACCTCTCATGCAAGAAAATCTAAAATGTTTTCATAAGAAAGTCAATAAAATGTTTTAAAAAGGTCTTAACCAAGTATTATGTTTTATTTAACCGTATGGACAAGAAGCTCAGATAATAAACGTTTCTCCAAATCTCCTCTACTAATGAAATATGAATTAGTTAGATGACCTCATTTGAGTAACAGTGAATGTGACGTTAACCTTAAAAAGTCTAATTACCTGTAGCAGTAGACAGAGATAGCGATGATGAGCAGCATGGGCACAATGACAGCGGGTATGATGATGTACAGTTTCAAATCATTCTTCTTCTCATACTCCACCGAGCCTACCACCCACTCCCCTTTCCCAAACTTGATCTGTGGATAAAGACCGAAAGAAAGAGAGAAGGAATCTTATTATCTGCACAGCATTTTAGCCAGAGATGTATTCAGGTAGGTGTCGATGGCAAAGATTCTCCGGAGATGGAGCGAAAACTTGGACGGAGGAAAATCTACATAATTGCCCACGGTTCTGCAGGACCTTTCAGTATTTTCTAAGTGCTCGGGCTATGTGGTTGTAGGCCCATATTAACTGAGCCAATGCATAAGTGCGTTGAGTTTGACATGTAATAATCAACCTTTTTCTATATAGGTATTTTATTGATAGTCAGAGGCGTTGCTTCTTTCTGCAGCGCGCAGACACAGGAATGAGACAATAGCTCTCTTAGAGATATTACCCAGAGGAGAGGTTACAGTATTCACCCCAATTGTGGCTCGGCTAATTACATGTAATTATAAAAAGGGCTTGTAGCTACATGAAAACTGTTCAACCAGTGGAAAAAATGGGATCCCCAGATGTACAGAGGACACGCCTAGAAAAGTACAGTAACAATTCATGATGCCTGAAGTGTTTCACCCGTCTGTGAAAGTACATTTACTCAAGCACAAATGAATTTTATTTTAGTACTTTTTTTCTTTCTACATTATACTTCTATTTAACTACATTTTCAAGGGAAGAAAGTATGATTTTATTCTACATTTTTACTTCGTAGTTACTTTACAAAATGGGGATCTTTGGATTTAGATTAAGCTATCCAACAGTATAAACAAGAGGAGATGGAAAGATTAGTTAAATGGTAACTACTTTCATAATCATTTGAGTCATTTTGTGATGTTTCCAGCTCCTAAAATGTGCTGCTTTTACTCTTAATAATTTGAAATATACGTTTAATCATTTTAAGATTTGGACTATTGGTTGAACATACCAAATTTGATATCATTTTGGGCTCAAGTAATCAATTTAGGGAGAATAATAAATCAAGACTAATACACTGAAATGAATCATTAGTTGCAGTCCTATATACACTTTTAACATTAGTAATAATATTCTAATGATACTGCATAATATATAGTAATATATAAGACTCATTAGGTAATTGTTCTGCTTAATTTACATGTTTACATTTTCCTGATTATAGTTACATACTTTTAATGGAGCACTTTTCATTGGGGTATCGGCAATTGGCCTAAAGTAAAGGATCTCAATAGATGGAAGGATTTCTCCGTCTAACTTTATCTGAACTGACCGTTAAGTCGAGCAGCTCGGGCCGGGTGTCTCTGCGGTGCCGTCTGGAGCGGGCGCTGGGCGTGGTGGAGGGCGGGTCCAGGAACAGTTTGTCATCCTGAAGCGTGTTCACCAGGCAGGGAACGTCTCCCACAAAAGCTTGAGCCTCTTTGGCCGTCATAGCTTTGGAGAATCCCCAACCCTGAAGGAAAAAGACAGACTGGTATGCTAAAAGTGTCGTGACTTAACTTTATGGGGGAGAAATTAATTACCACATTTGACACGATCAAGTATGATGAGTATTAAAAGCATTTTCATTAGTATTGAAAGGGAAGTTTATAACAGCTCATTGCTGTTCCACTACGAGTGCCAAAAGTAATTAGAAAGATTAAGATTATTTTCTTTGTAAGCACATTTCTAAATGATTTATTGGTTAAGACACTGTAGGCACAGCTCCAGTCAATCCTACAGTTCTGGCATTGCAATAAACACTTTGAGATTCTGCAGCACGCATCTGTATCTACAGACATGCTTTCAATTATTCTAATGCAGCCTGCTGTATAAGGAAGGTGAATTCGCTTAAGGAAGCAAGCGTTAGAGTAATTGAAAAGGATTTTTTTATTTTTTGCAGATGTCTTTTTGACTCATTTATTTACCTTAAGGGCGCCTGTACAAGGAAACCTCAAAGGGATAACTATGGCACTTTGAAACTGACAAGAAGAAGAAGTAGAAAGAGAAATTCACTGCTGTTGCTGGACCTTTATCATTAACTTTTAATTGTTGAGGTCATTTTTGAAGCAAAAAGGCTCAACTGTAATGGTACAGTAACAGCAAAGTTCTTAACCAGAGAAAAACACCAATTTAAAGAAAAACAGCAATTTGAAGAAATCGCCTTGGAGTTGGTAAAATAAATGAACATTTATCCGCATTTATTTTTTGTTTTATAGATAAAATGCCTAATGAAATGTATAACTTGTGACTAATTGCCCGGTTGCAACACTATTGCAGTGAGAATGATCCTTACAGAGACTATGCCCACTCAGAAATAAACTATAATATAAATTGATGTTTACATTAAGTATCTTACAAGATTAAAAAATTGTGTTATCTGTTCTTAAAGGTCAGAATACATTAATGCTACTAGAATACTATGCCTCAGTTCATTTGACTTTCAAAACAAACCAACCCCTGAGCTGAAATATTAAATGTGTTGCCGTTTGCATAATGTTTGTATGCAAAGGAGTCCATCCATAGCAGAAGCAGCTAAAGATTGTAAATGTGTTGCAGCCACTGCAATTCAGCATCTTTTACTTTTTGCCCTTAAGTCAGAAAATAACACCATTTGTCATTATTTCATAACACAGGACGCTGATTCTCAGAAACACTGTGCTGTCACTGCAACATTAAAAGGGGAAGTGAGCATCCTGCACTCACAGTGACGATGATGATGCTGGCCTCAGTGATGACCCTCTTGTTCAGTTCGTTGAAGCTGGGGTCCGGGTAGTAGTCGAAGGGCTTCAGCTCCTTCTCCATGTTGTCCAGCTTGATGATGGTTTTAAAGGGCTGGTTCAGGGAACTGTTTACTGTTGGAGACCGAAACTGGATGACCGTGTCGTTCTTCTCGTGGGCGACCTAAATGTAACGTAGGGAGAGTCAAATATCAGAACTGGACAATTTAGGATTATTATATAACATAATAAGCAACACAAGACGGCATGAAGAAGGGTACTCCAGTTTTCAACACGGAGAAAAAGGAAAGCAAACAGGATGTTGAGGGATTTTTCATTAATTAAGAAGCATTGAATTCATGTTTTTTGTGAGTGTTTCGGGGGTAGGAAGACGGCCGAAAAACTCCTGGTAAGGAAGGTACAATGATGTGTCTCTTTTCAGTCATTCTATTAAAAACCCATTCTGCCGTCGTGGAAAAGCAGCCTCTGATTAATCACAACTCTGAGTCATTCCTCCCAAGGCTTTGTTTATTTGGTTTTGATTAACTGGACGGATGGTGATATTTCTGTCAGTCTCTGATTGTTTCGATGCAGGGCTGACGATACTGCGTGACAGCTAAACCCTGCAGTCCTACACACAATTCCAGTATGTCAAAATGACGAGGCAAAAGGAGTAGGCTTCATCAGATAATGCCTTGAAAAAGTCACTCATGCCTACTACAAAGTGTGAGACTGGTTGTATTCATTTAACGTCTTTTCATATACAGCTCAAAAGTGAATTAGCCTTCCTTTAAGCTGTGAGCCAAGTGCAGATTTTAGTCTCATTCGGACAATACAGTTCATTGCTCTTTGTTAAAAGGAAAGGTTTACAATTTTGGGAAATGGCGAATGGAGAAGATTTACACCACTCTCATATTTGACCTAAATATGAAGTTAGAGCCAGCAGCTGGTTAGTTTAGCACAAAGAGAAGAAGGTAACACTATACTGTAAATCAAAGTATTAACACATTCACAAAGGAAAACTTTGAGTTATTACAACAACAACCAAATCTGAACATTGTGCTCGAGGAAAAGCCAGGAGGCAAAATACTTTATGTAAATCTACATCTACTACTTATTTATATTAAAACTAGGTTTCTTTTGACCTTAGAAGCAGCTGGGGTTTACAATTATAAACAAGAAAAAAAAACCCTCACCACTTTAAGCTGTCATCAGCATGTTTTCACAACAAGCCAGCAGCCGAAAATATGTGGGTCTAGTTCAGTGGATAGACTTAAACCAAAAGAAGCTTATGAAGTTGACCAGCCAAGGCCTTTCAGATAACACCCATACATCCTGCAGCCAGGAGTCCCTTCAAATCTCCTGTCCCGCAGGATGGCAGGGGACCAGGGACGAGGCCAGGAGTGAAGTGGTGAAGAGCGGCGTGTTCACATAATCTCCTGCAACCTTAATGCTGGCTTTAAATGTGGCTTTATAAATTAAAAGAACAAATTGCTAATGCTCCACACTGCCCAGTCCACTGAAGGGCAGGAAGCAGCACAATGTGGCAACTCCTTCAAGTTCCCTGGTGGAATCAATCCTGCATGATTAAGTTGGATGAGGACCATAGTTATATCTCAGTGAGGGCAAAACAGTGCTGCTGCTATCTGCAATCTGCAATCTTACAGGTTTTAAGGATTTATGGCCTAAGAAGTGAGATGAAGTAAGACTGGCTTATGGACTCCCACTGATCAGGGAGAGCATGGGAAGTGGAGATGAGTGAATTTGTTGGTGTGTGTGAGCATGCTTGAGAGTGTTTGAATGAATCACAACTGTGGTGTGGGCTCATGAGTTGTGAGGAGATCAATGGACGGTGGACGGTGGACGGTGCCGCTGGAATGAGGGACAAACAGATGGAAATGTAGAAACTCTAAAAAAGAATTGAAGCAAACAGCAGCGTAGGAAAGAGAGTTAAGAGAAAGAGTGAAGCGAGAAAAGGAATGATGACTACAGTATTACGAGGAGGATGATCAAAAGGCTGATGGGGAAGATGGGTATAAATAAAAGGATATAAGAAAACAAATGAAAGACATACCTCAAAAGCTTGCGAGTTGTCTCCTTGGACCCTCAGAACAGCAGTCTGAACGAGGTCAAAGCCCGAGCCGGTCACCACAATGTTCCTCCCTCCACTAAAAACACACACAGATGATTACAGATAACCCAGTCACACAAAAGCAAGTTCATAGGGAGTGTTACGGGAAGACAGACACACTTCTTAAATTGCACCTGGGGTAATTTTCACCGGAGATGGAAGCAAATTAGTTTAGCCTGCGAGCAGTGTATCTGTTGTCTGTTGTTCTAGTCTGCGTGCCTAATCACATGCGCCTTAGAGCTTTCTATTGCACAGATAAAAAAGGTAACTGCCTAATGCATCCATTTTCAGCGATCATAAGGCAGTTTGGTACAACATCAAAGACTAGCATCGCCCACAGCAAACAATAAGTAAGTATGGAAAAATGTTCTGCGCACAAACACAAACAACAGGCCTACTCAGCAACTCTCGGAGGACAAATTATACTTTAAAACAAGTAAAAGGGTGTTGGTATTAATAACCTTTACCAAGGTTTCAGACAGATAGAAGCCTGGAGTGCAAAGAACAACGTAGGTTTCTAAGTGTGCAATTTTCTATAACAGTATGTCTCTATAAGCCCTTGTCAACAAAGCTGCTTTTTCTTTTCATTGTGCCCTCTCTTCTGATAAAACAAATGTACAATGCAAGCTATTTGAAAGGCAAATTCATCTTCTGCATTATTCTGTATTTGAGTTTTACTCAAACTTGAATTTTCTTCACTATGTCAGTTCATTAGATTTAGAAAATGCAGAAATGAATGACTTTAATAAGGAGAGAGAGAGTGAGCCTCCAACAGCTTTCCAAACAAGGAACCCAACAGCCATGCTGATGATGCTCAGCGTCAGTATGCTAATGGTCACAATAACATCGCTAACATGCTGATATTGAACAGGTACTATGTGTATCCTAGTTACAATCAGAAGTTCGAGTGGCATTCGTTTTGTGGGTAATTTGTAATTAAGCAACGTATTGGACACAGTTAAATCTTTATCCGATATCGGTGCAAGATAAAAAGTCAGAGAATCACCAAATTAAAAACAATTCATCCTTGGGTGGACATCAATTTCTGGACCAATTTTCCTGACAATTGAATCAATCACATGTAAGATGTTTATTTACAAACTGTCAAATAAGAACCTTGAGGTGGCATAACATAAATCTCAAGAAATAATCACAGTAAATGGGATTGAATCATTAAATAACATGGCAATACATCGTACAAAATCTTTCAGTTTAATTTAAATGAACGGATCCTTCGCAGCTAAACCTTAGATCTCACATTTTAAACATTTGTGTTTCAGTCCTTCTGAAGGTAACAAAAAAAAGCATCCCTATAGAGATGGCAAAGTTCTCAAATCTCTAGAAAAGTAGAGTAAAATGTGACAAGACATGGACAAAAACATGAAAAGCCTCAAAATCATTTTTCATTCAACATTATAAGTTTTCAGGTGAAATGAAAACATGCTGTCACTTATACTCACCAGACAAAGCTTGATTTGGGTTGATGGTCCATCAATTGAGGATTTTCCAGGAATTGGAAGGCATTATGGATGTATGTTGCGGTACTCTTTCCATACATCACTTTGACGGAGAGAAATAAGGAGGGCACCTTATCTGTTCGATATTCTCCTGTCCTGCAGGTGATTTCTTCTCCAAAGTGCTCCCTGCAAAGACAAGGACATAACACTAACTGGCTTGTGGAGTGGGGGTCGCACGAGGTCACTGTGCAGTCGAAGCCAGCATGGCAGCAACCTGACAGCTTGTTAAATCTTGGCTTTGCTGCTCCTCTAGCTCGTTATTTTCCAGTTACCTCTGCCTAAAATGTCACCACAGACTGGGTTTGACAGAACAATGGTGGTCACAACAGCCAGGCAATCGGTGAGAAAAAAATAATCCTGCTTAGAACACTAGAGTTAAGGTCAATTCCATTTTTTGCTTCAGGAATATAAAAAGAATCAATTTATTGGCTTCAAAGTGTTCATACTGTAGTATTTGCATAGAATACAATGTCTGAATAACAAGTAGAACTTATCATATGATAAGACTGAATTGAAAGAGAATTGGGCTTTGGCAGGGAATGACAATTATTGAGGGAAGAAAGTGCTTACACAGTGCAGTCCACCCCTCCGATGGTAACCTGGACATCATCCTTACTGCCTGTTTCCAGAGAGTGACCAGATATTGTAATGAGGGTGCCCCCAGCTTTCAGACCTCTGGTGGGTGTCACCCCTTGGGGAATCGGGTCCTGGTGAGGGGGGGGGGGGGGGGGGTGAAGGGGGCACAAGATACAGCATGAATACAGAAGCTCCAACCCCACATGATCGCTCACACAATGCTGTGTCATGTACACACATCTCCTCTCAGCCTGCTTGTTCTCATATTCTCTATTAGAAACATTCACACACACACTCAGACAAGCACCACATCCGCCTCAATTTGCTGAGCAAACAGTTAGGCGGAGCACTCCCCAGTGGGGAAGCTTTAGCGGAGCCGGAGATATGAAAATCCCGTTTAATACTATAACAGGCTACCGCGTAGCTATTTGAGAGGAAGGGGGCGTACTGCACAGCATCTGGTTAAAGAGGAATGCATACACAATCTGTAATGTGACAGCATCTAGGCTCTACATTTGCAGATACATTAGGGTCTTGTATTTGACCATTCCACATGAGTGGCATAACCTTGATTTGTTCAGTTAGGGGTCTCTTTGCAGTGAGGAAATGGAAAAATACCAGAGACTAACGAATAACCAAATCAGATGAAAGCTTTTGGATGAGTTTATTTTCTGAGTCTGAAGTTATATGCCTCCATACTAAGCAGAAGCTGAGGAGAAGGAGAAGGATAGAGAGTGTGTGTGTGTGTGTGTGTGTGTGTGTGTGTGTGTGTGTGTGTGTGTGTGTGTGTGTGTGTGTGTGTGTGTGTGTGTGTGTGTGTGTGTGTGTGTGTGTGTGTGTGTGTGTGTGTGTGTGTGTAAGGGAAAGTGTTTACCCTGTAGGTGAAGTACATGGAGGAGGTTCCTGTCTTTCCCCCCTTCACTTCCACCTCGACCTGGCCCCAGGTTTTCGTGGGATCAACAGGGCCGATCTCACACACCACGCTGCACATGACAATGAAGAGAAGAATGAGAAAAATATACAAGAATGGAGCTGAAAATAACAATCATTTAAATATCCGGTTTTCTATCTTTTTTTCTATAAAATATTTAAAATAGGAAAGAAAATGTCCTGGAGACTCAAGGGGAGATTATACATATTGTTCAGACTTCAGTTTTATCTTCATCTTGGAGCTGCTCCATTGAAAAAATTGCCTCTGCATCAAAATGTTTTCATTCAAATGAGCTAGATATGAATATTACAGATATTGGCAGACATTGAATACTGCGTCTTGTTTTAGTTCATTGTCAAAAAAGCCAAGGTAATTAAAGAAAAGCTACTTCATCTGACTATTTAGCACATATAAAACCCAGTATGATTTGAAATGCCAGCTTGGCTGCTACAAGCGTCTTAGAAATTGAGCCCTTTGGGAATTTTAGCATAGTGCATTGTGTGGAGTTTACATGGAAACATGGCATATACAAAACACAACATGTCCTTGAGGAGAATGTGTTGCTGATGAAAGAGGTCAGTATAAAATGGCAATCCTTATTTGGGCTAACATGGGAGCCAGGAGAAGACAGGATAGAAATGAAATATCACAGTTGAAAAGCTGTCAAATCTCAGCGCAAGTGAGAAACAACATGCTGCAGACCGTAGAGGACAGCTAACAACTCGATGAAGACTCAGCAGGGCTGTGAGCTCCAGAAGTGGATGATTTAAGGGAGAAAAACATTCCATCTGGTCCCATAAATCCTGCTTTATGCCTCATCATGCAGATGGTGGGGCAAGAATTTGTCATAAAAGTGGATCCTGCCAGGTGTCAACAGCTCTGCTTAGTGGCTGTGGGGCTACAATGTGGATTTTTTTACTTTTCACGGACTACTTGAATGAAGTGAACACCGCTGTGACTGAAGTGTATTTGCAGGAGTTAGGTTTATTCCAGTGGTTTTTTCTTGGTGGGAAGGGACTGTCGGCAGCATGGAGAGGCCACCGAAAAGCTGTGGCAAATGTGTGATAGCATGAATCAGTGTTTGGTGAATTTATAACTCAAATGATCCAGGCTGCAGTGCCCATTGGTGGCCGCAGGCAGTTCTAAAGATCACATTTCAGCAGAGACCCAGCAGTGGTAGAACATTAACTTGAGTACAGTAGTTTGTACAATATGAAGTACTCTGAACTTTTTAGTACTAGTTTCTTATGTTTCAAGTGTCTGCGTGTTTTTAGAAAGTTCCACTCAGGACACATTTTTCATTTAAACCTCTCAGTTAGTTTTACATTAAAAGCAAACATAAGTGTGTAGCAGAGCTTAGTTTCTTTATTCTTTCCGACCACATTAATCATTTCAAAACCCCAAACTGTGTATATAGTTTAAATCGGCTCCACCCTGACCGACTACAGCAGTAAAATAATATTTACACACTGATGCAATCTTATAATGGTGTATATAGTAATATATTAGTGACAGGGGCCGTTTTCCTGCACAACTAGTATTATACTTTTTGTATGTTTTGCAGATAATACATCTGTACGAAATGGGATTCTGGATGTAGAAATGTTACTTGTAATGAACTATTAGAGTGGTTTTGCTCACAAAAAGGGATCAGAAAACCTTGTTCACCCCTGGTACTCAGATTAATAATGTAGCATAATGAGCTAATTAAAACATGCACCATGGTTACTTTGGGGAAAAGCAAAGCTCGCCTAGGATGATAAGGTATTCAGAAGTCAACCAAAATACTTTTTTTTAAACCCTGCCCAGACACAGTTTGACAAACAGTGATCAATAGAGACAGTGTGTGTGCTGCTCATATATTTGCATAAATGAATCAGAGTGTGTGAGTTGTACCTGGTGGAGACAGAGTACTTCTCCTTCTGGTGGATGCAGGGCTGCCCGACCACACTGATGTTTTTAATGTCTTCCTTGTGAATGCCGAGGTTGGTGCCGCGGATGGTGATGGAGATTCCTCCCAGCATGGGGCCGAAACGAGGGATGATCTGGATGGGGGAGAAGCAATGGTGGCGGGGGGTGGGTGTGCGTGTTTGTAGGAAGAAGGGAATTGAAATGGATTTAAACAGATTAGTTGTGCAATAAGAAATGTACAAGAGATGTACATAATCTGTTTCAGTCAGCTGAATAGTTTACGTGTTTAATATTCACCGCCATGGTTTAAAAATAAATCCATAAGAGTAAGAGTCACGTTTGCATGTACGTGTGTATTACAGCCCTCAATAAGAAGAAAAAAATGACCCGATATATGGGATTTCATGTAGAAGTATAAGAAAGATCATTTACAGCTAGATGATAAACATTGTACAATATTGAAATCTAAATCATGTTAACTATTCACTTAAAATAAAAACTAAATGTGAGGTTATCAAATGTACAATATAAAAGTGTCTACAGCCATGCTAGCAGCTCCCCAGAGAAAAAATTGTATAGGAATCTAACAGTTGTTTAGATATTTCAGTCACTAACAACATAATTGATCATAATCATAAAAATGCATGCAACATCTTGCCACACCGACTGTGATTGATCTGGCGGATGTGTCAGGCTGTTGTATGTATCGCTCATAACCTCATTGACATCAGCACAATTACTGATGGATTTTTGTCAATGACAATGAGGCACAAACATTAGGTGAGCAGAGAAGGAATTGATCCAATCTAAATGTGCTGCAAATCAGCTCAACACGACCTCAGGAGAAGAAGACTTTCAACCCATCCGTGCACTAGGAGGACGTGGAGAGGCCAATAAAGTGCTGCGATCAATAATCCAATCACAGAAAGTCGCTGCTTTCACACCTGTTAAGCCACAAGCCTTTCAGGCATGTAATGCTACCAGTTCAAATATTAACATAAAGATATGAGGGCATTGTAAGAACTCACGTCAGTTATCTGGGGGGCGGGGCACTCGGTGCTGAGAGGGTCTTCGGGGTTGCACAGCTTCTTGTACACACACGCCCTCTGCTTGGCGCACCACACACACTGGTACTTTGGGTCTGTGTTCTTACACAGACTACAGTCCTCTCGCCCCATGGAGCAGTTGTACAGGGTGACTGTAAAGGGGAAACACAAATATCAAATGCTTTAGTTTACTTGTTTTGTTATACTTAAAAAGTCCCAAAATGTTTCCTGTTCATTCTAAGGTCCAGATCCAAACCCAACAGGGGAAAGAGCTTTTGCAGTCATGGCGACTGGACTTTGGAATAACCTGAGGGGGTGAGGGATTGCTATTATTTATGTTTTATTACTTTCTGTTCCTCTGTGTTTTATAATGTGTTTAGCTGCTGATTTAACAGTTCAGTTAAATGTGTTCTGTATTAATGTAAAATCAATTTGTAACTGGTTGAAAGGTGCTGTATAAATTAAAAAAACATTATTATTATTATTATTCATTAATGAATAGTGTGTCTTCTAATGACTTAATTTACATGATAACGAAAATGTAAAACCTCACAATGACTCTTGATCCTTAATATTCTGTAAAAACCTGTTGGTGATACTTGTCATTACTGCGTCATTTTCTGATAAATATTCAATTAAAGATTAAGGGCATCCTCCCCAGGTCTAATGGAGGCCCCACACTGGGACTGTGCACACACCGGGCATAGAAAATAAGGTCTACGAATTCAAATGTGAGCGATTGTACCGTTCAGCGTGCTGTCCATCCTCTTTCCCGACTCCTTGTCCTTCATGTAGAAGAGAACGTTGGTCTCTGGTGACTTGTCGTAAGAAAACTAAGAAATTAGCAGAAAATGAATTATTAATAACGATCCAGTGATTAATGGCACTTAAGCTCCTCTCAGCAAACAGTGTGGGCTGCCGCTTCCTCATGTCAAAGAGAAGAATGGAAGGGAAACAAATTAAACCCAGTCTGGCGTATTTTCAGCGGAATAAATCAATGTTGTAAAAGAACATAGCTGAGGGCTAGGTGCTGTTTGAGCTTCCTCATCACAGCATGGAGAGTGGAGAAGGAGCTGAAATAACAGCGGAGAGCCTGTCCATTAGAGGGAGCTAGAGAACATTCAAAGTGGATTGCTGTAGGCTGATTTGATAACCCTTCCACATAAAGTCAGATCGTGGAGAGTTTGGAAATATTTTGGCAACTGAAAAACATGCAATCAAGTAGCACTCACATAATCAGGGTTGCTCTGTATTGCAATATATTAATCTACAAATCAGCTATAGTTCAAAGAGCTGTGATAAGTGGGAAGCAAATTGGTCAGACAATTTCGGGGAAAGGCACAAAATCATCAGTTCATTGTGGATACAGGGACACGGTCGAGGGTCTACAAGTCAATGTCAAGTAACCAGAGAACAGCTGTACTCACATCGAAGCCGCTGAAGGTGTAGAACGGTCCTTCCTCAAAATTGACCTCCTCTTCCACATTTTTCATCAGCTCAGTGCCAATCGTGAAAACATGACCCTGGAGAACCACACAATTACACATTTAGAAACATAGTGAATTGATTTATGTAGAAATATAGAAATATTCTGTCTGCAGAATGACAGCCTCCTTTATTTATTCTTGCAACTGCTATTTATAATGTGTTAATAAATGCAAACCAGCTGCATGTATATAGCTGCATAAAGAATACTGACATTCAGTGACACATAGGTGTATGCATCTACCTGTGAATTCAATAGGTTTTGTGAACACACCGTACCTCCTTTCTTTTCATTGATCAGTATTTGTGATAGTCCTGAATCCTGAATTACACGGTCCGTAAGGTGTGCTGATAATGGGCCTTTAACCAAAAACCTGTCACCTTATACATTGGTTAAATTGTGACCAATCCAGTTCACTGTTGGCCAAACGCCATACTCAATAAGTGTTTAAAAGAGCCACTTAGTTTCCTAGAAATGCTTTAAATTCTGTGTCAGTGCCACTTTACCTGGTAGAGGTCCAAATTGATCCCCTCAAAGCTGATTCGAGTCCTGTAGCCCACTGGGATCAGCACAGGGTCTGGGTTCTCAAACTGAGGACACTTTGCTCTCTGCGAAGGCATCAAAACAAATCAGTTACCCTCACTTTCCATCATTTACATTTTTAATATGCCAAACACTTAACAGCCAGCCTCTGCGGGGACAGATAAGTGTATCACTGAAACATCTGCTGATTTAGAAATTGATATCCTTCACCCCTAAAGTATTTGTCACGCAAGATGGTGCCAGCTGATATTAGGTTTTTGTTCACTTTCGGGGGAAGTTTGGATCGTTCAAGCATTCTGTCATATGTGGTGATTAGATAGGAAAAACAACTTCTGCTTGACTTTTTCCAGCATTTATCAAATGCATGATTTCAGAGAGAAAACTCCTTGACATGCCAATGATGTGATAACACTTAAGAAGACTCACTTGACGGTGCTTTATGATGTTGGTAGTGACCGCGGTGTCGTCCATATCGCTGCAGGTGTGGTCCTTAGTGTTCCACTGACAGCCCCAGGAACTCGCCACACATGACATGCACCTGAAAACACACGCGGAAATATATGCACATAAACACCAAAGATACGAACATGCTTTTTGCAAAAATATAATAAGCAGCCAAACAAAATCTTAAAACATGCAAACTCATCAAAGAGCGTCCGGCACAAAAATCCATGTTGCTGACAACAAAATGGATCTCTGCAACTTCACACAGGCAAAGCTCGTTCATCACACATCGCTTGGCATGAAAGAAATTAAGAAAAAAAAATAAGGAAGGGGGGAAAGAAATGGCGAGATCGACTTTCATTTTTTGATTAATGAAAAGGAAACTGAGGCAATTTCCTCGGCTTGGTAATAAAAAGGAGGGGAGAAAATGCAAGAGGTGCATTCCAAATTACCATGCATCACAATTTACCAACAGAGCCTTGATCTCTCATCTGTTTATGCACGGTGATACATTTACATCAAGGTTGTCGGCGGATGCTGCGTTTAGTGTCACTGTGTATTTTCAGTGAGTGACAGAGCAGAACTGATAGATTACGAGTCTGACTTACGGTGTGTTTTCGGATTTCCTCACTCTGGCGGCACAGTTGTAGAACTTGAAATCTCGTGTAGCCAACTCCACTGTCTCATTGACGAAAATCCTGACCGGGACAGCCACAAAATCTGATGACACGGCAAGGGAAAGGTTAACATGTGCTGTTTTTAGAACGTAATTTTAAACATTTATGAAATGGGACGGTGTCATTGGGAATTATTCTGAATATTCCTCTTTTCATGATAAGACAAAACAATCCCAAGGACGAGACATTCTGACTTACAAGACATGACTTTTAAATAATTTGTGACAGAGCATTACCTCAAATGCTTTTATACTGATTATGTATTAATGCAACGAGACTACAGCAATGGTAGTGGCTGAGTAGAGCTCTACTTATGCACACAGTGCTTTGAAGCGAATCCTAATGTCTGCTAACATGCTCACAATGATGAAGTGCTAAAGATAAATAGTTTAAGTTACAACCTGGAAGATCAACGTTTCCTGGATGTGTAACAAACAGCATGAACACAAATAATAAAACTGTTAAAACTGGATTTTGGAAATTAAGGCACCTCGAAAAAATTGGCCACCAGATCAGTGAATAATGCTGGACCCGATTAGGTTGATCTTGTCTCATTAGTGGTGCAAATTCCCTAACAAATCAAAACAATTTTTATTACAAAACAAAAACGGCCATGAAACATTTTGTTGTCCCCTCGGTGTCTGGGACCCTGGGGCAGTTTCCCAACATTGGTGATATTCAACCTTGCTTATAAGTGAGAAAAACAGACATTTGCAATGAAAAAATATGTATTAAAAAGCGATCAGGTTCAATATGAAGGCCATACCTTGGTCCTCAGGTGTATGTGGAATAAGTGCAGGGCTGGGTAGATCACAGGAGACCTGACCAGAGTCAATCATGGTGCCTTCACTGTCATAGGACGTGAAGGAGCAGCGCAGACGGTCAGAAAGCCCAATTGCAGGAAGAGATGGGATGCTGATCTTCACCTGCATACAAATTAAGATGTTAAGGGATTTGGAAATGGCTGAAAATGAGTTTTTCTCCAAAAGGATTCATACCTGAGTATTATCACCTTAAAGGAAATGTATGTCTCTCCACTTTGTATATTCAAACATCTCTGCGAAATAACAATACAAAGCATTGTTCCTTTTAAAGACAGGAGATTGATTGATTGCCTTGGAGGATATATAACAAGTGATTCAGAGAGGGAGTGACAGAGAGGTATTCACAATTGGAATAAAAAACCCAACTTGAGAGAGAAGTTGCACAAGAGAGGCTCTCCATCTTCAGGCTGCGAGCACAATCAGCCAGGTCGGTTATAATAAGCAAGTTTGGAGTTTTCTGGATCGGTCGATACAGACGCAGGAAGACCTAGAGCCCAAGGTCTCTGATTCACGATGGAAACTGTTCATTACTCAGGCTGTGCATGTTTTTGTGACGTGCGTGCAAGAGGGATTGTTTTCGGAGCGTGAGAGCCAGAGAACAAAGACAGAGAGAGTGGGAATAGAAGCAGCACCGTACCTTCTGAGTCTTTCTACAGGAGAGATTGGGGGGATAGAAGGAGACGATCTTCACACATTGCTGCCTGGGGCTCCAGAGCCAGCCATTCTTCTCCTCCGCCCGGCGGCACTCAGACCTCCTGGTACACCTTCACATGGAGGACGGACAACTCCCATCAGCCTCTGCTCCATAACCACTCAACATTTTACAAGGCCTCAAAAGAACAAGGCCTACAGAGTCTAAAGTATTTCCCCTCTGTTAATAAGAACTTCATACCAGGGTCTGTGCAGATTATCACGATCAAGTTTTATATAGATAGGAAAAACACTAAATGGCCTCTGTGGGACTTGGTCTTGCTGTGTGAAATGTATGGTATAATGTTTTGTGTAACAATGTGGCATATTTGTCAACTTTTTTTACATTCTATAGACGAAATAATTAACCAATAAGGTTTATTTTAAACCGACCTGAAAAATCTCAACATTTGACAATATGCAGTGTGACTTAATAACATCTTCAGATTTCAGCGCTCTTTTGTCATCATTAATTGCACTATTCAAATTGGCAGTAGAAGGTGAAAACACTGTATCAGAGACACACATGTCTTCATAATGGGCCAATAGACAGGAGCACACAATATAATTTAGCCTCAGTTTTCAGAGGAAAATGATATTGATTTTTTGCAAGAATTGAAGAGAGAAAAGCTAAGGATTATTTTCAAAGCTTCAGTTCTTCTCATGAAAAGTATTTTTCCACCCAAAGATGTTCAGATAACTACATAAAAGTTAGCAGCCGATATATCCCATTCAGCTGGAATCATCAAATGTTTTGTTTGTGCATTTCCATATGACTAATGGATTAATCTGTCAATATGTGCAACTTCAAAACGTAATATAGTGTGTTTATTGTTTCTGAATACGTGTATCAACAACTTCCAGAGAGACAAAAACTGTTTTTCTGCTATTACTTTTCTCCTTCGCATCACTTCCTTGTAAAATACATGATCCATACTGCCACTTTTACCCTGCAGACCTGATAAATATAGTCTGATGAGAGTAAATAGCACAGACTGCCTTCGCTGCATGAGCCTGACAAACAGCTTTAATTCCTTACGGCTGCACGGACAACAGGAGATGGAATATAAACACCAAGGGGTACTAAAAGTGTCTGCAATAAAACACAGAACAAATACCCCGCTGTGTTTTACGGATGGAATTGCGTGTGTGGGCGTTTGTGGTAGTCTGTCGCTGTGTGCATGCATTTAAAAGTATGAATGTGTGCATGTGTGTGTGGAACTCACCTGCCCTCCAGGACACACCAGCCACAGTAAGGGTCCCTCAGTTCCACACATGATTGGCAGTCTGTCTTTTGGAGGCACGTCTGCACCGGCACCTTGGTGATCTGGAGCATAACAACATGAAATATGATCAAACAGTTCACCTAAGGGGAGACACTGCACAAAAATACGAGGGATTTGAAGTTGGGCTAGACATTATGCTTGGTTTGTTGCAGGTGTGCAGAGTGGGAGCGAAACACGTCCTGTCAAAGCACACAGTCTCTCATGCCTGCGCCCCGTACTAAATTACTAAAACAATCCCCTCTGTCTACATGCTTAATGTTTATTCTACCCAGTGGTGGATGAATACAAAATGTTCATTTACTTTACATGTGCTTGAGTGCTTAGAAATTGCCGGTTTTGCCAGATGCACAGAGGGGTACAGAGGATATCAACTTTTCTTTAATATAATCTATTCTCTTTCCCCAACTACGAATCAGAATAACAATAGACTGAATGGAAAGGGAAATCATTTGCAATTTAGTCTCATTGTCATGTTACAGGTGCTTCAATTATCTTTCAAAACATGATAAAATGTGTTACGGATTAAAGTATCCAACAATTCATAACAGTACGTAGTTTTTAGGCTCAACCACCTACAACATAAGTCTGCTGCATATGTGTTGCATTTGTAATTCTTGATTTACAAGTGCTCATCTGCTAATAATACCTATGTAGTTTTTAATGCAAGGTTTATATTCTAATTAATTATTCTTACATTTAGTTTTATAACTATAACTTTTTTTGGGCTCCACTGATTATTCCTGTTACCATTTGTCAAAAACCCATTAGTCACTTTATGGATTTACAGCAGTCATTGACACTCTGCTTGTGACATACTGAGCAAGTCACTTAAACTCTGATCTCGAGTCATCTAGCCTATATGAACTTGATCTTGACTTTAGATTACTAAAACATCCAGATCTCTCAGGTCTTCAGGGACTGGTCAGCTTTCTGTCCCCAGAGTCAGAACTAAACATGGAGAAGCAGCGTTCAGTTATTATGCTCCAAACATCTGGAACAAACTCCCAGAAACCTGCAGGTCCGCTGCAACTCTGACTACTTTTAAATCCAGGCTGAAGACTTTTCTTTTTGCCACTGCTTTTAATTGAACTATTCACATCTTAGACAGCACTGTAACTTTTATCCATGTATTTTTTTCTTTTAATGTTTCTTTTATTATCTTTTCTTTTTAATGACTGATTTTAAATGCCATTTTCTTAATGTCTTTCGTTTTTTGTAAAGCACTTTGAATTGCCTTGTGTTGAAAAGTGCTATATAAATAAACTTGCCTTGCCTAAAGGAAATCTATCTCTTCCTATCTGTAAAATCTAGTCAGACCGTATGGGAATAATACTCCCTTCTGTGTGTTAAAGCCATGTGATGGGAAATATACGCTTCCATTTCATCAAATGAGTCACTTTTAACTTTTTACACATGAAACTGTGACCTAAAGATTTTTCTTTAGGGTTGAAGTCTATTTTTTTCCATCTTACATGACTACAGTGATTGTGTCTTGGACTCTGAATGCTGACAAATTGCAAGTGACCTGAAAGCAGTGTACGCCTCCTGTGTAGACACGAGTTATATATTTGGTACGTGTTACCAAAGAGCCTCGACATACTCACTTTTTTCTCTGTGGTAATGTAGAGGTGGCTTTGACTTTGGTCAAAGAAAAGGTTCTTGTTGACCTTCTCTCCAATGGTGTTGCTAGGAGTCTTACTGTACATGTATGTCTCCTCAGTCAGGTGAACCTGGAAAACAAAGAAAAGTTAACATCAGCAGACTTTCCTACAGTCCAAATTATTTCCTCTGTTTATATGAAGTATGAATTCAATGTTTATTGTAGGCAGTAGGAATCAAAGTCAAAGTCAACTTTTTTGTCAATATTTCAGTTTGTGTGTACAGACAGAGACAATGTGTGACGTTTATTTACTCTACATGTGCTCGAATGTGTTTAAAAATGGTCAACTTGGCCAGTGAGCGTAGGGGCAGGATTCACATTTTTCTGTGACAAAATATATTCTCCCTTCCCCTGTTCCCCTCAGGTAAGACTGAAAAAGAAGTGGAGCAGAGAAGAGCAGCAGATCAGGAGATAACTCTACCTTAAAGACCTCCCCCTGGGTGTTCCCCAGGAAAGCGATGGTGTGATCATTCTCCACAGCGACGGCCACAGCGGTCAGAAGGCCAGACTTGGTCCACACCGGTTCTGGCTTTAAGGCGGATCTCGGCTTGCTGGCCAGAGGGGACGGCAGGAAATCTGCACCACATTTGAATTTTTCCAACGTATCTTTCTGTAAAGAAATAGGAAGGTAACAAGAGGATGATGACACATTGTGAATCCTTTAATCCAAGAAATATGAGAGCGAATCCAAGGCCTTAAAAGTCTAGGTATTGAAAAAGCTATTCATCAAAGGGGAGGAAAAAAAAGCATCACCAATGGGCCAGTTCTCTTATTTTAATCAATATAAGAATAAACGCAGAACAGAAGTCAGTCATTTTTGTAATTTGCAAGTTTGGGATAAGCGAGTTAGAGCTCATGTTAATACTCATTTATCAACAAATGACTCATTTATGCAAATATATGTTCTGTGTTGCTCTACAAGAACCTTCGTTAATGGGATATACACAAATGAACAGTGGCCTGCTTAATTTATGTATTATTAATAGTACTGTTCACATCACAGCAGCCTCATGGATTATATTAGATTTCACAAAGTCAAGTTTATAGAATCTACCTTTACTTTGTGTTTACATCATTACCTATAATAGATTTGTGAAAAACATTTATGTGTCAACTTTGAAAGATGACAGTTATTTTCCCACTGCCGCCTTTTTGGTATTATTTTGGATGAGTTAAGGGAATTTGGAAAAGAGACATGAAATATGTGTGAGACAGGAAACAACAATGAATAAAAGGCTGCGGTAAACACTGAGACATTAAAGTAAACAGTGGCATATCTATGCATTATTATCTTTTTAAACTACTTTTTTTAAATCTTAATTGACTGACGCAAAAAACAAACACTCACCGGCATTCTTGATGTGCAGAATTCATCAGTTTTCGATGAGTAGGGGATGTCCACAGCAGGAAACCCAGAGATTTTCCCCTGAGTCGCTGTAGCAGGCGCTGATGATGTCCACCAGGCGCTCATTGATGCGGTGGAGAGGGTACATGCAGAGAGCAGAGGTGTTGTCGTCGTCATCTGGACTCGCCACCACGAACAGAACTTTGCTCCAGGAGACGACCTTCCCGTACATATTTGATTCAGTCATGACCCGCGCCAGCTGTTTTCCTGGAGATGCCACGTACGCAGCTTGGACTTTGTTGTATCGGTTATTTTTGCCACAGTTTAACTGAAGCTCCGTGTGGGAGTAGTAGTGGTGGTCGTCTTCGCAAAGACGCGACACAAAGGTCAGGTTCTTATTATCCGTACCGTCAAGTGTCCTCGAAAAGAGGAAATAAATAAAACCATCATCTTTGAAGGCAAGGCGGAAGTCGTGCAGGTACTTGGGAACAAATGGCGTCGTCTGTACCGTAGAAGCCTCGATGATGCTCTCAAACACGACCCATTCACGGAAATCCTGCAGGATTCGTGTGCTGATGAGTTTTGTACTGTCCAGGCTTCCGTAGCCCTTCCCAACAAGGAACACACTGAAGGAGAGCCCCTCTTTGGAGTAGGTGGACATGACGCCCACCACGTTCACCGTGTCCTCTATGCTAGCAACGTAAGTCCTCTCTCCTTTGCTGTCACTGTAGTACAGCTGCTGCTCCACGTTGGTGAGGTTGAGGAGGGAGCAGATGCCTCGGTAGCGGCTGCCGCACACTATCAGTGTCCCGTTGGACGGGTGGACCAGGAGGAGCTTGTTGAGGTTGGGCATGGGCTTGGTGTCCTGGCAGGCCGAGGCAGGAGGCGTGCAGGTCTTCGCGTCCTCTTTGGGGCCCGTCTCTGCACGAGCCTCCCTGTGGAGAGAGGGCCCCAGCTGGTAGATGGTGTTGACCGCCCCCAGGTAGATGCGTCCGGTCTGGGGGTCTTGCACCACATTGTTGATGGAGGTCTCTGAGGTGAACTCCAGGATGTTGCTGCTCTCCTCCTGGGCTCGTGAGGCTGACTGGCAGAAGAGGAAGAGGAGGAGGGAGACCCAGCTGGCCATCTCTGGAGAGAACAAAATGAGAGAGGTCTTTCATTATTAATGCAGTTAAAAGCACACATAAATGTACATTAACCATCAGCAAACACAAATGCAGAGTAAAGTAGTAGATGTGTGGTTAACATGCAACACTTAACATACACTCATGCATGTGATGATCTAATGGTATAACACTAATGGTCGTGTGGATAAACCAGATGGCCCAATCAAAAGGGTTTCAGTTGGAGACTTACAGCTTTTGCACATGACAAACTCGAGTCAGAACATATTAATTTTAAGGACTTTTTGACAAAGCTAACCATCTCCTAGCTCTGGCTACATATTACCATACATAGAGAGCTGGTTTCATTCTCATATAACTATCAGTAAGAAAAGGAAAGTGTTTATTATCCAAAAGAAAGGATGGTTTGCTGAATTGTACAACGGATTGTTTTCTCAATGATCCTTTAGCATACCTAGCCATGCAGATAATTGATTTTATTTGGCAAGGATTTTAGATACCTGTCTGTCAAATGTTGGAAGCCACCCAAGGCTTTCCCTGTGAAGTGTTTAATTTTGGATCATATTTTTGGAAGGAAATGTAGTTTCTCAGAGCGAGGTGGGTGGATGACCCAGAACAACTGGCATGGTTTATGATAGTCTTGAATTCGTTCGATATATAATGTTCAAATGTTTTTGGAATACTTTAAGCACCAAAAATACAAATCTCATCTCGGTTGCAGATAACTCGGACCGATACATGGCAGAAAAAAATGCAATTCATTTTGTTATCCTGAGTCACAAACATGAAGCAAGCAATGCCTCAAGCTACCATTGTGTAGTGCAGCTGTTTGTGTGCATCTTCCTGCTCCAGTTCTATAAAAGGATGTATTATTCTGTATTTAATTGACTTAATATCATAAATGATCACTGGTGAAAAATAAACCGGCTCCACGTGGGGGTAAAGGAGGATTTAAGCCAAGAGCTAGATCTCAAACCATAACACAATAAAACCCTATTTAAAAATATTGGATCTGTTCCAACTTCATTTGCATTATTCTTTTTTCCCCCTTCAACAACACCTCCAAGCACTACAGTATGTTCTCAGGAAGTACACCGTTTTGTCTCAGGAAACATGATCACACAATATCCCAGGAAAATACAGACAGCATCGTGTACCGCTAACAGCAGGAGCCTGTGCAGTCATCACTCACTGCTGTGTGCCCAGGCTGTGGTAAATATGGAGCTGCAGGTGGCTTCCTACCAGCTATTTCCCACACAGCAAATGTGTGTCTTTGTTTGCATGTTGGTTTTAGCTTTACTAGTAACCTTTTTCATATTACACCTTGCCAGTCAAATCCACAGGCACATTTGTCAAACTGAAAACCCCTGATGAAACTTCCAGGGGGGAGCTTGTCAAAGCTGTGTTTTATTATGTAAACCTGTCTTACCTCACTGGACTAAGTGGGGAGACCACTGATTAGACATTCTCCCAAGGGGAAATTGTTAATTTCACTGGCAACTTCCATTAGCATTTAAGTGCTGGCTACTCAATTTGATGATTTTATTGTTCCTTCCCGTTTACTGCGTCAGTCCTTATAAACCAGCAACCAATTTCCCTGCATACATGTATGGAGCCATTTCCAATTTATAGCTTTAAATACTTAAAATTAAATAGTGCAATATGATAATTAATGAATTAATATGATTCTCCAAGTGGTTATTGAGTGAGAAAATAAAGTATTCTTTCAACATCAGGGTATAAGCAGGAATCCTGAAGTCAACAGTAATCCCTTTTAAGACCTTTTTTAAGACCCTTTCCATACATTTTAAGACCTCCGCCACTTTGAGTTTTAACCGGTTACATTGGCAACACACTTTACCTCACATTTACTATATACAGTATTGATTATCCTTCCTCCTTATCTTCCAACCATTTGGACGCAGACTTGCATTTCCCCATAACGATGTTTAACAACCGGCGTAAACGGGCGATGTCCTGTTCAGATGACGTCAAATCCAACGGGATGCCATAAATAAACTACACAGAATCACACTACACACCTACGCAATGATTACATTCAGGCACACTGTAGAATACAACCTCTTTGGACAATTTATATACTTATTGAAAACAAGCTACAAAATGTAATACCTTGGAAAATGCCGTTTAATACTTTTTAATAGCCTTAATTTTCGCTAAATTGATTTATCAACTTTTAATACTTTTTAAGACCCAGCGGACGCCCATAGAGCAAGGAAACATATCACAGTAGAGTTACAAAATATAAATATGAACCTGAAAATGAGCATTATATAATTATGAGGGAGGGGTAGACAGCATCTTGTCAAGAATCATCTAAGAGGAACAGACAAAAAAAGCTTTCTATTTGAGTTTCCCTGCGCATTAAAAGAAACATGACTGGAACAAGAAGTGCTCCTCTGGAGTCACACAACTTAAATCACAAAGACAGTTCTGCTGGCTAAGTTGAACGACAATTACAATTATGTGTAAGCTTTAAGAGGTGCCAGAATAACTCGCTTTTATGTTTTCACGAAAGTGTCGAGAAAAAAAAGCATGAACTGCAAAATGTTGCAGCCTCAGAACATCATAAACACACACAATGAAGCTGCACTGACTAAGAGCTGTGGGAAATTTCAAAACGTTAACAGTGACACGCAGAAAAAATTGCCTTAAAAATGATCACACACTTAAATGAAAATCTCTGAGAGGCAATCTCTGAGCAATCACCTTGTGCTTTATAAAAGTGAGATTCACAAAGTCTTACTTACTATAAGCTGTATTTAGGGCAGGGCTAGCAACATGTAATGCTTTATGGTTTGTATGTAGATCTTTACAGAAATATAACAACTATTTCCGCCACAATAAAGTTAATGCTTGAATGCTCCGATTGTAATAAGTAACATCATTTGCTCATTATTTGACATTTCAAATGTGCAGGTGCAAACTTTGAGGGGTCAAACAGTGACCTACATCTTATGTATTGCTTTCCACCACACTCCTAATGTATTTATTTATTATTATTTTTCAAACGTAGTTCTGTCTCTTGAAAGTAAAAACTAAATGCAGATTTAATGAGAATTACTAGAATCAATTCTTAGTCATTGTACCATCCAGACTGTGTTGTATCATTACAATCTGCTATGTGATAGCCTCTTGACGGTTAAACATGCCACATGATGACCTTCAATTGGTTTGGTTTTGTTTGTGGAAACACCTGGCAGGAAAAGCCAGTGTTTTCTTACTTCATAAACAGCTCCTGCACATAACAATTAAACCTGTGCATCTACAAAATGTCTGAAATCAAACAGCAGCTGTTTGCTTTATGCTATCAAGTTTTTTTTCTGTTTTTCACAACAAGGAAGAACATACTGTCTAAATATTAGGATGTGATTGTAAATATGGACAGTAATTGAAGCATGACTTCCTCTCTGAATGTACTTTCATTGTGTGCCATCCGCCAAAAAAAACGTATAATCTGTAATCCTATGAATTAGCTCGGACATAATGCAGACCTCACATAGAGACTTAATAAAAAAATATTAATTAAATGTATTTATATAGCCATATATCCAAATTACAAATGTGCCTCAGGAAGCTTCACCCTATCAACAGCACATCCTTAGTCCTGTGCAGCGAACAAGCAGGATCCAACAAGATGGATCATGTGACTAGCTTCTTTGACAGAAATGTACTTGATTCCTTTGTCTTACAATAAAGACACCGTCTCAAGCTGTAATGCACAATGCAAGGACAATGTCTCGGTGCGCTCATTTAGGTTTCAGAGAACTCCAGTTCCCCTTACATCTATGACTTCAAAGAGTCCTTTTCCTATGCATGCAAATCCTATAGCCACCCCTCGATCAGAAGGAAAAAAAGAGTGTCACACAAATGTCCCTCAGATGCTGCATTGTGGGTCAGTGCAAGGGAAATTCTTAACAAATTTCAAAGGAGCCCGTTCTCTCCAAGGATGTCTCCTGTCGTTTTATCACTTCTCATCCCTTTTTTTGGGCTTAATCCTTAAGGCTGGAATTAAAAGAGGCTTCAAAGAGCTGCGGAGCGGCAGACGTCTGGTGGGGTGACACAGGTGGAATGAGGCTCATTTCTCCACAGACCAGCCCACCTCTTGTAAAGTTATATTTGTATTTATTCATGTTAGCAAACTATGGATAAGCTTAAAAAGGGAATAATTTGGGTGGAACTGTGAGCTGGATGTGGGGCCTGTTTGGACATATGTTTTTGAGGACAAAGGAAGAGGGGGGAAGGTGAAAGCATGTCTTGAGTTGCCTTCAGTTTAGACATGCTACAGTGATTGGGGAAGCCTAAGGTCTAAGGGGTCTGTGATATTTGGGGCGGCCAATCAATGATGTCCGAATGGGAGGATCTGATAACTCCTCCCATTGACACAGAGTAGAAACACAGAAACACAGGCGGTGTTCAGCCTCTTTCCTCTGGCTGGCTCACGTGCAGGTAAATTCGGGATCCCAAAGATTAACTGTATTGAATTTGTACTGTATTGATTGTATTATTTTGTCATATTACCATTAAAGTAGATATTGTTTACTTGGTGGCACTGGATTTCTTCCTGTATTATAACCAGCTTCATAGGAACGCGCGGAGATTTGAAAAGCGGATCAGATATCCCTTTTAATCTCTAACAAGTGGTGACCCTGACGTGTAGATATAGCGAAGCTGAGGAAGAATCCAGACGACCGGAATGGGTCGAGAACAAACGCTTTCAAACTTCTCAGACAATCAGCAGGGCCCTGCACAACTCTACACAAAGGTACAGACGCCTGTTATGAAATTCGACTGTCTGGAATTGGATACACTAAAATTTTAGGATTGTCTGTAGGTGTTTCACAGTGTTTTTTAAAGTTTAAATGGAATATACAATGCATATTTTACTATGTTAGGAAAGTTATATACAAAACACAAACGTTGATCGCCAGGTAGACCAAAAGTCCTGCGTAACGAAAATAGAGCAGTTTGGCGCGGATCTGCAGGTAGAAAATTCCTGAGTGGCGTAGAGACGGGGCAGTTTGTGGGTGCGAGGTTTGACTCCTGCACGACAAAACCTGAAAACTCGATATATAAGATCGGGTCTCCGTCTAAAACTGGGGTAAATAACAGACTAAGGCTGAAAGCTAAAAGCCAGAGTTCTGTTATATACCAATCGAGGGAGAGAACGCGAACCTCACAAAATATTGTGACGGGACCGTCTCTCGTTTTCCCTTGGTCTGTAAACTTAATTTGAAAAGCTAAACGTGTGATAAAGGGCTTTTCACGACCTGGGAGTTCCCCATGGAATGGTCACATTCTTTCAGAGTGTCGAAGCATCATTCGGGTCCACTAGCCTGTTGAAATAAACATCACATTATAAAAGCTGGACAAACTGTACGGGGAATAAATCTGTGTGATTTTTCAATTGTCTCCGGGGATAAAAGAGGCACTCAGAAGAGTGAAGCTCATTTGTGGTCTGCTGCTGCCATCTAGTGGCTGAAAGGGGGTAACACACCCTTGACATTTGTATATATTTTAGCTTCAAACTTAGAGTTTCATCATTACATTGCTGGCCGGTATTGAAGACGGGAAGCACGTTAATAATAACAACGACAATAGCCCAGTATATGAATACAAGTGAACACATATTAATTAAGTCGGATAAATAAAAGCGAAGTGAATATGGAACGACAGAATGGTAAGGACTATTCTGAAATTCCAGGGAGTTACCGGGAGCAATGGGAACAGATTAAGAGATTGATTTTAAGTGGAATCAAACAGGGGGCTAAAGAAAAGGCTTGTACGGATCTCAGATTCCTACACGATACAATGATAACAGAGAATAAAGTGGGGGATGACGACACCGTAGGTAATTTGGGCACAGCATTGAATTTATATGAAAGACAGATTGTAAAGCAACTTGCACACCTAAACGAACAGAAGCCCAGATGGTTTGCCCGTAGCAAATGGAACAAGCAACAACAGGCACTAGATAGATTGAGGAGGGTTTGTCACAATGCTGCCCTCGTAATGATTGGAATTAATATTCCTCCCGTCACAGACCAAAATCTCCCGGGTGCAATGGCAATCCAAAGCCCCATAAAAACAGATGAAGTTAAGACTCTTCTGTTCCCTCATGGTATTAAAGACACAGAGGTGCCTACACATGGAGACATTCTGGACTATGTAGCAGAACGAGTCGAATATTTTAGAAGAATGCAAAATAATGTTGTCTCTAACTCAGAGCAGAAATCTCTAACTACGCCCATACAAAATCCGGCTATTCCCACCCGCTCCTCTCTCCTTTACCCGGATTTAGGTAGTCTGACTACACAGCCCCCTCCCCCTTATACTCTACCCGACGACAGCGCAAATAAATTGCAAATGATGGTGGCAGATACATCGGACACAGAAGGAGAGGAGGCGGCCATAAGCGTAGGGAACTATAGGATGGTGGGAACAGTAGCGTTGAGTCCGTTAAGGGGCGTCCCTACTCCAAAGAAAAGACTAAATGTTAAACAAAAACAGGTTTCCTCCCCGTTAGACAGAATGGACAGCGCACACACCACGCGGAGGCCTAGTTCTAACACAGACCAGGAGGGGGTTTCCCCGAGCAGGGACAGTCGACCACTTGATAAGGAGCTCACCTCAGAAAAATTGACTTCCCTTCTGACAAATCTTACAGATAACCACTCAGGCGCTACACAGGCAGACACAACATACACAACTGACCTCCTAGATGAGAGGGAAATACGAGAAAGGCGGTGCTATGAACAACAGATTCAAGATAGACGCATGGAGGAAGACAGGAGACAGGAACAGAGCGGATATGAGGGCTCGCTAGAAGATATAGAGAAGGGGGAGAGATGTGATCCTTTTCAGAACAGATCACGCCAAACGTATACGTCTAATTACCCAGGTGTTGAGGGGGGGGCATCGGGCCATGAAAGTGGGGAAGAGACGGCGAACCACAGAAGTGATAGAAAGATAGCGGGCCATAAAAGGGATAGGGAAACAGCAAGCCATGAAACTGGGGGGTTTTACAATGGAGCAGGTGGCCAGGGTCGTAAAGACAGCTCTCAGGAAGAGGAAGACAGCAGGAGGGCGAGGTGCAAAGTTAAGCAGATATCTCTGACAGGAACAATAAGTGAACTAGTGGAAGTAGATCAGGTTCTTTCAATGCCCCGTAACAGATTAAGGTCTCACCACACCGCAGAAGACCCCACCAAGCATGCTTTTATGTATCCAGTATTACAGGCGCCTTTAGTGGCCGCGCAAAACGGGAAGACGGCTTATCATCCTTTCACACTAGGGGACATACATGCGCTGATCGATAAAATGCCGTTGCCTACTGAGGGAGGGAGACATTGGATGCGAAGGTTTGCGGACATGGCTGTAGGACAGACTATCTGTCTGGGAGATTTCAGGAGAATACTAGCACAACAGACTTCCTATTATGAGGTAGAAAGAGTTGAGGATAGATCAGGAACATCGACAATGAAAGATGACGTGCCTATTTCCTTTGACGATGTTCACAGCAAGCTGGGCAAAGCAATGAGAGAGCATTTCCCACAGACAGGGGGAGGTTACGGATCACTGTCATTTACATTTACACCTGGAGAGGCTGCAGCAACCATGTTGCTCAGGGCACGCCAACAGTACACAATGGCAACTGACTACAGTCCAGATAATAATGACCAACATATACAGATGTTCCGTAAAGCAGTGCTTGCGGCAGTGCCGAAAGAAATTAAAAGTCTGATGGAGGACAATCCAGAGGTAGATCAGTTAAACACACAGACGTGGGAACGTCATTTAGCCCATCATTTAAGTAAATTCAACAAACAACATACAGAGGTTAAAACTGAGGAAGAGGAGTTGAGGGTGCAGTTACTGCGAACGCAGCTGGAAATAGCCCGGAAAACAGTTCAGAATGACAAAAAGAATGCCAAACAGTTGATTGTTCACCCAGTAGCGCCGGCCGCGCAGCCACAGGGGCAGCAAAACCCAAAAGGGGGCCTTTCCAACCAGGGTCCGCCCTATAGTCAGCCCCAATTTGGCTACAATAATAACTCTTGGCAACAGAGGGGCGGGTTCAGAGGAGGGGTCAGAGGTCGAGGTGGCTTTGGGATGACTCCTAGATTGGAATACGTGAAGGTGTGTTTCATTTGCGGACAGCCAGATCACTGGTTCAAGCAGTGCCCACATGGAGCCCCACCTGGAAGGGGGCGGGCTAAAGGGGGGAACGGATCGGAGAAACCATATATCCAGACACCCCAGGAGGCTGTCCCATTGCCGCAACAACCGAACCAGGGTCACATTGCCCCTAATGCTATGGCCGCCCCCTATGGCCAGTTTGTCCTATATGAGGGGGAATACTACGAAGAATGAAGACGCCCAGGGAACCCTGGATGTACGGGCCTGGCGGATCCATACATTAATATGACTGTTAAAGACTCAAACCTACCATTCCTTGTTGATTCAGGAGCAAGATATTCCACCATCAATTCTCCCGTCTTCAAGGCGTCCAAAACATCTACAACAGTCTCAGTCATAGGGTTTTCGGGAAAAATAGAAATAATACCGCTTTCCACGCTGTTATCCACCAAGATAGCAGGACAGACATTCTTACACCAGTATATTCTTGCACCAAAAAGCCCGGCTAACCTCATGGGTAGGGATATTCTGATCAAAGCGAATGCCTCCATCCTCTGTTCCCCGGATGGACTGATAATATCATTCCCAAATGGCACAACCATCAATTGTTCGTCTGCTACCATAACATCAGGTTCTCAGATGATGTTGGCCCAGTCCACTGAGGCAGAAGCAACCCAACATGCCACTATATTCTGGGGACTGTTGGACCGACCTCGGGACAACACACCTGGACTGTATTCCATTTTTCAACAATGGAAGCCATGGATTAACCTCCTCAGGCCTTATGGCCCCCCTCCAGACCCCCCCCACCTGACGCTGAATTATGATAGAAAAGACGACCTAAGTTATGAATATGAGTATGATAATGAGGTGTCTATGGCCGTGTGGGACGTTACCACGACAAATCTCTTTGTGGGACAGGCGGGTGTGGCTGCGTCGGTTGAGCTCTCTGAGGACCAACTGTACTGGTACCGTTTGTCTGCTGAGTCCACACCGCACATTACATTAGCTATCAAAAAGAGTTATGAAGCTAAAGAACTTGGTCCCATGGTAAAGACGCTGCTAGAAGTCGAAGATTGGGAACCTACGCAGATCGCAGCACTGACATACTCTCCCTCACACAGAGCGTATCGTCTTAAAATCTACACACAAGAATGCATCCACATGGAAAGACACGAAGTAGATAGACATCATGGTAGGGAAAAAACTGACCATGCATATACAGTTGACATGTTGCGTGATCTCCCGTCTAACCTGTGGGCGTCGCACTCTCATGATGTAGGTTTCTGCTTAAAAGCCACACCAGTAACATTTGAGGTCAGCAGCTCTGTGCCTGTGAGCCGGTCACAATACCCGATCAGGCCACAGGCAAAAGGGGGTGTTGACAAGGCAGTTGAGGGACTGAAGAAAGCAGGGGTGTTAGAACCCTCACAAAGCCTTTGGAATACTCCCATACTTCCTGTATCAAAATCTAGCGGGGAGTACAGAATGGCCCATGATTTGAGAACCATTAATGCTATTACGACTACAGCTCTGATACCAGTTCCTAACCCCTACACGGCTATCTGTAATGTCTCACCTGAACATACATGGTTCACCTGTATTGACCTAGCCAACGCTTTCTTCTGCATACCTCTGGCAGAGAGTATGAGACCTATTTTTTCTTTTACAATAGGAGGGGAGAAACTACAATACACAAGACTACCACAAGGCTTCAGTTTGTCTCCAGGAATATTCAACAAAGTGCTCAGGGAACAGCTAGAGGGCGTTACATTGCCAGTGGGAGTAGTATTAATACAGTATGTAGACGACCTTCTCATCGCAGCACCTTCTGCAGCCTCTTGTTTGGAGGCCACCAGACACCTACTGGTGCGCCTCCACACATCAGGGTTCAAAGTCTCCAAGAAAAAGCTACAATGCACCCGTAAAGAGGTGACATTTTTGGGCAGAGTGATTTCCCCAGCAGGCACGGGCATGTCAGCAGCGCATCAGGAACACATTTTGAACCACCCGAAACCCAAGACAGTCAAAGACATGTGTCTTTTTTTGGGCCTCACAGGCTACAGCAGACACTACATCCCAGAGTATAACCCAAGAACAGCTGAACTCAGAAAACTCATCAACGAGAAAGGCATGCGCAATCTCACTGCCACACTAGACTGGACACAAGCGGCAGAAGCTGCGTTCATTTCTCTCAAACAATCCATGTCTCAAGTCACGGCTCTCGCCGCTGCATCCTATGCATTACCATTCTTTCTTGATGTTTCTGAAAATGAAGACACAGTAAATGGGATTCTTTTTCAGAAAAAGGGGGGTTGTAGGACAATATTGATGTATGTCAGTGTTACACTGGACAGAGTGGAAAACAGAGAACCTCCCTGCATGAGACACGCGGCAGGTACAGCACGTATCTTAAACAAGATTTCACACATTGTGATGGGCCATCCTTTGACAGTACTGACAACACACAGCATTGTCTCTTTTGTGAACTCAAGTGCATTCACAATGACTTCAACGAGACAAACAAGGCTGGAGAAAACTCTGACAAAGGCACACATCACATACACACACGAAGGAGTTAACAGCGCAGACACCATAGGTAGCGGAGAGCCCCATAGGTGTGAGGAAAGAATCATTCAAGATGTGAAGCTAAGAATAGATCTCAGAGACGAGCCCATCCCACAGGCAGAAAACCTGTTCACAGACGGCTGTTGTTTTAGACATCCCCAAAACGGCCTCCAAGCAGCCTATGCCGTGGTAAAACAAAAACCTGAGGGAAACTTTGAGGAAGTATCAGCTGGGGAAGTAACAGGGAAAGTATCAGCACAGTTGGCAGAAGTAATGGGAGTCATCGCAGCATTAGAGCTATCAAAAGGAAAGGATGTAAACATCTACACTGATTCAGCATATGTCCACGGCGTAATTCACGTGGAAATGCGACAATGGTTGAGAGCAGGATTTGTAACGTCCACAAATACCCCCATCAAACATGAGAAAGAGATCAAAAGGCTTGCAGAAGCAGTAATGTTGCCCAACAAGTTAGCTTTACTTAAGTGTAAAGGTCACAACGCAGAAAACAACTACTTGGCTTGGGGTAACAATGCAGCGGACAAAGCAGCTAAAGAGAAGGCAGGATATACACCATGGTATCAAATGCTTGTCTTAAAATCCGCTGACTTGCTGCCCGCAATAACAGATGAGACGCTTAAAGAAGCTCAAGAAGCGGGGTCTCCTCAAGACAAAAAACTATGGTCAAACCGGGGAGCTACCAACAAAGAGGGGATATGGTACTCCCCAGATGGGAGACCGGTTATACCCCCAGAGTGGATAAGATCCATGCTTAAAGAAGCACACGGCCCAACGCATTGTGGTAAAACTCAGATGAACAGGCACCTGACCCACTGGTGGCACCCATACCTACCAGACATGATAGCAAATCACCTAGAAGAGTGTGTAATTTGCTTAACCCATAACATCAGAGCCACTGTGAAACCACACCAGGGAAAGTTTCCTTTACCTAAGATGGCAGGAGAAGAAATTATCATTGACTACACTGACATGATTGACAAAGTAAGAGGATTCAGATATTTGTTAGTAGTAGTAGATGGATACACAGGTTGGCCAGAAGCTATCCCTTGCAGAAGAGAAGATGCAGACTCAGTGATCAAATTCCTAGTCACGCATTACATTCCATTACATGGATTTCCTAGGAAAGTGAGGTCAGACAATGGCAACCATTTCAAGAACCATGACCTACGCACAGTAGAAGAGTCCCTAGGACTAAGACACAGTTTTGGAGCAGTTTATCATCCACAGTCTCAGGGAAAAGTGGAAAGGATGAACCAGAACTTAAAACAAAAACTCAGCAAAGCATGTGAAGAGACGGGCATGAAATGGGTAGATGCATTGCCTCTGGCTCTTCTGTCAATCAGGAGCTCCATTAACAAAGGGACAGGTTTCTCTCCATTTGAGCTCACTTATGGTCACCAGTTCCCAGGTCCAGGAGCCCTAAGTGTAGGAAAGGAAGTAGAGGTTCTGAGTTCGAAACCATACTTCCAGCAACTTAAGGGATTAGTGGCAGATTTTTCCACCCAGGTTGCAGAGGCAAAAGGGGGACCCGAGAAACACGAAGCGAACACTGCGGAGTTCGTCTGGCTGAAAGCGATCAGACCCAAGTGGCTGAGACCCAGGTTCTCTGGACCCCATCGGGTGATGCAGAGGACATCTCACGCTGTCCGCTTGGAAGGGAAAGGAGACATCTGGTACCACTGGAATCAGTGCGCAGTGGGGAAACCTCCGGGAAGGACCCTAGACGACATCATCACGGACGTGGTCCGCGCAGAGGAGGAGGAACCAGAGGACAACACTCCTATCTCCGACCCAGAAGTCGCCATAAGCGGGCGGGCTGAAGAGGACGGCGAGGAACGGTCCTGAGGGAACGAGGCAGAGCGGGGTGGATCAACGCTTCCAGATGGCGTCTGTCTCCTCCACCGGAGGCTGGCGTGTGAAAGCTGTCATCATCCTCCTCGTGCTGGGCCTGCTGTACCTGTCCAAGGTAGCCCCGCTTGATGAAGCTGTGACCATTCCAACGACAGGTGGCCCAGACTCTGAGGGCAAAATCACACCAACGGGCCAATCAGTGCCTAGCGACAAAGACAGGTTGTTTCCAATCACCACACTAACATTCAGTACAATGAGAGAGAGACACAGAGAGAGAAGAAGGAGGAATGCCCCTCTCTCTGCTCACGAACCACAGAAGATTTCTTTTGACTGCCCAACTGCAATATGTAACTCACCAAACTGTGTTATTACCTACCCTGTGTTTTTAAGCAAGGGTGGCGACTACACGGTGTGGGAAGCGTATCCAGGGACGCAGTATCAGGAGTTCCGGGTCTCGTCGGGGATGGTAAGAATAACACTCAACACCATTGCAAATATGCCCCCAGAACTGTGGTGTAGCACGGCAGAACAGTTAAAATATGAGTCCCAGTGCACGGCACGGAAGCCAGATTACAAAGCTCCCAATTCGGGGGTCACTGGATGTGCATTTATTGAACCAGAGCATGAAACAGATTTTTCTAATTTAGGGGTCGCCGGACACGCCTCTATTAGAACATATATTGAACCATATCATGAAACAGGTTCTCCGGAAAAAGCCCCTAATATCCACTCCACTTAAACAAACAGGAGAGGATGTAGATTCTTCAAAAAAGGCCTTAATCGCTCCACCTAAACTAACTGAAACCAATTCGGCAATGAGTTTAATGTTAGACTATGCACATGAACGCAATGTTAGCAACTGTTGGCTGTGCCAAAACATGCCAGAATCCGTACATTCTCCCATGTTTAGCCCAATTCCTTTCACGAAAGCGGACTACGGTTTAGTTAGCTGGAATGACATAGCATCCCGCATTGGAGATGAGGCCGAGGATTGTTACACTCCTTCGTATCCAATAAACTCTGAGAAACCTCTACAATACAAGGGTTTAATCTCGCTCATTGTTGAGACAGTAAATAAGGATTACCTGCCAGAGGGGTTCAAACAGTTGACGGTCCTAAGACTAATATATGTGAAGAAATATATTAACCTAGCTTTTGAATACAGATTCCAATTAGCTCTAGCCCAGACTAATTGCTCGGTTAACTTTACCAGTCCAATATGTACACTGCAACCACACACTCCATCTTTATTAGTTGAGGCTTTGGTAACAGTAGTGCCCTGGTTCGGCTCCAGAACAGTGGACTCAGTTGAGGTTAAAATACATGACTGTTCGCAGCCATTACCCTTAGGTAAGTCCCCTACCCGTGACTGTTCTGTCTATGTTCCCCCAGTTGTAGTACATGAGTGGAAGAATGTGTCCATCTGTTTCCAGAATGAAAGAGGATCTCTTACCTCTCCAGATGTGGGCCACAGCGACTGTAATACCGTAATAAAGGTGCAGTTAGCCAGAACGCCCCTCCCGCAGAGGGTTTACTTAGTTTGTGGGGACCGAGCCTATGGCTGTATGCCTTATGACATTTTCTATGGCACCTGTTACCTGGCCTATCTAATCCCTTTAATCCGTAAAGTGAAGACTGATGAGATTGCAGCTATACTTCCCTCTCTACATAGAAACAGCAGGTCGATTACAGAAGGACAGCGGATGGCTAGTCTATTTTTACCATGGTACGGTATTTATGTTTCTCAGCAGGAAATTGTGGCGTTGTCCAAAGTAGTGGAAAATCACTTAAATGCATCTAACACAGCCATGTTAGCCGAACATAAGGAATTACAGGAGGTTAGGACTGTAGCATTACAAAACCGTATGGCACTGGATCTTTTATTAGCCGCCCAGGGGGGCACATGCAAGGTGATTGGATCTGAGTGTTGTTCTTTCATCTCTGATGCTACACCTGAGGTCATGGATATGGCTCATGATACCGCCAGGGGGATAAAAGAGTTGCATGAAACTCATGGGTTTACCCTTGGGGATTTAACTGGAACTTTTGGATCGTGGGGTGCGGGGTTGGTTAAATTTGCAGTGACCGTTTCAATGTTTATCTTAGTTGTGCTAATTGTGATAATCTGCTTGGTCACTGTAGTTAAACTAGCCATACGAAAGATGACCAAAACCGCCCTCCAGGCTCCACAGAGACTAGTGGGATATTCCACAGTGGATGACTCCGTGTTGATGTACGACGCCCAGCTTTCAGATCCGTGGGGCACAATCACGGCTTCTGCTCCATGGGGACCCCCACAAAATGAATGACAGGTTGATTAAAATTGACACTCAGAATGTAGAAGATGTATATAGATTTTACCTTTTCGGGTTTTTACACTACGCAATAAATGTCTGATTCTTCTTTTTCAGATTTTTAAACAATGTATTTGACTAAAATGAATGTATAGATAAGTGCCTTACTTTTGACTAAAGCGTAGTGAAGTAATGTTAAAGCTTGAGGACACTGCAATTTTGCAGATTACGGATTAATCGAATCACCACTGTGAATGCTATACTTTGAACTGTGAATTTCAACTGGACCTTTACAATCCAGATTTTATACCTCAGGTGGATTGCTAATAATCCTAAATGTTAAATGTGTTTTTACTATAATTGTCTTGAAGCAAATCTTTGAGATGCAAGCTATTTTTAAAGTTTGTAATTTGATGATTAAGGAGGACTAAATGATAAATGATATATTTTACTATTTTCTTCTATATATTTTTTGGTATGTTTATTTTTGTGCTATTGATGGACGATTTGTCTAAACACTGAGGATATATTTTGGTATTTCTACACGGTCATATGAAGTTGATATGTGGAGCCATTCCTGAATGTTTAAATAGTCTGAATCCCAGGTTATAATGTGAGTGTCTTGAAATAGTTGATCTCTTAAAATGAGACCAAAAGGGGGATTTGTAAAGTTATATTTGTATTTATTCATGTTAGCAAACTATGGATAAGCTTAAAAAGGGAATAATTTGGGTGGAACTGTGAGCTGGATGTGGGGCCTGTTTGGACATATGTTTTTGAGGACAAAGGAAGAGGGGGGAAGGTGAAAGCATGTCTTGAGTTGCCTTCAGTTTAGACATGCTACAGTGATTGGGGAAGCCTAAGGTCTAAGGGGTCTGTGATATTTGGGGCGGCCAATCAATGATGTCCGAATGGGAGGATCTGATAACTCCTCCCATTGACACAGAGTAGAAACACAGAAACACAGGCGGTGTTCAGCCTCTTTCCTCTGGCTGGCTCACGTGCAGGTAAATTCGGGATCCCAAAGATTAACTGTATTGAATTTGTACTGTATTGATTGTATTATTTTGTCATATTACCATTAAAGTAGATATTGTTTACTTGGTGGCACTGGATTTCTTCCTGTATTATAACCAGCTTCATAGGAACGCGCGGAGATTTGAAAAGCGGATCAGATATCCCTTTTAATCTCTAACACTCTCTTTTCTCAACTCGTCTCTGAGCTGCTGTGATACAACATGCTAAGTGGGCAAACCATTCAACACGTGGCTATTCTGAATAAATAAAAAGCTGCTAAATATAGAGACTGTGCTGATGCAGCCTGCAGCTAATGAAGCCTCCAATGGCTTGGGATAAATAATAATGAAACACATCGTGTGCTAATGAAGCTGGCACATCAGAAAAATGGGATCCTGCATTTACACCACTGGTGAGTAAAACTGCACGGTTTTTAAAAATTGAACTAATTTCTCTGTACATTTTTCTCTTAATAGTTGCAGGATAAGGAACAATGTTTACACAGATTCATTACATTTAATGTAATACTTTTAAGAAGTGAGAAGCTCATCTAATTTCTACACATTGTTACATGATGTAACTTATGTCCATTTAAAAAGTTTTTTAAGACCATTTAAACAACAATGTTGTTTTTTTTGACAATGTTGTCTCTAAGCATATTTAAAATATATCTTTATGTCAGACACTGAATGCTCAAGGCTACTATGCAGTCTATGTATTATTATTATTATTCCAACACATAATGAAATACCTTTATTGACAGGATTTGATACAGCCAGTCATTTGTAAGTCCCAGCTCTGTTTCTTTTTTACTGTTGAAGGGTTAATAAACATTCAAATAAAAACTGCTGAGGTACTGCATGCAAAGGCTTGACAATAGCACTTGAAGGTGTGTCTCTTTGTTGTCTTACTGGTCATTACACATATGCACACACTCCTTTTATTTTTATGACAACTACAGTGCCATCTTTCTCAACCTCCCTCGTCAAGTGAGGACATGTCTGGACAGGTAAAGAATCTCTCAGCGGTGGGAAATGAAAGATAATTGAAAAATGGTAGGTGTGCACACAAACACGCACAGATTCACCGGCTTAGTGATACATGTGCGCGCACCGATACGTGCACCTGCGCAGTTTGAAGTGCTGACAAGGTAATCCCACTCCGACCACACAGAGACACTCTTCTCTTCAAACAGCCGCGCTGTGGGGCTCTGACACCGGGGCACTAAAACCCAGCATGGCAGTCCGCATGCCGCCGGGCCAATCCTCTCACCTCACAACACCAAAAAAAAACCTTTCTAGCACAACACCCACCAGGAGCAGTTCTACGAGCGTGCCTGAGCGAGGGAGTGAGAGATCAGGAAGGAGAGAGAGGAAAACAGGAGTGTGGGGGTGTGTGTTTGTGTAATGATTGGAACACACACACACACAAACATTGCACTCAACTGCTGACCTGCAAGTTGTGAGCCAGCATGAGTATTCCTCTCACTCATTAAAACCGATAGCAAGAGGAAAACTGATATAATAAATAAAAAACCAGACACCTTACCCTGAAAACATAATAGGATATCACCCCATACTGCGATCATTCATATTCAGCACTTTCTTTATCGCAGAGCGGGCTTTGACAGATGCCAGGGTCTGACATTGATGTGGGGGAGTGTCTTCTCAGTGAAGCCGCTTTCAGTATGATGCGCTGCTAAAAGTGAACTGCTATCAAATTACTTGCAAGTCCCCAGAGGCCTCAGGGCTGGGTGGAGAAGGGGGTGGGGGGTTGAGTGAGGGGTTAATGCTCTAAAGTGAATCATGCTATGTCTCTCGCAGTGTGTGGGGCTCCTGAGAAGGCCTGAGAAAGTGTGTACAAGGAAACAAGGCAACATGATAACGTGGGTTAGGAGCAGTACAAGGAGCCGGAAATTAGGGGCGGGTCTTCATCTTTTATTTGTTCTGCTGTCGTCCAGGGAAGGATAGGCAGGAACAATCGGCATTGTTAAAGATGAAAACTGAAGTGGGAGAGTGTAGAGAACCCTTTCTTTATCTGCATGTCACTTTTTTTTTCTCTGACATGCTAATGCTCTTGTCCCATGCCTACAGAGAAATAGTTTCACAAGTTGCAATGGGAGGCTGTTGTGACGACGGCAATCTAATTTCCATATGAACAATTACCCTGCCGTCAGGGTTGGCAGTTCATTTATTTCAATTTGACTGACTGGGAGAACCGAAGCAACGAGCCCAAGCATTGTGATGGGCCAGGTCCATTTCAGTGGGATCCAGCTGCTGTGGCCTAAATATGCTAACACACAAGTTGGCCCGTGACCCAAGGAGTGTGTGAAACCCACACTGCTATCCTATTAGAGCGTGAGTGTGTGTGTCCTAATTCTCACGCCTGAGTTACTGCTGTGTGTCTACCCTCTTGTGCCTGTTTGTCTGCTTTGATGTATGACCACAAGTCATGAGGTGCGAGCGTAACCTGCACACACCCCCACCATCATTTTAGACACGGCACTTTTCCTCATTAGGAGTGATGGGCTGCTTGTATGTCTGTTTACCGCTCCGTCACCATTTTCAAGGCTCCTGCTATCTCTCCTCTGCCAGCTGGACACTTGAGCACCGAGAGCGCAAAATCACAGGCTCACACACACATCGGCGACACATTTAAATGTGCATGTGTGAGCAGGGGTACACAAGCGCAGATACACTCCACATTTCATACCTCTCTCAGCAGCCGACCTCTATGTCTCTTGTAATCTCTCAATATCTGTTTGTTTCTCAAACAAACACACAAACGCAACCTTTCGGTCTGGGCTGCAGCTCAGGCTAATCTCCCAATGCTAACTGGCCTCCCTCACCCTCAGCTGGATGTTGCAGCTCTCCAGCGGGACAGAGTGGCTGTTTGCTGTGTGGACACAGCTGGCGGATGTGGGGAAGCTGATTAAACGGCCTGGCGGAGAAGAGCTACTTTCAGGAGCCAATGGCTTCTCCGACATGGCCGCCACATCCAGACGGTCGCAAATACACACAAACAGTTGTTGAAGCAGGCATGCATTCACAAGCTCGCTAATCAACTCGACTCACTCAAAGATATACATCTGAGAGCCAACACTGTTGTAGCATATGAAGAACGCTGCAAGAAAAGATTGTTTCCATTATCAATTACTCTGCTGATTCTAATAAAGTCGATGTTATAGCTCCTTTTGTCTGACATAGATGGCTCCAAGATGGTGGAATGAGCTCCCCATTGACATCAGGACGGCAGATAGCTTGCACATCTTCCGGCGCAAACTGAAAACTCATCTCTTTCGACTCCACTTCGAGCGTTAGAACTATTAACGAAGCACTTTTATACTAATAAAGGACTGGCTTACCTAAAGCCAATGGAGTAGCACTTGAAATGTTTGGCTCTATGAAACCTGATGTACTTATATGATTCTGTTTTCTTCAAGGTTGTGTCTTCCTGGTTGAATGTACTTATTGTAAGTCGCTTTGGATAAAAGCGTCAGCTAAATGCAATGTAATGTAATGTAACATAAAATCCAAGTTACTCGATTTAAATTAGAATAAACTGCAAATCTTCACATAAGAGAAACTGGAAATAACATGTGTTTGACATTTCTCTGCTTGACAATTAACTTATATGATGGATTCATTAATTATGAAAATTGCCGCCGTTAATTTTCTGTCCATCAAGTGATCGCTTAATCGACTAATCGTTGCAGGAACTAATTTTCTTTTTGACACATTGCTTGATAGCTGTGGGGAGTGTGCTTTTATTCTCAGGGATCAGTCTCTTTATAGAATAGGTAATGATTTATTGTCTTTTTTAAAAGGCACGTCAAACGGTTAAGATGCTTACTTAGACACATAGACTTCTATCCCTGCTTCATGGCTGGAGGGCAGCTTCTGTAATCTGTACAGCACCCTGAGGCGATCCTCGGCTCTTAACGCACACTCACCCTACACTTACATACAGCCGCCACTCACTTTGCAACTCGCATGCAGCCACAATTAAGAAGTCATGCAGGCAGGGAGACTGACTGCTGGGAAAGAATCCATTACACACCTTATTGGTTATAATGATTTCACTTCACCAGCATAAACGCCAATGAGCCATGAAGGTATCTTGTAATGTGGTTTAGTCTCAGTGCCCATCAGCTTCAGTTTTGTTTCAAGGGGAATACTGATCTTATGGTGACTGATTGCTCGTCTGCCCTGGAATTCACATGGAACTCTGGAGGAGATGCACCCATTGAGTGTTTATAGTAGCTTTGTTCTTAAGGGACAAGTTATGATAATAACATGCATTTTGCTTTCTATCCAAGAGAAAGAAATTGTGATGTCACTCTCATGGCTGTGTTTAGCACAGAGGTGGAGCCAGGATTTGTTTAGCCAAGCTTAAAATAAATGCTGGAAGCAGAGAGAAACAGAAAGCCTACTGTGGTTCTGTCCATTGGGAGAAAACACAGCTTTCAACACCTCCAATGCTCAGCAATCAACACTTAGTATCTCATCAGTGTAATCAGTGTACAAGCAATTTCCTAATCCAGTTTACACTATGTGTATCCATCTGTAATGTACCTATATAAAGGTATCTCCGGCTATGGTGTGGGTTGTCAGAAACAGATTGTGAGCTCTCTGTCCATGCTGCCAAACTTTCAAAGATTGAAAATGCAATAAGAGAAAGCAAAGCTAATCACAGCACGAGTCTTTAATGAATCATATAACTATTCAGCAGGGAACACAGACCTTTGTTCTTAATTCCTTTTAAGGATACTTCTGTAAGGTTCAGATTTAGAATGACTTGTAATTATTTCATATAATTATCTGTCCTTTGATCTACCTGCTCTGCTGTAACTTGTCGGAAGTATTTGTCTTGCACAGGCATTTGTGCAAAAAAGTTGATTGGAAACTTGCTTACAAGAAACTGGTGTTCACCATGCAGGGGATAATTATATAGCTGCTGGTCTCTTTAAACCTCGTACAAATCATTTTACTGGAGGAAACCCAATGTAAACTGGTAACAACCATCTATTGTTCGTGAATAAATAGTTCCAACAACTACCCAGAAACCACTAGTGTAGCTGCTTTTTAGATGCAACATGTTAATAAAAGGATAAGTGAAAAATGTACCGGTATCGGGAGGTGTGTTTTTCACTTTGGACAAAACCAGCCCTAATGCACAGATACAGCACTTGATATCAATCTCCTCATACAACCCTTATCATAAAAGCGCAAAAAAAAAATAGGTTGTTCATACATGTTCCAGGTAGGAACATGTATGAATAGAGCACACGCTGTGAGAGATTACATCTCTGAGGTTCTGTTCAGACGTGTGAGAGTTGAGACCTCAGGAAAGAAGACAAGAAGCATGAGAGATGATCGGGAGACAGAACGAGAGGACCAGAGGACAATCACACGTTACTGTCTGAGTCTCAATAGTGGCTTTGTGCGAGCTGGCAGGTGCCTGTCACTTGTCAAGATGAGTCAGAGAGTGGATGGTGACTGAACATTGTAATAGTGGTGGCAAAGCGTCGGCTGAGGCCAGGACAGATTCAGGCTTTTTGTAATGAATAACAGCTTTCAGGTAATAGCCCAAAGATTAGCCAGCTCTCCTCTGCATATGGAGAAAAGGTCACGTTTACAGCTTAAAACGTAATGGCTAAATTAGGTGCAAAAATACCTCATAAAATTAAATAGCTCCCAGCGAGAAGGAGTACTTTCGGCTGGCCATGCAGAAGGAAATAGGCTGGGATACTTTTTAATTAGTCGGCCGACGAGAACTAATCCCAGGAACGGTAGAGTCTGATAAAACGTTTATGTCTCGACACAAAAGCCTCTACTCATAACACAAGAGCACCTTCTAACTTCCTCCTTCTCTCACAAATATTAATGAAAACCTAGCATTTGCTTGGACTACATCCAACCCTTCTCCTTACACACACTCCTACCAAATGTTTCTTAATGCTATTGAAACCACTCCAAAACACTCATCCCTCCATTCGCCGACCCTGACAATCTTTATCCATCATCTATCAGTGTTTCTGCAGCCAGGGGGGGAGGGAGCGGCTAAGCAGGGCCTGACTAATGGCTAAACAAACACCATTATCAGGCCTCAGTGGCCGAACGTTGAGATACAGGAGCCCCAGAGCAGCTGAGGTTCTTTAATATTTAATCCCCGCCGCCCTGCTCTGCTAGCGGCTGTTTTAAACTTAACTAGGATGTGCGGCTACGAAGGTCCACTAATGAGGGAATAAGCAGACATACATGCTAGGAGGATGTTTGAGGTAAAGAGGATCGTCATGCATATATGCTCACACATGCACACACATGCACAATGACTTGCTGCAAAAAGTGAGTGGACAACAAACTGTATTAAGAAGGTCTAGACATAAGTGTGGCCCACTCGTCTTGGCCAATTCCCCCCTTAGAAAAAAGGCTCAGGGAGAAGTTAATGAGCCTGTTACAGCCCCACAGTTCCCCTGATAAGGCCACTGATTACACCACATGTTCAGGCAAGAGGATTGCGTGTGTGTGTTTGCATGCACGTTCGTATTTGTGTGTCACCTGACCCAAAGCGGTCGTCTGCTAATCGTACGTTCACAAGTCTGGAATGCACACTTTCACACACCAATCACCATTTCAAGGCGCAATCTATCCCTCTTACACTCACCCGCCTACATGCACCAACTAAGTCTCACCCGTGATCACATTTCTCACACACACACACGCATCCAAACACACACACTCAATCAAGTGTGACTGAGTGAGCAGGCCACTCAATGAGAGTGGGTGATTAGGCCCTCAGAGAGTAGACCTGACCTTTCCCTCCACATCAAGCCCTCCTTGCGCATGTGTGTTTTTATGAGTCAGTGGATGTGAGCTCTCGGGCCCGCACCACTTCATATCAAATGTCACTGACTTAAATGAGACGGCCAGGGCAAGGAGGAGACAGCAGGATGGGAAATAAGGGATGAGAAAAAGGAGGAAGTGTGAGAGAGAGGATTATTTTTTACAGTGAGCTGCAAGAAAAAGAGAAAACTTCAAAAGGGAAAGCATAGGGAAGGGGAGAGCTGTCAGATCAATCTTCTGTCTTGGTTCTCTCCCTCTTTGCATGAAAAACAGCAACGCTGGGGTATTTTTAAATTCCTTGGTAGTTGTGGGAATACAGTGCAGGCCCTTGTGGGTACACAAACCTCCCCTCTCGACTGTGGAGATGGTTGAGTCTGCACTTCCGCGTTCTCAGACGAACAGAGGCAGACGGTCTGAGTCAGGCCTCAGGGGAGCCAGTGATCAGGGGGCAAGTGAGGCTCTGCTTGGGAGTGTGTTGAGCTTCTTAATGCTGAGGGTTAGTTAGCAGTCAAACTCTGTTCATGAGCTTATTGTGAATTACACACAGCTGGTGTACTTGCAGACGCTAGAAATATGTTTGCGTCCAAGATTTACAAATTGGTTTTTATTCCCATTTGGATCAAACGAGAATACGACAACATGTCTACAGCTGAAATGATCAGTTGGTTTATTGATAAGAGAAAATGAATAAGCGTTTATTTGTATTAATTATTTCTGCCAAGAAATGTTGGCATCCAGCCACTAAAATCTTGTTTTCCATCCCCTTTATGATAGTAAAGTGCACAACTGTGGATCCAAGACTGTTGGTTATTATTCATTAATCAAATTATTACAAGACATCCTAGTTCACCTTTGACCTACAATACATTTTTTCCCAGTTTCTGCGAAGGAGGTTTGCCCACTTTCAGTTTTCACTCTAAATAAATTGGTTTTGGTAACTGTTTACAACCTGTCTGATCTTCTGTCTGCTTGCTTTTCATCCCGTTTGACTATATTGGAGCAGTGTTGCCTTCTTTCAGATCTCAGCATCTACTTTGGCAAGCACAATGCTGTCACATCCCAACTGATGGTCAAATCTATGAGAATCTGTTCCGAGTTGTGAAACTGGACTTATCCTTTAATTCAGCAGGTTAAGTTATGCGATTCTGGTGCGAATACTTCCCATCTGTCCCGTCTCGCCCCCTTCCTCGTCTCTCTCCTCCCGTCATCACCTCAGATCTCAGAGGAGATACCGGCACACCGCTGACGGGCCGGAGGACGTGTGGCGCTGCGCTCAGGTTAATTAAGTTTGAAATCATAGAGATGATCAGTGGTGCTGCCACTCAGGCTGCCAGACTCCCACCACTCCCCTGACGTACCTGCTACCACCAAAATATTCTGGCTGCCTGACAGGTAGAGAGGTGTGTGAGAAAGAATGTCATTTTGTATGTGAAAAAAGAAGAGAAACAGGAAAGAGATGTGAAACTATGTGTAAATAGATCGATTAGGCAGAAAATGAAAATCATCGTCGTTTTTTTCCCCTCCTAAAACCTTTCAATTTATTGAAAGTGTTGCTTAGAGACTGTAAAGCCCTTTAAGACAACTTTGTGAATTTGGTTTACATTAAAAAAAAAACTTTACTTGACATGGAAATGAATTATTCTGATGATTAATTAACTCATCAAGCAAAGAAGCCAAAGATTAGTTTTTTCAGCTTCTAAAATGGGAGAATTTGGTTTTGGAACACCTTAAGCTCTGGGAAACTGTGATAGTAAAAAGATACTCTATCACTGCATACTGCTCCTCACACACACTCGTATTGTATCACATACACACTAGAAAGTAGGACTGCAACTAACGATTATTTCATAATTACCCATTTATGTCCTCAATTAATTATTGCTGCTCTCTGAAATGTGAAAATAATTGTCATAATAACTTTAGAGAGCCCAAGGTGACACATTTCATGTTTGTTTGTAACAGTGCACAAACCCAAAATAGAACAAATGTGGGGATACGGCAGACACAATATCAGAGTTTAACTTCACAAATATTGCGGCCATAAACATTCATAATAAAGATATGAGAAAGGTGAATAGAAAATAAAAATATATATAATATATATATTTATTTTCTTGTGCTTTTTCCTTATTGGCAAAGTAATTAGACTCAAAATAGAAATGGAAAGTATGTAACCATAGCTACACAAACAGAAGAATTGGAAGATCCTCATTATGATATGCGTTTTTATTAAAATGTTAGCACTATTGACATTTTTTTAACATCATGGTTGTTGTCCACTAGTATATCGCAACAACACTCATCCAAATATATAACATAAAGAAGTAAATCAAATAAGTCAATGATCAAAATGTTGTTAACTAATTTAACATCGATCGACTTTATTGTTTCACCTCTAGGAGAGACAGACACATGCATTCATGTAGCGAACTTCATTAAGTGAATCTCTCATTCACACCCAACACACACTAGCAAGAATGATCGGCGTGAGTCTCCAAATCCTGTCCAGACTACAGCCTTTTCTCTGCCATGATTGCTCTGTTCCCCAGAAGGCAGTATAAGGAGCTGGAGCTGCAGTGATTGTTGATGGATGCCTATTGGAATGAGCAGCACGTAAAGCGCACCACCTCCACCTGTAATCCCGGAAAAAATTTACTCTACGTATTAGTGAGGCGCTTAAAAAGGCAGGAGCCATTTCATACGGTCACACATTAAAGCTGCCTGTACTTCTAGAGGCTGAGGGGATCCTATTCCCCTGGCTCAGTATCAACACCTTTAGAGACGAGAGGTTGTGACGTAGAGCGGTGAAATGCAACTTAGTTACAGTTCTCAAGTAAATATACTTAGTCTCTTGACAAGATCATTAATCGGTAAATACTTTGATGATTTTTCATTGAAATGCCAAACATCCTATGGCTCCAGCTCCTCAGATGTGAAGATGTGGGGCTTTCTACAGACTTTGTAACAAAGTCTGTAGAAAGACTTTGACACACTTATACTTATTATTACTTTTAATTTAAGGCAGAATGAGTAGGATTGGTTGGTTTTGGTTTGCCATCAAGCCATTTAAAGTTGACCCCTCCTCTCCGGATACAATGAGTGACAGCCAACCCCAGATTCACACTTATTTTTAAACATGCTTAATCCGCTTGACATTTTGCCATGCTATATTTGCCAGCGCTGTCTCTTCCTTACAATCTGGCACGTATCGCTTGGATTGGTTGATGCTGAGAAACTTCTCGTAAAACACCAAAATAAGGAAATAAAAGCAGATGGCAGTGTACAGACAGACACCACAAGTATTAATAAGGAATTAATTTGTTAAGTCATTCGTTCACTCATTCTGCTTCTGCTTTAAGGATGAATTCTTCTTCCACAACTGGTGAGTAATACACATGATGTGATGCATACCTACACATTCATACCTCCCCTGATGAATGGCAAGGATTATATTACATTTTTTGATTTGGTTCTGATTAATTGCCCAGTCCTTGGGTGATCACCGTTTCTAATCAAATGCAGACAAACAAAGGTCAGAGGGAATTAGCCCCCCGTCGCCTAAAAATAAGCCGCTTTAATCAGGATGCAGATGGCCTGATAAGCAGCAGGGTGGCATTATGGGCCGGTCGTGTGGCGTAGCTGAGGCGTGTCAGCGATAACATCTGCACCTCGTTTCTAAAGGTGCCACTGTGTCTTTCATGTCAGGTGAGTGCGCTGACATTCTGTCACATACAGACTTCAGATGTGGTGGGTTGGAGGGGGCCAGACATCAAAGTCTGGGTTTGAACTGGCAGGGGGCTAACACAGATGCACACATCACACTTCTTTAAAAAAAAAAAAGACATGGACAGCGGCGAACACGCGCCCACATGCACCAGCCATGACCGGTGACAAGCGTTAACTTTGAGTGTGCGATAGCGCTGATGTCTGGCAGCAAAGCCTACATTTGTCTCTTTATCTCCTGAGCCTTCTGCTGATAATTACAGCCATCCCTTCTCTCGCACTCGGTCACACCCAGGCTGCCAGTCTGCGCAGCTCGAGCCAGAGGAATTATCAGTCGGGCCATCGCAAACCGAAGCACGCCAAGGTCAGGCCCTGTGTTCAATTTCACTTTTGATTCCAGTCCACCTTTCTTTCTCCTCCACCATTTAGTCCTGTCCGCTCCTCCTCTCCCAGCCCACTCACACTGTCGCTGTTGTATTTCGCTGCAGGGCTAACCTCTATTTCCAGCACAACCAGCGCATTGACACTATTCATTTCCAGAGTGGTCTGCAGAATGGAAATTGACGATTCAATTTTTGGAATGAAACTCAAGTGTCCTTTTTAAAAATTGAAACCCTCCCCCTCCCTCTCCTCTCCTCTCCTCTCCTCTCCTCGCATCTCCTCTCCTCTCCCCTCCTCTCCTCTCCTCTCCTCTCCTCGCCTCCTCCTCGCCTCTCCTCGTCCTCTCCTCTCTCTCCTTCCTCTCTCTCCTCTCCTCTCCTCTTGCTTGGTGCCCGTTCTGCCAACCCTTCTGCCACCCGCAACTCGCTATCTCCGTCCTGGTCCGCTGAGTACAGCCAATTTCTCCGCTTGTATGGAGACGTGGGCGAGATGGCTACCAAAAAGCACAGCTTAAAATGCCCTGCAGCACCCACAGACTTCTCTCAGACACCTTTTCCTTCTCATCAACTTACCTGCCATCAACAAGTAAACACTTAAAACCAAAGGGTTTATTTTCAGCATTGCTCCCAGCTGGATGTTGGGTGGCAATTTAAAAATGATCTATGCAAATGTAATTTCGCTGTGTGTCATCCAACACAGACAATTAATGAGTGAGCTTCTCCAACCCAACTATAAATTAACAGGGCTAGATATAATAGCTAGATTAATGTGTTTTTCTGGCACTTGCCTAATTGCTAAAAGACTCCGGTGGGGCTAGTGAGAGCTGCCTCCTTTCTACATGTGATCGAGTGAGTTAAGACAGAGAGGGATAAACGCCTGCATCAACTCAATTTATCATTTATATGAACTTTTGTTGTCTCTCCTCTTGGTTTTTATTGCGGGTAATGCACGAGGAAAGTGATGGAGAGACATATTTCGCCCTCAGGGAACTTGTATCTCATTCAGCAGAAATGACTAGCATCAGTTAACTTGTTGGATTGAGTTTGGTCTGAAGGACGGCATTAACTTCAGTAAGACTCAGTAATTTATTAATGGAAAACAAATCCATAAGTTGTCAGAAGGGCATATGTTCATGGATGTTGTATCTAGTAATGAGAAATGAGAGCTAGAGGCAGAGAGAAAACATGGACGATGGAGAGAAAAGAGTGGGTTAAGAGGTAAGGGAGTACAGAGAGGATGAGTAACAGTCTGTTTCAGTGAGAGGAAGGGGGGAGAACAAGAGTGATACTGAGAAAGACAGAAAACAAGCTCCATGATCCAACACAGCACATCACCAACAAGGCGGCCTTTTGTTTTGCCCCTCTCAACCGATTGTTCTCTTCGCCGAGGGTGAGAACGCTAATCCGCTGTGGAAAGCGGAGTTGGGAGGATTTACTCTAAGTATCCCTATTAGTGGGAATTTGCTGATATGAGGGGGGGAGAGAGCAATAACGGGTGAAGGGAGAAGGGCAGAATGAACAAGGAGGAAGAGGAGAGCAGCAGGAGGGGCGTAGAGTATACTGAATACACTGTAGGTGCCATATGAATCTTTAATACAGGAGCTTAATGGTGAGGGAGGGGAGAAGGGAGGAGTGGAGAATATAAAGAGAGTGAGGGGAAAAGGGAAAGGAATCTCCGAGGAGGTTAGTGAGCCCTGCGTATCAAAACACTCCTGATAAGTGCCAGCCTCCCTGGATCAAACCTAATTCTCCACAGCTCCAATGCCACCACAGAGTCCCTTTCAGACGCAGCAAATGGTGGTAAAGGAGAGACTTCTCTTTGTCTTCAAAAAACAAACAGGTCTGGTGTTCAGATGAAGATATGATAAAGGATCTTTTCAGGTGATAAATGTCTTAATTGCTTTTGTTAAACACATATCCTGCTAGAAGCTTAGCCATGCTACATCGTTTTAATTACACGCACAAGAGCCTAATTAGTTGTATCTGTTGTACCAGAGGCTAACGTGCAACCAATTAGACCAAAATCAAAAGGATGGTATAGTCAGACGAGGGAAATGTGCGGTTCTTTGTTGTTGCTCACTATTCATCAAACAACAGAGGGAAGTGAAAGACAGCGCTGAACTTCCCAAGTTGCTGATGTCACGATCAAACCTGCTATCTTTAAACTAATTAATACAGTTCCTCGTATGGGTGCTTGAATGGGTGGCTGCCTCGCTTGTCAGTGTCTCGATCTCTTTGTCTCGCTCACTGATGATTATAATCGCTAAAGTGGAGAAATCATTTGTTCCATGACAAAGCCTAAAACAACAAAGCTCATTATTGTGCAACAAGTTTCAGGATTAACACTGTCAAAGTGAAGTTTCCAGTCAGATTTCCCGCTGGTTGCCATAAATAAATTAGAAAGAGAGCAGAGTGTCTGAAGAGCAGAAATACTGCTTTTGCTGTAAAGAGGCGATGCTGCTCGGTGATATTTAAATGGAGGAGTCTTGTGGGTGCTGCTGTTGCACTATGGTAACTAATTGTTAAACAGGCCCTCAGGGGAGATGAGATACAGTATATCCCAGTAAGGAACATCTGACATGGGAGATTAGAGCTAAAATTATTCGAGAACATTCACAAATGATTTCCCTAATGACATGATCAACAACATGGGTGAAACAGAAGCAGCATATTCACCACTTCAGAAACACAACACATCAAAGCCTTCTCCAAATCCCCCAAAAGAGACACGCTCCTTCCCTACACACTGGAAACTACCACATCAATCGCAGGTTCTCGCAAAAACTTTGGCACTGAAGGCTTTTTGCGTCCTCCCTTCTGCGAATTTACCACATTTTAGAGAGCACATAATGGTCTCCTAGGGAAACAATACAGCACAGTCGGCATTTCAGAGCATGTAGCGTTTCATCTCTGCATGTTTCCCTTTTTAGATGTTAAGAACCTGTATGTCTGACTCTGCAACAATCACTCCCATCAGTCAGTGAGAAGCACCTATTGTGCAATGCAGAATTAGCAGTGGCAAAATTAGGTCCTGCTGTGTTTTTCTCCAGCCATGATTACAGCCCTGAAAGAACAGCTAGCTAGGTTTTTGTTCATGTTTCTACACAGAAAGATGCCTTGTTTGAACCCTTTTAGCCTTGTTCGAAGAGCCAACGTGAAGTATGCACTGTTATCAAGAGGTACACATGAATAAGTAGCTGCACAGATACACATGTGGGAGTGCAAAGGATGTTATGCTAATAATAAGTGATGTCTGGTGGAGCTGGTCCATTCCCTTGATTGGTTCTATTCAGGAGATGTGTCGGGCTTATGGCTTGGCAATCCACATCCCAAATAGTCCCTGACAAGTTACATCTGAGTGGTGGGAGTGAGCTGCGGGGGAAGGAAGGAAGGACGTGGTGGTGTGTAAGTACTGATTGTTACCATGGCAATGCTAGACCAAGGATCAGGAGGTGAGATCGCATGGCGTGCAGCGCTTGATGGCTGCGTGAGGCCACACGTGGGAGATATTTCCAAGGTTTATAATCACTGTCAGCCGTCAGCTCAAGGGGTCTGTGCACACACGTGTATTTATGTCTGAGTATTTGTGTGCACGTGTCACCGTGTGCAAGCCTGTTACAATCTTCCTGGGAAACTCATCTGGCCTAAGCCTCCAACTGGCAGCGAAATCCTAAAATCCTACCTACCAGCTTTCTCATGAGTGACAATCTTCTCTTGCAGGGCCCTTGTGGGCTCTTACTTTTGAAAGAAAGAAAAGAAAAACATTTGTAAGAAAGCAGGATGTTTGAATCTAACAAGGGATGAATAAAATCAAGTTGCCATGCTGCTGTGGCACAAGTATTCTAACATAACCCATGTTTTCTTATTTCCCGATCGATAAACAAGTATGTACGCCGGTTACGCAACCCTGCATTTTGGATCAAATCAATGCCAGCCTGCTTAAGAAAATCTCATCAACATTTCGCTGTGGTATGCCTATCCGGTCTTTCCGATCATCAACTTAAGCTCTGAATTTTCATTAGGAGGCACTTAATAGAGACAGGCACGTTTAGAGTCTCTCTATGGGTGGGTGGGTTGCATCGATTAGGCCAAGTTAATCTCTATCACAATAAATAACATTGATTACAAACGGTGAATGCTAGGGAGAGGCTGTTAAGATTAAAGAGCACAGGAGGATGGGGGTTGACGTATGACAAGAGTGGTGAAAATAAATAAGTGGAGACTAAATCTAAGAGAGAGCGTTTGAGACCCTACAGATTGAGAGTATATATGTTTGTGTGAATTTGAGGCAGGAAACTAGATTGGGTAACCACAGTCATTCCTTTCGGAGTATCAGATTCTCAGTGAGTCAGAGTGTCAGACCGCTAACAGACACACTGGGCTTTTCTGGCGGGACACTAAGAGGCTTTAACATACAGAGAAACAGGGGCAGGCTCGTGTTTCCTTGGCCGAGGTGAACATTAACAGAAACAAATCAAACCAAACCCATAATGACATTGTTGCCGCTGAAAATAATCTTGGCTGCACACTTTGGGTGAAGAAGCGGTTTCTCTGCGAATGCGGTTCACCCGAGGGTCACAGTGGCAGGGAAGAATTGTTTTCAGCTAAATCCAATCCTGAGTTGCTATAATAAGTTCTTGACAGTAGGGAAAATACCAGTACTCTGCTCTAGTTTAGCAAGAATGAAGCGTTTAGTTTTACTTCTCTGTCCATAAAAAGGGAGAGAGAAAAATCACCAATGTTAGTATTCATTAAGTTTATCCAACAAAGCATTACTCCTCCTTCTAAATTTCATTTGGTTAAAGTGGACAGCTCTATAAAAGAGTGGGGGGATACAGCAATGTTCTCAAGGGCAATGACCTTGCACAGCTTAATAGATCCTTCCTATGTTTGCTGCCTTGGTATACTGCCTGGATTTGTTTACAATGCAGCATGCTCAACATCACAAATCGGGGATTGCGTGGCTGTTGTCAGGGATTACCGGTCTGGTCTTTGAGTTTTTCATTAAATTGCTGTATCGGAAAACAAACAAATAAGAAAAAAAACCTCCATCATCCCCTTTGCAGAAAAGGCCATCTCGCACATTTGCAGGACACACATCTATTTGTACTAAGGTTGTTGTTTTTTTATTCTATCTAAAATGGTGCGCATCCTCATGAATAAATAAATGATCTGACAGAATGCTGTGACAGAGACACATGAGCTTTTGTATTTTCAAGATGAGTCACATTGACATTGTGGAGGAAAGCATAAATCAAGGAAAAGCTTACAACCACAGGGTGGACATTGCATACAGTGTGTGTGTGTATGTTTTAAAAAAAAGCTGTAATATGTTTAATATATAAGCTCTTTATCCTATATGGGGCTACAGCGTGATTTGGTTTGACACCGTAGAGTGGAATCCTCTTACTTCCGTCTTTATGAGGTCAGCAGTGGAAATGGACAGAGTTCAGACAGATGGGACCCGAGGGAATGAGGCAGGGAGAAGAGATAAAAATGGGGACGAGCATCAAAGCCAGCAGGGGGATGAGGACAGGAAAGGAACGGTTGGCGAGACAGAAATGTAAAAGTAAGGGGGAAAGACGACGAGTGACGAATGGTACAGAGACAATCCGAGAAAAGCTAGGAGATTAAAAGCGTCACGCTTCAAACGAAGAGCCCGCTGGATTTTCGTACAGTGTCTGAAAACCCCTCCCATGTTACCTTTCTGATGTTGGTACTGGGAGAAAGTGTCAGACTTCTCTAACTTTCCAAAAACAGGAAATCAGACATGTACGCCGGTCTTTCAGTAGCGAAAGGCCAGGTTAGCAGAGCTGTCACACAACTACTTTTGTCCCTTTCATAGAACAAATGAATCCAACACTTTGAACGCCTTGGATGACAGATTGTCTTAATGTGTGAGCCGTTTTAAAAAAAGATTATCACGCCTCATCCTTTTCTGTGGTTTTTCAGGCCGCCTTTGAATATTGACTTTTCAGACCAGATATAATCCCTTTTGCTTTAAGACGTGATCGGTCAACATGTCATGGGGTCCAAAATGTATTAGTTAATAATATATTTATGATTAAATAAGGAACAATCACAATGCGTTTTCTTTTCGGATCGGATAATAGTTCAGATCAGAATCCTTCCCGAACATTTTTGGATATTTCAATAACTTTGAAAGACATTTTTCTTGTGAAACATCACCATTAATAGTAAAAAATGGATTAACGAATAAGGTTTTCAAGAAGTACATTAACACATTGTGTTAGCTTAAGCAAGCCCCCTTAAATAAATTGAAAAAATACAATCAAACCCAGACTTGGTGACCGCATTTAACCATAAAGGTTAAAGGTGGGGTAGGTACATTTGAGAAACCGGCTCGAGATACACTTTTTGTTATATTCCATGGAATGCTCTTAACATCCGATAGCAATGAATATCTTAAGTGATTTGACAAAAAATCCATAAAAAATGTCATCTGTGGAAGCCGTGGCGCTGTAAAAAGCACGACCAATCATCTGAGCCGGCCCGGCTAAAATAACTGGATGGCCTACCTGCCTGTCAGCCTTCCATCTGTGCACAAACTTATCTCGTGCCCTCATTGGTCATGTGCGCGTTCGTGTGTGTTGGAGGAGGGGCTCTGTGAGGAAGTGGCAGATTTTTTCCGGCTGTGTATTTTCAAATTCAAGCGCACTCGAGCTGGTTTCTCCAAAATTACATACCCCACCTTTAAGGGACATTTTCTTGAAGGATGAGGGCATTTCCCCTGGAAAGGTAGGGAAACTAACTTTAGTTCTAATGAACTACTACTTAATAAAGTGATTGTACAGAAATGTAGCATATTTACAAAAGTAGATTTAGGGTTTAGTTACTCTTTAGGAGCACAAGAAAAAGACAGGATGTAACAATATTCTGGTCTAAAGGGTCCTAATGTTGTTGATTTCCTCTTTGCATTAGGGGATTAAGAGACATATTTTCCATTAGTCACAGAAGAATGAGAGTCCAATTCATTTGCACTCCTTTTTATTTTCCCCGCCTGGCCCGTTAACCCGGCTGCTCTCAGAACATTGATGTGGCCACTATTTTCTGCGCAGGCCACGGGGTCCTCTGTAAAAATGAGAAGTCGCCAAGTGCTGTCTGAAGTGAAGCTTTGATAAAGAGTGCCTTTTTTCCATTTCGCCGCTCAGATCTGCAGGATGCCGTCTGTTACAGAAGCCTCCACTACCCTGAGTACCCTCCCCCTCACAGAAACCACCCTCCCAACTCTCCACACATCTTTTAGAGACGAACCAGGCAGGCAGAAATGCTCCTGCTAGTCTCCATCCTCGGGGCAAGAACACAGCCCTGACAACTATCTCCTCCCTGGGACAAGCAATCCTTTTTTTGCCCGAAGAAAAGTGTTGATGCTTACAAAATGCATGACAGCCATTCACTTATGTTAACAGCCCGCGCACAGAGAAGAGCAGCATCCCTCTGTTTGAGTTTAGTTTTATTTTCAATCACCCCTTCTAACATCTGAACTCTGCAGTCTCAAGAGGGGGAGGAGGACAGTTGACAGTGAGCCAGACAGCTCCTTTCCGCCAGGGGTTTCAACTCTTTGTCCTGCAGAGAGGATTGGGTGTGCAGGCGTGGAAAAGGGTGAGGGGGTGTGACCTGGGTTGGGAGGAATGATGGTTTAGCAAAAAGGGGGACTGAAGAGAAGTGGCCCATCACTATCCTGTCATGGCTGCCTCGGAGAACTACTGCAACAGAAATGCTGAGATAACACAAGGCAGACACGTTTACTTCCTTGCTTTTCTAATTCATGCAGGACAACAACTGGGGAAAAGTTTACTTGACTCCCATTTAGAGACGGGGGCAAAAAGCCGAAGAATAATCAGTGTCAGTGGACCTTTGTGGATAGAATAATCAGAGAGCGTAGTGCTTGGTGTATGCTGTGTTTTTTGGAGCTCCACAGGGCTTAGTAAAAGGCCTCCTCATGTTATTCAAATACCAAGAGTAAAAGAAGGAAATATGGTCTTCAGAGACGCAAAACCTCAGAAACAAATTTGAGGTCAGCAATTGGAAAGTTACGAGCAAAACTGAGGGGAATTAATCACTTTCAAATAGGAGTCAATTGTTTAAAGTCTGCAGGATTTTTGCAGCTAAGCGGATACTCACACCCCTGATTTCTCTTTCCAACTAATCACTCCAGATAGAAGATGCTATAAGAAGCTTTGTGTTTATTCTGCAGAGGTCTACATCCTACTGTATACAATTAATGTTTTGCATAGAGAACCCAGGTGACCTGCTACTGCATGTAACGTAGAGGGAATGCTCTTATGGGGAAAATAAATTGTCCAGCGGACCTGAGCGCACTGTCATCACTGTGAAAAGGGCAATGACATTTCCCATAGACCATTCCACTTCAGCACTTTTAATGCATGTTAAGAGGATGGGTCTGTCAAATTAAAATCCATATCAATTACCTCTCGTCTACTGTGACTGTGTAAAAGGGAGTAGTGTTTTAAAGTAAAATATAAATCATTAGCTCTACATCATCAAAAAAGCATTACGGGTGGGTCTAGGGCAACTAAAGACAGTTTTGGCGAAATAGAGACATATATACTGTAGTTCCAAAATCAATACGGAGTGCCAGGTACCAACACAAATCAAACAACTTATTTTATAAGAAACTCTTATTACCTTTCAGGTGTCAACAATTGATGCATCACACACTCACAAGCTTTCAAAATCCCCTCTAGCACCGTTGTTTAAAATAAAATGTATCAAACATCTTTATTTTTCAGAGATCCCCCGTTCTGTTCTGATCCCTAACCAAATGTTGCATCGACTCATGTCTTGCTTTTCTGGAGAGCTTCCACACAATAAATCTGTGTGTGCGTCTTGCGTATCACATCTAAGATAGCATATCACAAGGAGTGGGCTGCGGGGCCTCCCTCATCCACAACAGATACTACTGTTGTTGTTTTTCTTCCTCGCTGGCAGTGACAGAGTGGAGCACTCCAAGTTTGCATCAAGCAAGTCTGAGCCATTTGAGAATGTTGATTGCAACGCAGTGCCTTCTGCTGATGCAATCCTCTGAGACCGAGGCCTCTTAACTAAAACATCACGGTAAAATGCACGTGTCAATATTTTTTGTAATAGACTCAGATATATGTTTGGCTAACTAGAATCATGTCACACATTTGAAGGCTGGTTTTGTTTTATTTTCTTGGACTTTGTTCATTGTTGGGCTTTGTTTATGGCTTCAGAAATGTGAATCAAACAGACATCCTCATGTTGACTCTTGACTAATCTTTGATGTCAGCGATGGAAGAAGTGTTCAGATCTTATCTTACTAATACCACAATGAATTTAACTTCTAAAAACATACACACACATATATATATACACAAATAAAATAGAAGCTGATTAATAAAATGTTGTCCATCAGCAAAAGGTTAGTTGCAAAACATAATCTTATTAAATTCCAAGACTGTTAATACTGCTATACTGTTATTAGCAGCATTTTAGTTAAGATGGAGATAGTTTTACTAGCTTAACTTTATGTTAATTTGTCCTGTCCTTAAATACGGAATACATCTGTAGGGCCCTGAAACTAATGCCAGGCATATTTGTAATAATTTAAAAAAGGAATTTTCTCTAATCTTTGCTTTTTTAATCAAATATTGGATCATATTATTGCTTTGGGTCTCAACGGCTATTTGAATAAAACCACCAAAAGGTCAAAAGTTTTAAGCTAAAAAGGTCAGGAACGACATGTTAAATCTACAATAATGCCCTTCATTTCATAAAAAATGTAGTTAACCAAAAAAAAAGTATATATCCTCTGAAATATAGTGGAATAGAAGAATAAAGCAGTGTCAAATACTCACTTAAAGTTTCTCAAATGTGTACTTATACTCGAGTTAATGTGCTTAGTCACTTTACATCAATGCTTGTCGTATATAGTGTGACTAAATATGGAAAAGTCAATGAATGGAGACTTGACCAAAAAAAGAAAGAAATGACCAAAAGCCAAGCAGGAGTGAAAGCACACATGACTACCACAAATTACTTTGTGTCGTTTGAACGCGATTAGGTAGAATAATTGGACATTCTTGCAAATTACAGAAAATTGGGTGTCTGTGCTTAATGAGAAGAGGAAAACAATAGTTCTTGGCAATTTGGGAGCCATCATCACAGTGAGGGAAAATATATAGAAAAGTCTGGAAGTCAATTGACCCTGCACATTTCAAACCCCCACACATGACCAACCACGGGTTTTCAATTCACAATTCTAACCAATTATACTTGCAGGGAAAGCGCCTACCATACAATAGATAGTCCAAGTCCAATTTCCATATCTCACCACCCACTTTTCTCAGTACGATGCATTTCAGGCCTTCAGACAAGGCTGGGGCAAAGTGCATATTTGAAAGAATCTACAATGTGGCTGTGATGGGAAAAAGAAACAGTCGGAAGCAGAAGTAAGCTAAAGTCAAGAGCTATTTCGCTCCCTTTGATCAGGAGGAATGATGGATTAGTGAGGATTTTCCAGAAGTTTTCACTTAATTCTCATACATTCGTATATACCCACCAGTAAGCGTTACAGCAAGCCTACTCCCAAGGTCAGATTAGACTACATGCCCCCACTACAGAAGCCTTGGACTAAATGTCTTCACAGTATTAGGTCCATAACAGTGGGTCTGTTTTGCTTTCACTTCACAAAAAAAAAAGGAAAAAAATAAACCATTTATCTTTGGATATAGTGTCATTCCTTTCCCCCTGATGGATGCCACCGCAATGAACAAAGCAGGGCAACTTTTCCAATGTGTGCCAGGTGAGGATTTCTACGAGAGAATCAGAAAGAGTGACAGGCAAAACATTTCTGCAGGCGGGTTAACTATTGAGAACTGTTGTGTTTTCTGTCTACAACAACCCTCCAGCATCTTTTGAACTTTAAGTGTCACATCTCTAGAAACAATTTGAGATTGTGTTGGTAATGTGTTTGTGTGTGTGTGTGAGTGCACGTTTGTCCTCTGAGGGAGAGTATTACGTCTATGGGGGTGGACTGATGAGACAGGCACGCAGACTCAGTTTTTTTGTCGTCAATCACCTGCGCGTACAGTAAATGATTTTTCAACAAGCCCCAGGGTGATGGATAATCAGAACGAAAGAGTGGGCTGAGTACTCCTCTCCTAGTTTTTCAATGGACGCCGAGGTAAGGTCCCTACCTCACCTCACTCTTGTTGTGCTGTGCACGTTTTTCCATTTGGGCGCTAACGTTAAACGTAGCGCCCTGGGCCAAAGCGATGATGGATTCCCCCTCCTGGCAGCTTCCCTTATTTCAAAGGAGCACTCAGGATGAGGGAGGGGGAGGTGAAGGGGGGGGATGTCTGGGGACAGAAGCCCCATGTCGAATGAGATGCTGCCAAATGGAGCTTCCACAGCTCTTCATCAGGGCCGGTGGTCCTGGAGGGGCGGCTGCTTCGGGCAAATGCTAAAAACTGCAAGCCAGGCAACACATCTGTGCAGCTGGGTTCCCTCTGTGGCATGAAACATACAAACCCTCCAGCAAGTAGAGGCATGCGAGGCAGGGACAAAGACAGAAATACAGAGGGAAAACAAAGACAGACAGACACAGAGGAAAGTGGGGGGTATGTGAGGCTTCTGACTTCAAATACTGAAACCAAAACTTTCTCTCCCCTGAAACCAAAAGCAGCCCTCCAATGGAGAAGGCGCCAACGAAATATCCATTGTAATTCTACCTCTGCAATCATTCTTCTTGTCTCTCTCCAGCTGTATTGCTATTTTCGTTCTGGCATAATTAAGGCCCACTGTTTATATTGTCGATCGTCAATTAAGATGATTCACGGTCTGGCGGCGAGACTTCTTAACTTGATGGTATTGTTGTCGCAGCATCTCTGTCTCACTGTTGATTCATAGAAGGAATTTATGCTGTTGTTTACCTCCCTTCCACAACCATGTTCATCTGGGCTTGTGTGACACTTTCATTCTGTTTTCATCAAAACGTTTTTTTAAATGTAGTGGCTGGGCTGCTCCCCAAAACTATGCATTAAACATAAAACCTAAATTGAAAGAAGGTTCCCCACACACGCTTTTGATGTTGACATCATTTTCATGTAGAATTACTTTCAGACAAAGACTGAGAAAGAAAAAACATTTACTTAATTTTTTTTCTTACTGGAAAATTCCACATGGAGCCAAAGCTAGCAAAGGGCCCAGACCAGAGTCAAGCCTTACTTCTGGCAATAAGGCTTGTAATCCTCAGGCAGCTGCAGCAAACTCCTGGAGAGACTTTCCATAAGGTTGTTTCTGCACGTCCGCGTTATGCACACTGCACAAACACAGCTTGCTTTTTTATGTCTTTGTGATGTCTGAATTACTTGAAGCCCATATTTCAAAAGCTTACACCAAGACAGTGCCAGAAATTGTGATGACCTAATTTGTATGACCAATTTTAATAAATCAGTCTCATTTTAAGGCAACCACTTTCTCCATATTGTACTTGTTTGCCTCTCTGTCTCTCCCACGCATTCATGATGCATTGATTTATTAGTAATTACTTAGTGACAGGGTTTTTGTTATTGTGACACGACTGTAAGCAGCAACAATTTTCAGCTTGTTCATTAGCAAAGAAATAATATGATGGGGCATATTATTACAGTGTTCTCTGTAGCAAGAACAACCCGCTTATTACCCATGTATCCAATACCGTCTTGTATAATGTGAAGTGTGACCTTAAGTTTTATCAGGGCAATCATGACCCTGTCCAGGATTTCCATTAAAGAATATCTGTCTCATTGCATTATGGAATGCAATCTGTGCAGGGTGAGATAAAGTGTTACCAGGTCACACACTCAATATCTCATCGTTATGTAACAATGGGAAGTGTGCCCATCTCTCTCCACACACATGCTCACATGTGCACACACACACTCTCTCTCCCTATGGATCAAACTGGCAGCCTTCTCATCAATTTACAACACAAACATACAAACACAAACTGCAGCCGCGGCAGATAGGAATGGGGATTGGAGAGACTTGCTGAAAATCAAAAGGTCCAACAGAGAGTTTTCACACTGCCTTTCATTTCTACTTTTTCCCCCATCTTATTACAGTGCACTTATAATACTAATGGATGGGGTTTGCACAGTCAGGCAGCACTAAGGATTTTGAGAAAGGGAAAGTAAATACACTAAAGATACAAGCAGGGCGAACAGGCCTTGGAGGTTTTATTCAGGGGCATTCCTGTATACCGTTACATTTGAAAACATTATTTATGAGAACAATTTCCCTCACAGTGTCTAGGGCAAAACTGTAACGGCACTTAACACCCTTCTCCATCTATAGAAAGGAATTGTCATGCAAATGGTCGATTTCTCATGTGCTGCCCATGAACAATCCCACTCTAACGCTACCCGGCAAATCACTTAATGCACTGGGGAAATGGGCATTTCTGCTTCGTCTTACAGCGCCTCAGAGATGGAGTAGGAGATTGTCACTGTGTAATTCCACTTCTTGCTCTGTGCCAGTAAAATCCTCCCTCAAACATTTTAGCCATGATTTAGGGATAATAAAAAGGAAAATAAACCCCCCTTTCTTTTGGTTTTTTATCCATTTATTGTGAGATTATTTTTAGCTTTAGAAATCCACGAGAATGAGAAACAGAGAGACAGGAAGAGGCAGAGAGTACGCTTCCCACAATGCCAGTGGATTATTGGCAGCTTGCAAAATCCCATCAGAAAGGATGGGGTAGAAACAGATCAGTCTGTGTTACATGGAAGAAAAAGAGCTGCCGCACATTGTATCGTTGTGGCCTGCTGTGTCGCCCTCCTCGCCACACTTCTTCTCATCTCTTCTCTCTTAGCGGCACTCCCGGGGAATTAACCCTGCAGTCATTATGTTGGTGAGGGTCACTGGATCTGTGGTATGTGTGGAAACACCAGTAGTGCTCTGGCTTCAGTGCTCCGCCTCAGGCGTCCTGCCTCCCTCCACACACAGACCCAAAGCTGAGCAGTGTCACGTACATGGAGAATACCCGCACAGCTCGGCATGTTGCCCAGTCACTAGTCAGCCTGCTTAATAAGGACAGCAAATAGTCCCTGCAGCACTAAAGGCACAATAATAGAAGCCATGATATTCTCTCTGAAGCTGTAGCTGGAGTCTAACTGCCTCTGTGTCCAAGCAGAGGGCTCAGGGTTCAGAAGGCTAAATGCACATGCTCCATTTGAATTAGAGCTGGATTCACTGAGGTGACAGGGCTCGTTTTCAGCAGCAGCCACCAGGGAGACGCCAGCCAGGCTTTCTCCTCAACAAGCACCACATTGACGTGCCACAGGTAAAATGCCGGTCCAAATAATGAGTGTGATGAGAGTAGGCAGGGCAAACAATGGCTCAATGCGGCCCCTGTAAACATTGGCATCACTTTTTAATTGCCAATGTTCTCAGTTGTGCTTGGCTGAATGCAGAGGAAGGGTCTTTTCTGTCATCCTCAAACTGAGGTGTGCTATCCTATTACACACAAACTGCACCAAGCCTTCCACACCTTTTACTTGAAACTCAAACAGATGGAAGAATAACCCATTTTAACACCCGCCATGAAATGTCTTTCAATATACGGCCTGCCCATAGCGATTTTCCCTCCTCCTACTTCCACTAAGGTGGCGAGATGAGCAAACAGACATTCAGGCACACACTCACGCCCGGGGGCATCATTATCCCAGACACAAGAGTTGTCGCCAAACGTAATGGAGCTCTGGGTCTACCTGGCCCATGGCAGCCTCTACTTTCTTATATTGAAATGGTAGGAAAGGGATAAGTCTGAAGAGTGTTTATATAGGAAGAAAAAAATGCTGCCAGCGGCTTTGCTGTGGGATTATGAGAATTGGAAAAGAGTCAGAATAAGCAGGGAGGGTTGAAGGGGAGCAGGGCTGCTGTTGGTATTTTTCCCCCCGGTTTTGGCTGGTTCTGGACCGTGCAGGGCTGGGTTATACAGGGTTGGGTCAGGGTTTTGCTGCCAGTTCCCAGAACACAAGGCCCCTTTTTTCTCCTGCCAATCACAACCAGATGTGCCGGGACTTGTTTTAAGAATTCTGATCCCGCACTCAGTCTTGCTTTTAGCTCCCAGCGAGTCATACGAGGAGGAGGAGTACACACACACACACACACACACACACACACACACACACACACACACACACACACACACACACACACACACACACACACACACACACACACACACACACACACACACACACACACACACACACACACACACACACACACACACACACACACACACACACACACACACACACACACACACACACACACACACACACACACACACACACACACACACACACACACACACACACACACACACACACACACACACACACACACACACCACACACACACACACACACACACACACACACACACACACACACACACACACACACACACACACACACACACACACACACACACACACACACACACACACACACACACACACACACACACACACACACACACACACACACACACACACACACAGCCTGGCTGAGGCACTGTAATCACAGGGGCCCAAAAGGAATCCCAGAGCAGGAATGGGCTCCAATAACATGGTTTTCAACAGTGGGGCGCTTGTCTCATTCACCCATTCCCACAGGACATGTAGTTTGAGGAGATTCAACCTGACATGACAGAGATTTACGAGGGGAAGATAGAGGCGTATTTTCACATACATCCTCGGCCCTATCAATGCAACGGCAAGGCCTATCAATTACAGACCTGACAGATGTCTTCACCCTAAATATTTTCAACAGGTATCCTCCCAGCCTTAGAATGCAGAAATACAATGTAGTGCTCTAAGCTGCTTAGGTATGAGTGTGCCTGTGGGCATATTTCAATATATATATGCCACTGGAATGTTTTTCCTTTAAAAACACAGAGTTCACAAATGCATGCCCTCAGGCAACATGAAGCCTTGATGCTAATGATAACACAAGAGCACTGAGATCATTGAACAAGGCAATTGTGCTGCAGCGGTTTGTGTATAAACCACTGTGGGTTTTCTCCGGAAGTTTTTCCTTGTACGATGTGAGGGTCTAAGCACAGAGGGTCTCGTATTGTCATACTGATATTCTGTACAAATTGTGAAGCCCACTGAGACAAATGTAACATTTGTGATATTGGGCTATATAAATAAACATTGATTGATTGATTGATTGATTGATTGATTGGTTGGTTGAAATGTGGAGTTTGGAGGGGGGTCATGTGTTGTATGTGCAATTAACTCTTCATTATATAAAACTGATTAAGGAATTATTCATCCATGCAGGTTATGTGAATAATTATTACACAGCTCCTTAACCTTCTTTCTCCTTCCTCCTGTGCTTTGGAGGATCTGGTCTTTCCTCTCTATATGTTCTCTGCTATGGATCCACCTCCAGCAAGACTATCAGCGAGTACCATCTGTTCCCTGCAGCAAGTGTAAAATTGAGCTGCTTGAAAGTTGTCCGATATCAATCGTAGCCACATTAATTTCAGAACGCCACAAACAGTGTGTGTGTGTGTGTGTGTGTGTGTGTGTGTGTGTGTGTGTGTGTGTGTGTGTGTGTGTGTGTGTGTGTGTGTGTGTGTGTCACTGTTTGCAATCACATCTTGGGATCTTTGGGACCGGTCAAACCCGAGGATGCCATTGCTCCAGATCTGCATTGAGGGTGTCTGCACCTCTAATATCAGAGCTGCACGATGGCTGGTGTGTTAAATATAGCTTCAGTTCCCACAGTTAATAACTTTAAGGTGTTGGCATAATATTAAAACATCTCAGAATATCTGTTATACCAATGAAGGCAGTTCACCAATTAGAGGGAAATGACCTGAAGTTTAATTTGAGCTATAATTAACATGGCACTATGTGAGTACCTTCACTTAAGTGTTAATGGATGTGATGAGTTCCTGTTTTGGTTATATTAATAAACATGAGGCGCTAGAGTCCTGCGATAAAAAATACTGCTGTGGTGTTGATTAAACATCAGGATATGAACAAAAATAAAATTCTCATACATGAGCTACCATTTTCTTAAACAAATTGGGTACTCGACTTTAAGAGATCGTTCCCGTCTGACAAAATAAGTGATTTATAAATAATTGTAAAATACTGTAATCCCACTAGTTAGCTGACAGAGAGCAACTTGAATGTCAGAATAGGCAGGTATCAGAGGATCTTTGTGGCAGTCTGTGCCCCAGAATGAGCACACAATTTGATGTATTATGCATATCATTAGTTCATAAACACATAAGGGCAGAACCGTAGAAATGTTGTATCCAAGCCTTTTTATTGCCCTTGACTGGATTAACTTTTGCTGTTTGTATTGCACTGCACATTGTACACAAAGCAACAAGACTGCAAACAATGAGCAAACTAGAACGGCACTCGGCAAAAGTATTTGTGTGTCCACTGTAAAAGTAAGAGCCTGTTTTTGGAATACCTTTGCCTTACTTCAAGTGTTGTTTTTAATGTGAAGGTTTTACCAGATGGTGTCAGGGGATGAAAGGTTGGTCAAAATGATTATAAATCATTCTCTTGGGGCTGTGAAAATCCATACCAATTTAATGGAAAACTAGCCAGAAGCTGACACAGACAAGCAGGCAGACTGACCAACCCTTGCCATCTCTAAGCCGTGCTGTGAGCATGATAAAAAACAATAACAAGAGCAACAGAAAACCCTTACAAATGCATCCAACACAGCCATGTCATGTATTAGTGCCTTGGACATCCCTGAGGATCTCACCCATGACGAGCTTAACATGTTGCAGCAACACAAGGTGCCACAGTGCAAACCAGACGATCAATCAGATGTGTTGGTGGTGTTTAAGTGGTGTCTTCACAATTGTTAGATGATGCGTATACCTCTCTATACACATCAGGCTGTCTTTAAATAGGCTCCAAGCCAACTGCTCTCTTTATGTTTACCGTCATCAAAACTAGCTGACAATTTCACGCATAGGGACAACTATGCTGGATAAGACCTGCATATCACACAACTTCATTTCAAGTTCAACTCATTATGGTGCCTTGTTTCAGATCCAATCTGCCTGTTTCCGAGATTTTAAAGTCACAGTTCAAATGAGGCAATCTCGCTTCAAACACACCAGATATGAATATCCAAAGAAATGATTGTCAGCAACTCATATGCACCCAGATATTAAGTTGAATGAAAACACACAGAGGATTTCAGTGAGCCGAGTCATCAGCAGTCATCTTAGGAACAGCGTTGTTAGACAGCAAAAATACATAGACCACTTTACAGCCAGATGCTTCAAGCACATTAAGGCCTAATCTCTTCGGGGTTACATAGGGAACCAAAGAGAGCGCAGACTGGTTACCGAGGAGGTTGGAGGGCGCGAGTTGAGTGTGTGCCCCACAGGCTTCTCTTTAGTAGATGGTCTATCGTGGTCCACTGTACAGATCGGTGGATCAGGTCAATAGATCATTAAGCAATCCCTATGCTCCAGAAATAACACAGGGATCAGAGTGGAGATAAGAGGCTGGATCGATGCTGGATGGACGGGAGGATGGAGCGGCAGACGGAGGCTGGAACAGGATGGATGGCTCTGGGTCTGCCACGTGTCTTAATGCAATATTTTAAAGGGTCGGTTCCCACAAATTTCTTTAAAGATGTTCTCACTAAGCTGTTGTGGGAACAAGTAATTTTTTATCGTTTTATCTCTGATTTCTGAATCCAACCTACTATGATCCAAAGGTTTTATTGTCATATGCACAAAGCTACAGTGTAGAAATAGCAATGACATTTTTCTGACCTAAGCTCCTCCAACAATGCAACACATATAATAAAATACAAAAATACAAAATAAAAAGCAGTGCAAAAAGTCTATATACATGTCAATAGAATATGGGATGTGTACAAGAACAGAATATTACATTATGAGTATGCTAAACTAGAGAGAGAATCGATGGCAAGGGGATTACAACTATAACAAAATGAACATCTTTTACCGTGATTTAAAAATTGTAATACACGTTTCAAAATGATGCCGAAGTAACATCATACTGATACCGGTTAGTAAAAACCATGAATTAATGCTTTGACAAGTCTGCAGACAGACGGCAGGCGAAAAACCTTTTATAATGCGTGTTTTCTGAATGGATATCGGCTAAGCTAACGTTGTATATGCTCAGACCGTCCACACTCACAACAACGGCCTATACAGACCTAAATAAACCAGCGACTGTATTCGCCATGACACAGACAGTCTGTGGTTTGTACTTGTTTAACTGTTGTCTAGTCTCTGAACAGATATGAGGAGCTGTGATCTCTGAGGGCTAACAGCTGATGACACGGCTCCGCCTACACTGCGTTACTATAGTTACTGCCCCAGCTACTAAACTGTAATTGAAACGCAGCATAAAGTGAGCCTGGCCTACCAAGGCCTAACTATACAGTACTAAGCCGTGTGAGGCCCTGCAGTGGAAATGCGCCATAACTTAATCAGTGACGAGTTTACTATTAATTTCATTATTATATTTTCTCACCAGTTATACTTATGTGTCATTCAGTGATATACAAACATTTTCAAACTACTGAAATGTCTAATTTTGAATGTCAATCTTCTTTCTACTGTTAGAAACAGGCAGACTGACAAGAGTTGTTTCCTTTCAATACAATAGCGTTTTTATACACCTATAAAGTCTTTGTCTCATCAAGTTTATCTTTACTCTTTTCTTCAGTTTTTGTGATTAATGTTAAGAAAGCCTGCTATGCTTCTTTAGTTGTCACATGTCACAACACAGCTCTTTGTATAAAGGATACACCTTTATAATGCAAAGTGTTTCTCCAGACACAGCTTATGGGAGCAGCAGCAAGTTTGCCAGAAACTCTGAATTATTGCAGTTGTAATTATTACTGTGCCAGAGGTGAGGAAACAGACATTATGCACTCCAGACAGGAGGTAACACTAAAATCATCTCATCCGGATGGGGCTATAGGGACGACCTCTTTGTTAGAAGCAGTCCCAATGGAAACTGCTCACAGCCAGGTTGTAGATTATGGAGTCATGGAGGCACATCTTCTGGAAAGACACACTGCTGTTGATTTTTCTTTAAAATGTAATTTCTCAGTGCTGTGAACACCACACATACATTCTCTTTACCTCCACTGCACTGTTGGCAGCAGAAATCCTAGAAAACCTGGGAATATAAACTATCTTCATGCCTACAAACCATGAAGTGTAAGTGAGAAAGTATTTTTTTTTTTTATAATAAAGGTGAACCAACCCTTTGAATCATTGGCTCATGTGAGCATGGCTGGAAACAGGCGAGACTGTCTGGTTTTGGCAACCTTTGTGTCTCCGTAGGTGGGAGACTTGGGTACCTATATGAAACTGGGCAGCTAGGATGGATTTGGCAGTATGAAATGGTAAACCGTCAAATGAGAAAGCACAGCTGAAAATAAATAACATAATCATTTTCTACTGATGCGTTTATTGCCTTTTTAAAATGTGACTAATACATATAATTCTGTCTGCTTTACTCATTAGCATCAGTGGTTATCTGGCGAACCGATTTAACGATGCGCATTATTCCAAACGCCTCTAGACAAAAGCACATCTATGTGGCACCGGCTTCAAAAGATGGCTTTTATTAGATAAGGATGTAATTATACAAAACACAACATTGCGTTGGCTAATGCCATCATAAAGGACTTAATCGTATAGAGGAATTACCATGCCCGCACTAATGCCTCTCTATATAGCAAATAACAGTGTAAACCCATTCTTATGACTCAGATACATTCGTAATCTGAGAGGTTCATTTTAAAAGGTCAACACCTGGTGCTTATCAAATTCTCTCATAAAAAGAGCTAAAAATTGATTTAGGGTCATAGCAGCTTCAAATTCCTTTAGAATTGATCTTGTGCTTTATAATATATCAACATGTTTACCCTGATGGGAGCAAGAGGAGCACTCTGTCTTTGATCGTTTCTCATTATCATCTGTAAGCAGGACCAATATTAAAATAAACAGAGCAGGGGGTAAAGCCTGGGGGCCGGTGCTTCCTACCCCCTGCCTAATGCCGACGGGTGCCCTTCCTGTCTGGGTGCCTGCTGGGGACCTGAGAAACTTCGTGCAGAGGAGGGAGGAGGAGAAGGAGCAGAAAAGCCATACGCAGACGCTCCACCCTAAAGAGGAACAGCATGCCAGCCCCGATGGACATCTGTTTTCACAGGTGTGCTCACCCAATGTGATTAAGATTGGCGCTGCACACATCCCTAGAAATGCTGCTCCAGTACGCCAGCACTGTGGGCACGGGTGTGAGACGGGGGCAGCAGTGGGGGCAGATGGAACTGATGATGAAAGTTTGACTAAAAGCGGAAGTACAGAGCAAGTCATGGAGAAAATTACAGCATGTGTGTGAAAAGTTCATGGGGCTAATTCACTGCAAACAACTGCTTACAAAAACATAATTTAAACAGAGTGGGATTATTCAGAGCACATGCATATTATCCTCCGCTATATGGAAGCGGTCTTAAAGTGTGAGGGAGAGATCCAATGAAAGTGTTGGGAAAAACAACACATGAAAACAATGTTTTATAAATACCAGTGCAATTTCAAAACTGTTCTCAGAGGAGATGGGATGGTCTGAAGGTAAACCTCTCACAACCGGAAAAGCCTATAGGACATGGGCAGTTGTTTTGGCAGGACCATCACGGCTGGTACCCAATGATACAACGCACATGCTTCCATGGCAACCACCAAAGGGATTGCTTTCCCTTACACCAGCAGGCCACTTCATGCTTTAATGTAAAGTGACAACTTGCCTGAATTAATTTGTATGTTGTCAACAAACAAACAAAAAATCCCCCAAACGCATCTAATTTCCAAAAAAAAAATTCTTTATTCATGTTGGCTACCCGGTCCGCCCACACACCATAATTCTCCAGTGGTGTTTTAAAACTTTGAGCCATTTCAAGTGATCTCACTCCTGCAGTAGTACGAGGCAGCGACAAGAAAATCTTTAACGAACGAGAAAGCAATTCCATTTCACAGCAGCGAGGAACCGAGGAGGAGGGGCGGGAGAGTCAGTCATCGGCTTCTAAAGAGAAATGGAAGCCTTGGATAAAAGCTGCTCACCACAAGATATCTTCCAAAAAAACAGAGCAGGCAGACTTAACACTACATCATCCTACAGTACGACTCAGAAGCTTACCTTGCACTGACAACTGACAGGAAGAGCGCTACGCTGTATGTAGCTTATTAGCATCAGTGAATATCACTTTGCTCGTGCCTTCAAACTTCTCAAACCTCTATCTGTGACTTACAGAGTAACGCCTCCTTTAACAGTTGAAATGATTCGGCATACACAGAATAAATATAAATCAAATGCGTGCTTGTACATATTCAGTGTGGGTATCAAAGGCTTTTCATCTTACAAGTTAGGGATGTTACAACGTTGCTGTGTAAAACTTGTTGCTAATGCATGCTTAAGGGAAATGGTTATCGCTGTAAGAATAGGAGTGATAGATGTGCACATATACCAGCCTGTATTCAGAGTTAATGTTGCTTGCTGTGATATCAAGCTGCCGGAAACAAACATATTCCATTAGCCAGTCTGGGATATATTACAAAACCCTGATCACACATCCAATCCTCAGCCCTCCTTCCATTATCCGTCCAATCGTGTGCATCCTTTAACACCCTCCCTCCCTTTCTTCCACCCCTCCCGTGAATGAAGGCATCGGTCCCACAACTCTGCCACGCTCCCCAATCTGCTCTCGCTTCCCATTTCCTGGCAGGCATAACTCAGCCAGGGGTACAACTTCGCTCCGAAAGCTACATGTGAGAAATGTATATAAGTGATAATACTAAGCAGCGCAGATTGTCGGGCCAGCACCAGACAGATGGTTCTGAGAGAGGCAGACGATCAGAGAGAAGCTGCCTACCACCCCTCTGCCCCCCATTCCTCTGTTTCTCTGAGAGAAGGCACAGCTCTGCATGGCACGAGGAACTTCAATGCACAAAAGCGGACTCAATTCCCCCGGTGGAATGAGCTCACTCTAACAACGGGTATCAAAGTCGTTCATCAATGAGAGAATATTTTAAACTCCATCTTTTAAAAGCGTATTGGTGGAATGCTATCAGGAGGCTTTTTGGGGTGTGAAGGACAAACAGAGGCACATAACAGAAAACAACAGAAAACAACAAAGACACATAAAAGATTTTTTGAAGAACGAGAGCAGGAAAGCCCTTCTCAGATTTGTAGCAGAGTGACTAATGACATGAAATTCTCTGTATGCGACTGGTTTAAAAGGCACAATTAGCCTTGCCCTGTGTGTCCTTCATCAAGCACCGCCAGTGCAGATTAATTGATATAATCAAAGGCCAAGTGAGCTTAATTTATGAATCCAGAATTCTCTGGAGTAAAAGTTACACTGTGTTAACAAAAGGACAAAATGACTGACTCAACATGTATTGTGAGTGTGTGTGTAGGAGGGATTTCATGTCTTTATTTGGCATACATCTGTTTTACACTTGGCTTGCTATGACACCTCTTAGGAGGCCAGGGTCAAATAAAGTGCAGGAGAGTTTAACAGCACTCGCACACTGGGGGAGGCAGGACTACTCCGCAAGTAAAACACAGATAGACACAAAAATGAATTCACACACAGATGGACTAGAAACCAGCCAGATAGACAAATTCCAGCCTCTTTGGATTCAGAGAAACTTGTCGCCATGCAGCCTGTGTGGGCAACTTCAGCAATGCCTTCAACAGTCTACATTAAACGTCTCAGACAGATGTACCATAATCGACTCTGCCTTGCGCTCTGCTTCTGTCTTTCACTATCTCTTTCTATCTAAAACTGGCAATTGGAATGTGAAACAATTCACCCACAGTGCAAAGAACTCAATCAGGGGCAAAGGCGCCATAGTGCTTCCAAGCAGAAAATATGTTGCTGGGCCTGGTGGAAAAAGACGAAGGTGGCACAGAATCTGCCGATCGATTGGGATTCTCATTGTTCAGATGGGATAAAGCTCTTTTTGTCTGCCCATGCTCTTCTGACCTTTTTCGGGCCACTGAATAAAGGAAAACGCAACCAAACCGAGAGGGAAATAGAGAGTCTGTTTTGCACTCAACACACTGGACACAGATTGCAAAGCTGGCATGGTGAGGCGGCCACAGCCTGTCTGCCGGCCTGGCCACTCTGTGCCCTGCCCGACCTTGGTTCCACTGCACCAATGTGCCAGCGAGGGCTCCATAACTTTCCATCCTCGCCTAAAAAGAAAAAAAAAACATACCCTCCCTGGGACCAGGCTGGAAAACAGAAACAGGCTCGAGACACAGAGTTCATTAACAGATAAACGGTGGGAGGTGGCAAAAAATAGAGCGAGATGGAAATAAACAAGGAAATGACAACGGACGGAAGATATGGGGAGAGGTTGGCAGCCGTCCATGAAAAAGACAGCTGGCAGCGACATCCTTCACAAACCTGGCGACGCAAGCGGCATTATGGAAGCAACCTCCAGAGACATGGAGAGCGGGAGAAAGGAAAAAGGAGAGAGATGAGGAGGCTTGGAGGAGAGGGGGGTTGTGGCGGTAGATAACGTAGTATTCGTCTCCAGATTCCTCTGCTAATTAACACAGTTCCACATACAATGCCCCCTGCCTGCATCGCAGCCTGGCCCTGGTCCGCAGTATCGCCAAGAGAGGGACGAAGTTAGAGGAAAATGAGAAAAATCAAGCGTGTGTGAGGAAGGGCCGGGGGAGTATGAGGGATGAACAGGACGAAAGGTGAGGCAAGGTTTGGTGGCCTTGTCTGAAGGTGAGTCGGCTCCCCCGCCAGCCTGCAGCCTGGATCCTCTGGCGGAGGGAAAATAAGGGGGAGGTGAAGACAAATGAGTTGGAGCGCGTGGATGCTGATCAACAGCCGAGGCGCTCACTGGCCATCTCACTCCGACGCTCACCTCATCCAGAGGGAGCAAGTGAGAGGGGGTGAGGGAGACAGAGAGAGGAGTGAGGAGGCCAATGAGCCGGCACCGGTCCAGTCACAACACCACAGACACAAATCCTGGTTCTGTACCATTAGCTCCAGACTGTCATAAATCACACAAAGCCAGCCAGCAGGACGGAGGGAGAAGGCCAAACAGAAGTCAAGAAGCCAGCGCCACACAGCACCAATCCGACAGCAAGGGGAAACAAATAGTAACCTTTGCACACATTTAGCATTTATAACAACAAGACAGGCTCCACATGTATCATGGAAGAGCTAGACAGAGAAGGGATGGGTATTGAACCTCATTGCTTTTTGAGTATTAAACTAAATGTGTCCATGCCATCGAATGCTTGGTAAGATTTTTGATCTTGTTTATAAATTCTTTGATCAGATATTGCTTATCTCAGGCAGCAAATATGTACACCTTTATGAGATGGAAGTGTTGATAAAATAAAAATGAGAGTAGAGATATGTGGAACGACACACATTAAAGTTGACTTGCTCAATAAGCCCCCAAGATGTTGCAGTTCATGGTCATTGCCCTAAACCCCTTGGCCTAAAAAAAGCCATGAAACTTAAAAACCCTGCAATGAGAAGGAGTATGTAATGGGGTTTCTGTAAGTAAATACAAACTGTTAGATACAAAAGGTTTACATTCAATCAGCTATGGTATCAACACAGATACTGAAATATTTTATTGGCACGTCTTAAGAAATGTACCGGCTTCAGGACCGAATAAAACCTGCATAGCATATAAAAGCATTTCTATTTGTAGACTAGACCCTCTGCTGTTCTCATAAAAGCCCAAATTAACATGCACATGATCCAGATTGTCCTGCTGCTAGTAGACTATATATTTAGTCATTAGGTTTTTGTATAGTAAATTGTGATGCTCGATTTCCATTTGTTAATGCCATTACTGGAGCAAAAGCCTCATTAGCATTACTGCATGTAATAACCTCGACAAGGGATTTCCTAACCCAGATTTCCACCACACCCAACTGTGGCACGCTGCTTTGGCATGCGCCCTACTGGCAGATAAACAACACATCTGCCTCCCTGTTTGGAAAGTTGTACATATATATTGTATGAACCACTGGAGGAAAGACAGTTGTTTGTGTGTATGTGGGAGAGTAGTGTGTGTTATGTGTGTAGGAAGCGAGGCTCCAGATTGGCACAAATTTGCAGCAGAGCTACTTTTGGTCTTGCAGCTAGTTCTGGTGAGCGTGTGCCAATCCTACCTCACACAGCGGCAAGCCATGGGGGGCTGAACACTTCTACACTGTGATCCAATTAATTTCCTCTCTGCACGCCACACATTTTGACAAGCTAGGAGCGTAAAAAGAGGAAGTGGAGGTTTAAAGGGGGTGTAGGTGAGCAGTGAGGCGATTGGGAATAACTGAGAAAGAGGAAGTGGAAGGATATGCCAGGGTCTGGGAATCTTAGAATTTCCTGTATCTTGCGTTTGAGTTTCTGCACGGAGAGGAAATGCAATTACACGTGCCCTCTCAGCCTTTTCAGGCAAGTGTGGTGTGTAGAAGTGAGGGGGTAGTGGTGGGGCTTGTGCCCTGTGGCGGCCAGCACTCCTATACTCTATGCTAATAGTCGCTTGTTCTGCATTTCTAACAAGCATTTGGTGGCAAGGCTCTGAGTGGGGAGCAGCGGAGGGTGAGTGCAGAGCATCAGCAATGTACGAGGGGGGGTGGGGGTCCGCTGCCTTGTGTCTCTGGAGATAGTAGAAATAATGAAAAACTCTGTTGGGACTTCAAAGCAAACGGCCGGTCATTTCCTGTGGTGATGGCTGATACGGGCATGTTCAGGCAACAAGCACGCACACACTTAGTCACACATTCCTGCCAGCAATAACCCCGGCCAATGAACACCACTTCCTTTGATGGTATAGCGGAGCCAAGAAGAAGAAGAAACAAGTCTTTGGATGTGGAATAGATTTGAAAAGCTTTTGTGTGTGGCTGGTTGAACCATCCAGGTTCCTTCGCCAAGGCCTCGGGTCAACTCTTATGCAATGTGGGTGAAATGTCAGAAACCAGCTAGTGATGTTAACCATTTTTTAAATCAAAGAAACAATAGTTGTCAGAGGGCAATCAGACATGTAATTACATTTTCTTTGCAGAAAATGTTTACATATTATAGCCGGTTTATTATTTACAACATGGATCTGTTTTTGTGCCTAGTGGCTTACGAGTGTGGCTTAATGGGATACTTTTTTCCCACATATAGCTTTTTGCAGCTGTTATTTTCTGTGCTACGATCAGTACAAACCTCTTTTATGAAACATTATATTAGGCTACTTGTTTGAAATGGTTGACTTGTTCTATGACTTTCTAAATGTAGGCACATTTTTTCACTCAGGAGATATCTTGTAAAACATCAGGTCACTCCTGGTTCTTTGGACTTTGCACCAACTTTTAATTATATCTTTTACACTGGCTATAAACAATCATTTAGGCAGGTATGCGTCCCTCCTTTGTATTATCTCTTCAGTGATCCAATAATACATTATAGAGCAACTGTTGGGCATGCCCAATATTGTCTTTGTCAGTTTCAGAAATGTATATAATAAACAAAGTCTCCAATATAAATCAATTTTAGCTTTTTGTACCATACCTTTTCTTAGTTTCCAGTTAAATATAATTTACCTATTATTTAACTATCACAAATTGCAACAAAAATACAAACTGTGAGATAAGCCAGTTCCCAAAAATGTCTGGAGACGTGTGTGTTGCTCATTTTTAGAACAATACAGCCCGACATGTACAAACATGTGGAGGCAACACAATCTGACTGGTAATCTATGAGAGGGAGGGAGGGAATGCAAGCTAACATAAACAAGCCTGCAGTGGCCATTTCTGGCCGATCCCGTTTCTTATCACACCATCTACTTCTGTCATGAAAGCCAGACTGCCCTGTAGGATTTGTGTTATTGTATGCATATGTGCGGGTACACTCCCAGAAGCCCATTCATGTATGTCTCTGTGTCTTATGTGCAAGACACCAAGAGCAGGCAGAGTGAACAAAAACACACATCTGGTTCCATTCAGGATTCCTGGAATTCTTTGCCTGCTTGGTTCAGATTACTTCCCGAGCCCCCATACTGGCTGCGCAGGAGAGCAGATAAACTATGCCGCTCAACACAATGTCTCGCCTATTCAACACTCGCAGGGTGTAAAGTTGACAAGGACTAGAGTTGAAACTGAGTTTACAGGCGGTTTCTGGGTGTAGACGAGCCTCAAGCTACGTATGCTAATTTATTTCTTCTCAACCATTGCAAACCCCTCCAAGGAATATGTCGAGTGGGAGTGGGTGCTAAGGGAAGGGCACATTAAAGGTTCTGCCAGACTGAACAGCACCTTAATATGATCCTAACCCCTTCCATTGATATTCACTGAGGAGAGCCCCAGCAGTAGAGGGTCAGCTCTGTAGAGATCCAGACCAGAGAGACAGAGACAAGGTCAGGAGACTAAGAAACCTTCAGAGCATTTAGTAAAAGATGTAGTGCCTCATAAGCAGGCATATCCACGTGAGAAGAAAACTGGAGCACAGATATATTCTCCTCTGTTCGAAGTCGGAAATCCAACTAAAGTAAACCATGTTCATTGCCGTTTTGTTGCGAGGGACCCTATGCGAAGCAATAAAAGAACAAGATTTTTTCTATTCCAAAAGGAAATATCTATACGCCTCGTAGCAATAATTCTCAAACGTCACTTTATTTTACATTTAACAGAACGTTCCAATTCCCCCTACCCAATTCTCTTATCTCCTAGGTTTGACTGAGTGATGTCTTCAGCCAAAATCACCTCGTCTACTCCGGTTCCCCAGGAGATGGAGTGCCGGTGATGTAGACGATTCAATCAGTGAGAAGTGAAAGAGCAGATCACAGACAATACGCCGCGGCCCCATTACCCCCGGTCCTCGGTTACTGCTAGCGACGCTTAGCTCGGGCCCCCACATAATGGGCCATAATATCATTTTACGCCATGTTCCAGCTCTTTATACTAGCTCTAAACATAACTCTGTCGCCAAGGCACAATAAAAACAGATATATTTCTTTATTACTCCTCATGAGGCATATCACCAGATCTGAGCACCCCTACAAAGGAAACTAATATCTACACAAACCCGCTTTCCTTGGCTCATTTAGAGCAGACGCACAATTGTTATTACATTGAGCTGCACTCTGCCAGCCTCACCTCTCCATGCCATTCACTCAGCCTAATGGACGTTTTATTATAATCAAATGAATATGGTGTCATCATTATAAATAACCTACTAAAAAAGGCCATGTTCTCTGCCTTGCAATATGTTTAAATGTCCATCACGCCTCAAGCAACGAGGTGCCGCATGTTTAATTCAGAGCCGATGCAGTTTGCGTGCTGTGTGCCACTGTAAAGGTGAAAACAGCAACTCGTCTACCCTTTGCTTACCCTCACGTCTCCAAGCTGCGCCTTTCCACTCACCCAATAATCGCTCTCCACAGTTTCTAGCATGAAGTCTCGGGCAGCTTCATTACTTTGCGTTATAGCAGGAAGGATGAAGCGTCACCTGGGTACTCTTCTTTTGAGGCCATTCACTTTCTTCATCTCGAAGGGGCAACTGCTAAGTCTTGAGCCAGATGAGCAGAATTTCACTTCAGCAAGGGCAAGTTATTATCCACAACTAGGAATCATCCCCTATACGATATACGGGGCCATTGTCCTCTACCCTATATATCATCAGGTCTGACCAGCCCATTTACAAGATGGGGATCTGACGATAGATGAGCCAACAATTGGGCATGAACATATGTGGTTGTGGTAGTGTGTGTGTGTGTGTGTGTGTGTGTGTGTGTGTGTGTGTGTGTGTGTGTGTGTGTGTGTGTGTGTGTGTGTGTGTGTGACCGCGTGTGTGTATGCAAGACGTAGCAGGAAAGGAATTGGGGAATCCAATCTCTCACACAGAGGAGCAGAGACAGGCGGGCAGATATGCTCCAGGCCCAGGATAACCCAAGCGGTATCTATGAATGAAATGACAGAATTACGGGGGTATTAGAAAACCTGCTGAGATGGTTGATAATGCAGTTTATGGTCAGGCGTCACACCGCTTGCAGGGAAAAAGTCTAACTGTTTAACTAATAAAAAATATGGACATGCTCTTCAAATAGTCACAGAGCAGAACATTTCAGGCCAGGAGATCTTCCTCTCCTTCCAGTAATGGTTTGGTGTTACCTACCCAATGGATATTAACACAAATAGTCAGAGATTTATGTCAGCTGCATTGTTGTGGATGAATCTGTTAAAAATAGGGACAGTAAACATAAGCCCCCCCTATCCTGGTTAAGAATGGGATTATTGTTGTGTCAACAACCCCCATAGATAATAGTAATTACTGCCTGTGCTGCAGCACCATCAGACTGCAACTTTGCTAGATGACAGCTTGGTCCTAATTACCAAGAACCACCAATTACTGGCTCCATTTCATTATTTATTTTGCTCAGCACACCCAAATAAAAAGAGACTTCAGTGACTCTCGGCAGCCACAGCTCTGGCAGCTGCAGAGGAACATCCGAAGGGCCTGCTGAATCATTGTCTTATAGTAGTTTTCCTGACAATATAGGAGTCAGCATACAAACACATCATTGTTAGTTGTACCGAGTAAAATAGTAAAAATGAAGCTCATAGGGGCTGTTTTACTTCCTCTTTGCCCGTCACAGGAAGTTATTTAGCTGCAAAGGAAGTGCTTTATCATATCTTCTTTTCCCACTTGCTTCTGCTCGTTTATATGCCAACAGGGCTGCAGAATCGATTCTAAAAACATCAGCCCTGGAGCCTTTAACTACTAACACAGTTTGCATGTTGTATCTACATTCATATTTCATTCATTCTGCTCTGAGATCTATGATAGAATAATTGACTTGTCTGCCATGGAAAAGATGTCTTCCAAAATAATAAAATAAAAACACAATTCTTTATCTGGCGAGTGTTTTCAACTACCCACACATCTAATTGCGCAGATGTTTCCTATCACCCTCTGCTGCCAAGCGTTGTCCAGTGATGGCTGAGAGGAATGGGGCTTGGGCGGGGGTGTGAAATTCTGCTTTCCCTGCTCTGCTGAATTCTCCAGGAACTTGGCAGATCATTGTGGAGATTTGTATGTCTGTGGATTTGATATAAAACTGTTTGAGAGGCTCGTCTGGAGTCTGTCTCTCATTGTGCCTCCCCTTAAAGTGGGCCTGGCTGTTTAGCTTATGTTCCCGTAAAGCCTGATGGCCACGATTCTTAGCCCCCAAGGGTGCAGATTGGACGATTATTTTGGCAAACAGGTCTCATGCCATCATCTGAAAAGTACCAATTACAACGCTTTGTTGCTCCAAAAGAGGATGCCTCTCAGTAAAGAAAAGCCCATAATCCACACATTTGGAAACCACACAAAAAAACACCTGTATCGCCTATACAGATTATTATAATCGTATATCTTGTTGATTACCAAAACCTCTTTTGGTTACTCAGTGCAAATTCAATGAATAACACACCTGCTAAACTGGCATCTCAAGCTTAGCAAGCTGCAAAGCATACAAAGCTATCACACTCCAAAAATGACAAACCATCTCAAAAACAACGATTAGGTATGTATAGAGTCGATCTAACATTATGATCCAAAGCGCTTGGTATTTAAATGACGGTTGCGCAGGGCAGGCTTTGTTTGCAGGGGCTGGAGTGGAGCAGTATATGTTGCCCGGAGGCCGGATCTGTTCCAACTGTGCCCTGGCAAGAAAAACGTTCAGCCCAGTCAGCCTCGACAGCTTGGATATTCACAGGGGGCGATGGAAAAACTGGAGGGCTGCAGTACCATGTTGGAGTTAAGGGAGCTCTGCGGAGGAGGGGTGATGAGTCAGGAACAAGGTGTTTTATATTATTTTGGTACCACAAGGACATGGCATTTGCCGTGTGCGTTGAGCAAATCCAAACGTAGGCTGAGGAAGAGGGCATTGTGTGGCCTGCGGTGGTTTAAGTTTATCATCTGGCATGTCAGGAAGAGGCTAGCAGCATTTTTAGCCACCTTTACAAATTCTCAAGGTGCTATTCTTAATGCCAACACTGCAATACTTTGCTTTGGTGACTGTACATTCTCAGAGCCTGGAATTGAATTATTCATTCATCACTGCAGAGAAAACTGAATACTCTCAATGGTTCATGAAAATTACAAACAAAGCATGACCATGATGTTTTTTTTAACATGTGCAATTTCTTCCACACTGATTGTCATAGCAATGATCTTAGATAAGTTGAAACATTGTTTCATTTGACAAACCAATTTAAGAGGTTTCATAGATCACAGTTTGGATTATCACTTTGATTTAGTGTGAGAAATTAATTATTCACTCTCATCACTGGGGATGCATAGTTGAGTTATGACTCATTTTAAAAATCATACAAGAGACCTTTGATGTTGGATAGCTTTCTCATCCCCTTATTAACCTGAAGAAACTTCAAAAATGTCAGTCGGGATTTAGCCATCTGTAATATTTTGAATAAAAGGGGAGCCTTTTTGAAAAACAACATTTTGTGTCTGCCTACTCTTTGAAATGGTATTTGTCAGACGTATGACTATCCCGTAAAAAACCTTATTTACCTATTTTATATATCCTTCAAAGAAACACATTTAAAACCAGTAAACTAAACGAGCATCTCAAGCAAGAATAAGGGTGTGTAGCCGTCTCATTGCTTGCATTGATTAATGTTCAAAGTATCTTAAAGCAACACAACAAATAAAAAAGGTCAGTGTCGTGCAAACAGCTGAAAAAAGGAGAACAAAAACAAGATTTGTTTGCTCTTTTGCATCCAAATCCATTTATTCCCAAATACCTCTTTGCTCCGGGGTTATGCAATGGGAAGAATGATTGACACTTCCTAATCCTCATGGATACCAAAAAAACATGTCATTACCATGACATTTACACAATCTTCTGGGATGTGAGATGAAATGTGGGAACAACAAAGGGATAACATCGGTGTACAAAACTCTAAAAACAAGGCACGTGAATTTGTAATGCCCTGTGTTTTGGTCACAGGCGTAGCTTAAGTACTAAGAGGGAAAAAAACATCCCTCCACCCTATTTCTATTAATTCAGCACAGCTAGAACAACCACTTGGGGTAGCCTACATTTCAAATAAGCCATATTTTGTATATCTTTAAGACCAGCAGGCAGTCTGGCAGGCATGCAGTCCTGGAGGAAATGTGATGGAAAGTGGAGCACAAGAGTTTTGACCTAAGCAAGTGGCTGATTATGGAGAAGATGAGCGAGAAAATAAGTTGTTTGTCGAGATAAGCCCTTCACAGATGGACGAGTGTGGCACACTAAGAAACCAGCAAGTCCTGAGGCTTTGTGGCAACTCTGGGTTTTAAAGTTCACCACAGAAACAGTTAGAGGTTTTTCAAGACAATTTCAAACATGGGGGGAAGGGCCTATGCAATTTTAGCGGTACCAATAATATTAAGCAAAATGACACTACATACTGTACTACATATTTTCATAGGTTTGGTTCTCCAAAAGATTGCAAAATATATAAACAATGGCAACAACTAACAACACTCATATGCTTGCATGCAAGTACCATACATCTTATCACTGCTATGAATTATTTTATTTTACTGCCATCAATTTCACCACTCTCTGGGGAGAAGTGTGCCCCCCACGGCCCGAAACTGCCCTTGGATAGAAGTGATGAACAGTGGGTTAACCCAAATATAGTATATCATGCACCATTACATGTCAATATTCCTCACGGTGTCCTTTTACTACTTGACTCATAGTAAAACATGGTGGTATTTTCCACTCTTGACTTAAGTATTAACAGAACAAGCCTTAACAGCTGTTTTATAAAATATTTTAGCAGCAGTTTATTGCTGGGGATGTTAACTTAATGAGCATCAGAGCAAATGTAATTATATGCAGCCCTTAATAAGCAAGTTAGAAACCAACTGGTGGGCAAATAAAGTTTTGACAGAATAATACGTATCCTAAGTTGTAGGCCAAGACTTGACTTTTAATTGGACTATTGTTTCCAGACACACAAACAAACTGTGTTGACCATTTGAAAGGAAGCAATGTTCTATAAGCTCAATAACTGAAAGTGTTATTATTGGTGTGCTGTGACACTGTGGCTGACCCTTGCCTGTGTGTCTCCCAGGTGAGACGGCCAGCTATCTGCCAGGCAGCAAAGCTATTGCCTCACTCCCTTTCCTCTGCTAGGTCCTTTCCCTCGAGCTCACTATCGCCTTGCTACCTCTGTACTGACAGCAAAACAATGGGAGCCAGGACTGCCTTAACGAGTAGAAAGTGGATGCTCGACTAATTAGAGTTCCCCCACCCCCCTCTACGACATCGCCTCCAAC